>NC_142039.1:6390500-6717250 GCF_982192425.1 Myodes glareolus
ACTAGGCTAGCCTCAAACTCACAGAGATCCACCTACCTCTGCCTCCTGAGTGCTGGGATTAAATGTGCATGCTACCACTCCCCGGTCTGAGTGTACTTTTAAAAATTATCTATGAAGACTAGGGAGACAGCTTAGTTGGCCCAGTATACCCACTGTGAGCATGAGGACTTGAGTTCATGGCAATTACTTGTCATCACAGCAGTGGAAAGGCACAGACAAGTGGGTACCTAGAGCTGTAGGGTTGTCAGCCAGTCTTGACGACCCTGCCAGATCTAGGCCCAGTAAGAGAGACTGTCTCCAAAAACAAGATGGGTTGCTCCTGGAGAACCCAAAATTGAATTTGGGCCCCCACATCCTTGTGAACATATGTGCATCAATATCACATATACACTTGCAGCAGCATGATCATGCACACATAAATTAAAATAAAACAAATAAATATAAGTGCTTTGTCTGTGGCAGAGAGTATGAAGGTGACAGACTAGTCTTTGGTGTTATTTCTGAGTTGGGGCAATAAAACCAGGCACAGAAGCATTCGAATTTAAGCATCCACTTGTCAATTTTTCCTCTGAACACCTTCCCAGTATCTCTTTCTGGCAGCCTGTAGAAAACAATGCTGAAAATAGTTGTTAATAAGAGAATCATTTGTCTCTTGCTAAATAGTAAACAAGGAGTTCAAATATTCAGTGAATAAAATTTATAAAAGAAGAGGGATAACCACTTAATAAAACAGTGTTCTCTATATTTAGGATGTGTTAAAAATTACCCGAGATTTTGTTTTCAAAATTCAGACCACTTGGGAGCACTTCAAAATCTTTATTTTTATGGGCATCCCCGACAATCCTGATGGAGGAAGTCCTGGGTTGTCATCTGAAAGACAACTCTAAATGATGTTTGACTTGTATAGTCACTTATTCAATCAAGGATAACTGTGTTATGTCATTCTAAAAGTAGCCTTTCCCAACAGTTAGCTCCTATTTGTGGATAACATAGCTACAAGGACGAAAAAAAAAAAAAAAAACAAAACAAAACCAAAAAATAGGCAGAGCTTAAAATATGGACAAAGAAGAATTTATAACCACAACTTGGGGTTTAGTTAACTCGTGATAACATAGCAATCTGGTATGAGAAAGTACTTCACACATACATAAAAGTTGGGCAGCCTTGATGGTCAGTAGTAGTAAAGCAAAGATACTTTCCATACATTGCACTGATGAACTTTTAGATGTCTAAAATATGTGGGTCACATCATGAGCTCACAAGCTCATTTGTCTCTCCCTTGCAATCTGATGGTTTTTTTCTCAGCTGTCACCCTGAGAATCTACAGGTTTTAAATGCTGAGGGGTACTCTGTTTGGCGAAAAATCACATCACCTCTCCTGTTAATTGATGAAGGAGGGTTTGGGGGGCAGGGGAGGGAGACGTGACAATCTGCATAAGCATCTTTTCTCTAAAGCTCTCTTGTATCCTTGTAACCACCGAGTTAGGTTTTAAGATTCTAGTTTAAGATTCATGACTATCTGAAAAGATGATGACCAGGTTGCGTTAAAATGAAGCTGACTTCACCCTCTACATGTTACATAAAATGCAATTTGATCAATTAAAGTAATAAACTATCTTAATCAAATATATGCTTTATGTGTTTTCTGAAGGTAAAAGGGAGAATTAATGTTTCTTGAAGAAAACGTATTTGCAGAACTCATCAATAGAATCAATACAACATTGGGTATTGTATAAATAACGTTAATAAAAATGTTGACTTCAATGTCAAAATAAATGAGCCAGGCAGACAGTAAACCACCTCAATGGCAATGGGCAATTACAACCGTAACTGCAAACACGGACAACCACAGTCTTTTCCAAACATACTGCAGAGACAAACTCTATCAAGTAAACAGAATTTACTTTAAAGAATAATTACGGTACAGAAGAGGAAAAATGAATTAGGAAACAATTGTTTCCTCCTTCATAAATTATAATCTATAATCAGTCATATTTGCTAATAGTTCTTTCCATACTTGTGGTGGGTACAAATTACCTCATTAAATCTTTCACTTCAAAAGAATGCTTAGGTTTATTCCCAGTTTTCTTTTTGCGGCGAGCGTGAATGGGAATATTTCTGTGATCTCTTCCTTAGCATGCTTGTTACTGGTATGTAGGTAAACTGTTAATTTTTATAAAATGGTTTTGTATCTTGTCACTTTGCCAAAAAGTGTTAACCATTTCTAGAAGCTATCAGGTGAGATCTATTATTTATAATATTATATTATCTGCAAGCAAAGGCAACTTGACCTTTTCTTTCCCCATTTGTATCTTTCAGTCACTTCTTCTCAGTGCTCTAGCTAGCACTTTAAGCACTATACTAAAAAGCAATGGTGACAGTGGCCAGCCCTGCCTCCCTCCTGATTTTAACTGTATTATTTCAAGTAAACCTTTGTTATGTTGAAATGTGTTCTTTGCAGTCATATTCTGAAGTTTCTAGAATCTCACAAAATAATGCCAACAGATAACGACCAAGCCTTAAACCTAGGAGTGACTAGGAGACATTTTCTATTCAGAGCGCAACACCACCCTAGTCAGACTGTCTAATCTACTGTGCTATGCTTTAACACATGTTGGTGTGGATGCTGAGGCTGCCAGAACAGGGATGTAACTGGAAAGGTGTCTGATGACTGATTGGTCTCATAGAGCAAAGCCACGAGGCTAAGGAAGCATGTGCTGTTACATGGGTGTTGATGTATCAGAACCACTGTCCTTACTGAAAGCCACAAAATGTGGTTTGTGATAGAAACGTCTGTTATAGTCTCAGTTTTGACATGAGCCCATTATGTGACTTGGGGTGAGAAATGGCTTTCCTTGCCTTGGGTACCCTCCAGCTCTTAGGCTCCAAAATCCCATGAAATTGAGATGCTGACACCGGCAGAACCTCACAAACAATTCCAGATTGTAGCCTTGGTTCAAAGAAGTCCTGGATAAAATGCTCAAGTCCAGAACAACCCTGGATAACATTTCTCTCTTGCTGTAATTTGAAGCAACATTTGCTGTTTCTATTTCCTTGCCTCACAAGCAACCATTTTCCCTTCAAATCAGGCTTCCCCTCCCTGCTTGGTCTCTGATTGCTGTGTTTACCCTGCTGTATTTTGACTGCTTCTATTTCCATTTCATTTTGCACAGGAGGACCAACTTCTGTCCTGATGAATGAATCTCCTGGGGGAAGTCATCCATTTTTATAAATATTCTGAGAAGGTAATTTCCTGCTCAAAATAGAAAGCTGACATTTTTGTCTTCATGCCTGTATTTATGGGTTGGCTTCAGCATGAAAGCATGTAAATAAAAGACGGGGTCTTGAGTTAGGGTAAAGAAGAAAAGGGAGAGAGAAGAGAACAAAAAAGGAGAAAGGGCAGGCTACAGGAGACGGACAGCAGGAGAAGTATGTAGATCACCTGCCAGACAGCGGCGAGCTGTGAGCCATCTCTATTTTCTAAGTCAGCTCCAAATCAGAAACTCTTCTCATTAAAACAGCAAATAACAAACAGTATGCTCCTAAAAATATTTACTTAGGAAATCTGTATAAATTTTAAAAACTGAAGCTTAAACAATTTTTAAATGACATTACTAAATTATCCTATTGGCCTTAGGGGCTACTATAGAGTACAGCTCAGACCTCTGAGTATCAACTGTCTCCACTAGCAACAGTCTGTCCTGACCTGTCTGACAGTGACGAGAATGTGAAGCAGAGGGCATGCACCATTACCGAACAACCAATCAGTGGCATCTCTGGGCATGTCCATCCACAAAGAAACGCATGCTGACCCTCTAATACCATATTTCTTACTAACATGCACAACATATGCTCAAATCAAATGGAAGAATACCCGAGTATAAATGTATGAAGAGATCATGAAGTCCTCTTCTAACTGAGGAACTCTTGAAAACATGCCTGCAGGAGAAAGGGGAGTTGGGGTATACAGCCCCAGAGAGGCTACAAACTCCAGTAGATATTGTATACCCATTACATAAGCAGTCCTAGGGAGGGGGGTTATAAAGAACACATGAAATTAGGGGGCAATCATAATAGGGGAAGTAAAAGGAAAGGTGGAGGGAAGAGAATGGGGGTAGATTTGATCAAAAAACATTATATGCTTGTGTGACACACTCCAACAATAAAAAATATTAAACCCAAGACCCTTGCCATCACGTGTCTTATGGAATAGGGATGGAACAGAGTGCACCCATCATCACTCCAGGAATACCTCTTGAAGCAGAGGAGTCTCTGAAAATGAGATAATATCTAAATAGGATCACTTCCTGGAATGTTCAGCATTCCATCTATTCAATATTGAAGTAACTATTATGATAAGCATTGTACTGAGGGCTAAAGATAACATTGGGGTTCAAACAGACACACGTCCCATGAAGTCCAGTAGAAAAGATTGACACAGCGTAACATTACCATACAAACAAAGACATGGTTACAGGTTATTATAACCAGCATGACAAAATTAGACAAGATACCACAAAAACGGGTGACAGCAAAGCCAAACCTAGTGGAAAGTCACACGAGTCTCTACAAAAATGACATTGGAGCAGCTCGCTGCATAGCAATAGACAAATTCAGACCGTTAACTGGGCACACTGCTGTCCTGAAAAGGAGGGCACAGTATAGCGGAGGAACTAAAAGAAAGTCATGCTTGTGTGCAGAGGGCAAATGTGGGGTACAAAAGAGGTGAAGGTGCAGGAAAGTTGGGGCCCCAGTTTGCAGGAATTGAGAGGTTCAGAAAGAACCAACATCAAGCATCTTCTCAATTCTCTCATTGACAATGGGAAGAAGAGGACTGACGGGGGGGGGGGGGGGTTCAGGGAGGCCGGGGCAGAGGGTGGAGAAGAGCGTTATTGGTAATGCTGAATTCTGATTTGCTTGAGCAAAGGGGTTGCTCCACAGATACTAAGAAATGCAGGCAAAAATATTTATGAGATAAAATCAGGACTTTGAATAAAGTGATGGCATAGAAGGAGAGGACCTGCAGGTTTATGACTTATGCAAGCAGGTAAATGGTGTCATCAATGAGAACCCTTTTAAGAATCTTTCCCATAGTCATCAGAACCGGCTACTTAGAATGTTATGAACTGCTCATAGTTGCAATGAATTATCATCATCCACTCGCTTAATACATGTCCATTGGAAACAGTGGATTTGTGAATAGTCTGTCTGTCAGGCTATGTGCTGTATTTGTCTTTCACTTCTATATGGAAATAAAAAAGGAACGTGGTACTCAGTAAGGTTGGAATATAAAACAGCAATCAAAACAACAATCTATTTATGTGAAATAACCTCTCCCCATTTATTTTAATTCCATCAAAAGGAATCTCATCTGAGTCTTTTGCAGTAAAGGGCCCAGAAGGACATTTATTGCATCTTCTATGTAATGGTGATTGCTGAAACACTAACCAACAACAAAGAGCTAAGAACTCCTAAGGTCCGATTTTACTGAAATAAGACAACTCTCAGCTAAACATTTGCACTTAACCTGCAAATTATAGATGATTATGCTGGAAGAAAAAAAAACCCAGCTATGAAACTCTCTCACAAATAAGCTAATGAACAAGATTTGTGATTAACGGCTGAGCAGGATCAAGTAGGACACATGAGGCAGGAGGAGCAGAGAGTGAAGGGACAAGCCCATGCAGTGAGGAATGCATTCTCAGAACCACAGTGCACTCAGACAGACAAACAGGAGGCTGCCTTACTAAGCCGCCCACTGTGCTAATCATAATCCACTCAGGATCTGAAATCCAAGAGTAGTGTGTAGCCACTGGGATGTTTGAAGTAGGGAGTGCTAACAGACTTTCATTTTGAAAATACTGCTCAGACTCTAAAATGGAGATGATACTGGTGAATGACAATAAGAAAAATTTCAGAAACATTTTTAAGCACAACCAAAGTAGAAAGTTTTCATTTTAGGTCCCCACATGACTAGTTCTCCCATTAAACTTGATCTAGGACAACTTTCTGTGGAATCCAGTTTTATGAGCTTTTTCCTGACAGCCAGCTCCAAGTGTCCTCACTCAGGGTCTGGCTCTGTGATTTCTACGATTAACCAAAGCTGAGCGTTCCCTACCCAAAAAGCAAAGAAACGCATCTTACAGACTTATCTCCCGTCAGCATACCATGTTGATCAGTCTTCCTGAGACATTATAAAACCCAGTCATGGTCTTGATTTTACCACCAAGCAAGCATGAGTGCAAATAGCACAGAAGACTGCAAAGGCTCCTCCAGGCACCACTGTGGTAAGGCCTAGAGCATCCTCTCCCATGTGCAGGACCTGCATCTTCCTGTATGCAAAGCAATGTGATAACAGCACACCAATCAGTGGCAGTCCCCACGACCCCTCTCTCTGGTTCTTCCAGCTATATATGGAGCGGTTCCAGCTGGGCAGTTCTCTAGGGTTAATTCATGCACAGATGACAACGAGGACCATACTCTTCTGGATACTCAAAATGATATCTACGTGCCTGGCATTTCATCTGAAATAACCAGAACCAATGGTGTAGAAGACACCCCCCCCTTTGCCCCAAACTTCTCCAAATGTCTTGTTTGTGCAACTCAGGAACCACAGGTTGGGGAACTTCGTACAGAACAACTATCTTCCCGACGAGCAAGCATTCTAAGAAACCAGAATGGAAGCTGTGGGGTTTCTTAGATCCTAGATCTGGAAGATTGGGCAGCTCAGTCTGCTTATTCTCTATTGGTAGCAAAGAGGTGGCCAAGACTCAGTGTAGAAAAGACAGGGCAAGGGACAGAGATGATAGCATATATGAATCACTGTGACAGAGACAGCTGGGAAAATTAGTTAACAGACTTAGGAAAATAAGAAGCAGAAGCGCTGACAGACATCTATTAGGATTGACTTTCGTGAAAACAACACCACTGTGTATCCAATGAGGTTAAAAAGATCATCAAAGACTAAAAATGGCATTAGTCAAAAGGCAACACATGAAATAACTGAACCATATATTGGATCTATGGCCACTTATAATTATTTATACTTATTAAAAAGCAGAATTTTTTTAAATTTTGAGAAGCGCTATCCCTGAGTGTGAAATAAAATTATAGTACTGCCTTACAGAGAAGCTAATCCTTTTAATAAAAATGTCATAAAATTTATATCACAAAATTTTGAAATAAAAGTTTCCTTCCATATATATTTTATCTATATTCCTTCTCTTCTGAAACACAAGTTGAGAAAAATGAAGAAGTTACTTAGAACATCTTCAAAAGTGCATTAAGTCATTAATTACTTATTCTACACTATGCTCTCTTGAGGAAAATAATGATATTTATCCATTATTATGGAGAACAAGAGTGAGCTTCTACAAACCAATTTGTCCAACTGACACCCAAAGAGTGTGCTTGCTTTCGAAAGCATTCCGGGCTCAGCTCTCCCGACTTCAGTGTGAGACATGTGTACATCGCTGGACAAGTCCTCTGTCCACTTTTTGAAATGTCATTTATTTGTAAACACTAAAGTTAACATGTTGAGCTAATCCTTTGCTAATGTTGTAGAGAGATGCTCTGTTTGCTCTACTTAGCCCCACTCCCTAAAAGATACACAAGAAAGCTCTGGAAAATAAAATAACTTGTTCTGTTTACAAGAAATAAGTCACTATTTTGCTCAGGAGAGAAAAAACACAAACCTATAATTATGTTACATGCTTTAGATGCTCTGAGCATACATTAAAGGCAGTCATAAAGTAAAGTTTTAATAGCATGTTATGGCCAATTAGCATACTCAGACCCAGAACAAAGTGCGTGTTGGGGCTTTTCTGTCTCAACATATCTGGCCCAGTGGCTTATCATCTCTTTTCCTTTTCTATTAGCTCCAAAAAGGGAAGGGCTGCAGAAATCACAGTGGCTAAAATCATGAATCATTTCACAAACAAAGTATTCTTTTATGAACAAATCCACATTATTCAAAAAGACAACCAATTCTGCCATGTTAATTGACTGGAGTTTAATCCACTGGCATTAGCTCATTTTCCATGCTAAGCTATTCCTAATCTAGGCATATCACATACTGATTTCCTGAGACGATGAGAGTATCTATCAGAATTAATTAGCAAATTAAGAGACTCGCACTAAAATTTTCTCAGTAGAGAAAATAAAATTGTATCTAAAGAGTGTGAAAACAGTTTTCAAAATAGAATGCTGTGAAGGAAGGCACAAAGGGGCCGAGTAGGTCCTGTTCTGTTCATTACAGGTGCAGCCGCCTGGCTCGCAGGGAGCTTGTTCGTTTGAAGAAGAGGTTCAGAGTAGAAGCTGCTTGGTGTTTTCTGCGAGTGTGGACACCGTCTCACAAGTGAACTCTTTGAGGAAAAAGGGAAAGCAAGTGGACAGAACATACATGACTCAGAGTGGGGAGCTAGAAGTTAAGCAGTAGCCCTAACTCCGGCTGCGCAAGGACACTGTGGAGCTGGAAAGACACAGGGCTCTGATGTTCTCCTCCAACCCACCTGGGCACAGCCTGCACACCAGGAGCTTTAGTTTGTAGGAGGCTGGGTGTACAGCAGGGTTTGACACCACTGATTTAAAGACTAGCTGTGCTCAGGTTGGCTAACTCAGGACAAAACTGTGACTCTCTAAAATCAAACAAGAGATCATGCTTTGGGAACTTTGGCACAACAAATGCTCACGCAGTCTCTTCTTACTGCCCTGGCAGAGCACCCAGATACAGTTCCCAGCATCCAAATGGTAGCTCACAACTGCAGGCAAAATACAAGCATAAAATAAAGGCTTTTTTGAAAATCAAAGCAAAACCTCAGAATTTTGTATAGCGAAACTATAATGAACGGCAAAGAAGTTAGTATCTAAACACAAAAGAATTCTTTCACAGAATCCAGTTCTGTTGGTGGGGGGCGAGGGGGGGCGAGGGCAGGACTACAGGGTTGCAGAGAACAGTCACCAGGGTCCGGAGACATCTCTTTTAGAAGCTGAATGGTCATCATGTCACTATTTATGCTGTGTGTGTTTATTTACACTGCTATGCACATTAATGTGTATGTGTGCTATATTTCATGACTGCCTGGGAAGGAAGAAAGGAAACCAGTTGCTACAGTGCAGATGATGCAGTTGAGGTCTGCATTGAACGCATGTCAAATGCGTGAACAAGTGACTAGGTGCTTCACATGTGGATGGTGCAACACCCTCAACCAGCAGCATCTGGTGCCTGTTCTCTGCTTAATGTCTTATCTTAAATAGCCCAAGTCTTTACATCAGGTTCTGGGTATAGCAAACTCTGATAATTAAACTACCTCAGATGGACGGCTTGATCAGAAATCCTGTCTTGCCTTCATTTCTCATGTTTCTTTTCTCCTTTCATTTCTCTCCACTAGGTTTATCAGGGACCCCCGTTTGTATCCCGCTGGACGTGAGGCCTGAGAACACCATGTAGGTTTGAGGAACGTCGCTGCACACGGAGGACAGGCCTGTCCACGCACTTGGACCACCGGGGCCAGTGGGCAAAGCACGGGTCCAGCAAGAATCGCCATGGTAAACCTGACCATGAGACAGATTTGAGGGGATTCAACAGTGCCGCAAGAAAGAAAATAAAGCTGGACCTGATGATGTCGTAGCTGCAAACACCCCATAAAGGAGTTCCAGAAACAATTGGAGAGGAATCCTTGCTCCAGTCTTCCCTGCCCCCATGGAGGGGAGTGCCTGATAGCAGGCCCTGATACACCACTCTACAGGGTGTCATTCTGTCTCCAGAGAGTCTGCACAAAGAGACCCGGCTGAGATAATTGCCAGGATGTGCTTCAGGTAGCTGAATCCAGCTCACCTCACCCAGGAATCCCAGCTGCCCTGAAGCACAGGTGCTGAGCGGCTTCCAGACCTGGGACACAGACACAGAGGCCCTGCTGAGATGACCTGACCATGGCGACTACAATTTTCTGCAGTTTGAATCCTGTTTGCGTTGGAGCTAATATGCAGACGAAGCATCTCACTGTTTTAATCTTTGGGACACAGAACTCATTTTGATTAAAATATTAACCCCTTTTCACTTAAGAAGGGGGCAGACTGGGGCTTTGACTGTTGCTCAGAGACTAAAATTGGTAACAACAATGTCTCTGTCATTGTGCTCTTACTGGAATTGACCTCATGATATTTGCATTTGCTTATGGATGTTGAGGAAAATTTGACACACCCTGTAAAATGTTTGGGTTTAATGTATATATTAAAAATTTTAGATTTTGATCCCTTTGTTCTGCCCTAAAGAAAAATGTTTTTCTACTGATCGCACCATGATAGTCAGAGATAGCATGGCTAAGGTCAGAGAAGGATTAGAGTGGAGAAGAAAGCAGAGAGAGCAAGAGGAGGGATGCGTCACCACCCTCTTATCCTTCCCCTTTGGCAGCCTCTTTAGGATTTTTATTATTGATTGCTTTTGAACTGATATTTGCTAACAGGTAGCATCCAAGCCCATTCAGGTCCATTACCACTGGCTTAATCTGGTTGATCGAGGACTAAAGAGTCCCCTTGAGAGCAAGTCTCCTCCTATAGGAGCCACATAAAACCCAGAGATATGTGCGCCTGTCCACGATAGGCATGGACACCAGCAAAAGGGGTGTGAGGCAAAGCACTGCAGGGAGAGGACCATGCATTCTGTCTCTGGGTCTCCTGAGGAACATGCCTGATTGCATAGAGGTTGATGTCCAGAGGTATTGATATAAAAACCTAGACCCTCTTCTCCCCAAAAAGACATCTGTAACTCTAAAAAGAAAATTCTTCCACCAAGTTGGAAAGAATTTTCCCCCACCAATTAAACTTGGGAGGATCGGGACTCTGTTCCACCCCCCACTGGTTAATGCCCACTCATCAACCAGATGACTTTTAACTCGCTTCATTCTAATACTTATAAAGGGCAGACAGCTGTTTACTTGTAAACCACGGTGATCTGATAAAATACATGGGGTTATTCCAATTTTTTTGCATTTGTGGAGGTTTCTTTTGTTACTGAGTATGTGGCCAATTTTTGAGAAGGTTCCATGAGATCCTAAGAAAAAGGTATATTCTTTTCTGTTTGAATGGAATATTCTATAAATATCTGTTAAGTCTAAAAAAAAACTACCTCAGAGCTTTAGTTTTAGATTACTATTTAATTTTTATTTCTTCAGTGTACACCCTTGGGATCAACTTGAAAGGGTAAATTGCTATTTCAGTGGAATATTCTTATCCTAAAGAAAAAGAGATGGATAGGTGGAAGGAAATTGAAAGGGGAAGGATACATGGAAGGCTACAGGAAGGGAAGGGACAGGTGGAGGATACAGAAAAGGGAGGGACCAGGGCAGGGTGTAGAAAGGGGGACAGATGGAAAGGATGGGGAGGGCCTGGTGGAAGGATGTGGAGAAGAGAGTGACGGTGCCAGGGTGTAGTGAGGAGAAGGACGAGCAAGGGTGTGGGGGGTACTATTCTTCTTTACACTCTTTAACTCTCATGAAAGAACTCAGAAGCTTGAATCAGAGCCAAAAAATTAAAAAGCAAGACTAATCACATAGGGGCCAGATGAAGGCTCAACAAAGAAAGAAACCTATGAATCCTGACATCAGAGTCTGATCTGAGGGTCCACATCGTGGAAGGAGAGAACAAATTCCCACAAGCTGCTGTGATCTCCACATATGCACTGTGACACATGTGCACTGTGACCTCCACATATGCACTGCGACCTCCACGTATGCACTGTGACCTCCACGTATGCAGTGTGACACATGTGCACTGTGACCTCCACATATGCACTGCGACCTCCACGTATGCACTGTGACACATGTGCATGCACACACCAAGAATAAATAAGTAAAAACATAATCATTTTTATAGATTTGTCACTAACTAGATATACCCATGCGAAAATGAACAGATATAACTTGTAACCCGTAGCTATTCAAAATAAATGCTAACACAAATGAGAGATATACATATGGGGTGGTTTATGTTTAATAAGTCAAACAGGCAAAATAGGGGTGCATAAACAGGTATCCAAAATGTCTTCAAACTTTGAGAAGTTGTTTTGGATAATTCAAAAGGAAAAAGGCACCGGATGCCATTTGCTTATTCGGGTGGTAATGAGATGGAGCAGAGTTAGTGCTGCCCTCACTGTGAAGTAGCCCGAGAACTTCTGCCGACAGCTCCTTCCCACTGTTGACTCATACAGGATCAGTGCTAGCCAACACATCTGACACTTTTCAGCGGCCCTACAGGAATGCTGGGCCATCAAGACACCAACTTGTGTCTCATACAGTGCTTATTCAACAGGGGGGAAAAAAAAAACAGCAAGCAGGGTTGGCTGTTTCGATCCAAACTTAGCTTGTCAACTTCAGTCCACCCTGCTTAATCTCTTAGAATACTGCTTGGGATTTCAATTCTGAAATTATTGATGCAGTCATTCTGCTAGCGGTTTGGTTTTATCCCCGGGTTTGCCGAGAGTCTCTACATGCTTAATGGGAGATGAAACAAAACAACCGGGGAGGACAAACAGCTGAAACACACTGTTTCTAAAGATCAGCTTCTCCCAGATGGAAACATGCTAAGTTATACTGAATTCCAGATTCTTGGAAGTTATCTTTAAATAAATGCATGCCGCCTCTTTGTCTAAATATTTTCAGGTTTGATAGTAATTAAAGAAACCTCTGAGTGTTTATTTTGCTGTCAAACAGAAATGTATTTTCCTTTAAGTATAGAGTAATTACTAAGGTACAGTGAGCAGCATTACAGGGTAAAGAAGGCAGATGGCAGCCACAGGTCTGGTACACCTACGGAGGCGCAAAGCTGAGTCACTGGTCTCTGATGCACCTGCACCTCGCCTCTGAGCCCATAGAGAAACACACCCATAAAGGCACGGCATGTAAGAAGCAGAACTCTAAGTTTCCCCTAAGATTTCCCTCTCTCCCTTTCCATGGGTTCCCTTAAATATGACATGGCGGTGGCTGCGGTAGTTGTCACTCTCATGTAACACTATGCTACGTGGTATCTTAGGGTTTCTATTGCTGTAAACAGACACCATAACCAAGGCAACTCTTATAAAGGAAAACATTTAATTGTGGTGGCTGCTGACTGTTCAGAAGTTCAGTCCCTTCTGAAGCATCCCAGAGGGAAGCTTGACAATATGCAGGCAGACATGGTGCTGGAGAAGGAGCTGAGAGTTCTTACGTCTTGACCCACAGGCAACAGGATGTGCCTGAGACACTGGGCGTGTCTTTGAGCATTGGAGACCTCACAGTCTGCCCTTACAGTGACACACTTATGAAATAAGACCTCACCAATTCCACCAAGGCCAACTCCTAATAGTTGGGGGCCATTTTCTTTAAAACGCAACATATGGAAAAGTCGGAGGAATTTTACAGCTGTAATCTCTAATTGGCTGAGTTTCAGTGACAAGGGAGATCACTCTGGATGTGTTTTTTGAGACCACTGAAAAGTCACTCAAATGGGGAAAGACATCTCCTGCCAGCATTAAAGAGGCAAGACTCTAGGCTGTGAGAGAAGTAAATAAAGCAGGGCCCGAGGAGGCCTCTGGAAGCTAAGAGTGGCGCCTGCCTGACAGGCAGCAAAACAGGAATTTCAGTCCTCAGCCACAGAACGTGCTCTCTGCTCTGACCGTGCAACCCTGGAAAGGGACCCAACCTCAATACAGCCAAAGCCCTTGCTGAAATCTTAAGCTTTCCTGAGACGCATGGCCAGTTAGCTACCTCTCCCAGGCCTCTGGTTGAAGGAATTATGAGGCAATAAATTATTATTGTTTTGAAAGCTAACTTTGTGGTATTTCATGATATGACAGAAGAAAACTAATTATATTTATATATAGCCTTTAAGAACAAGACAACCTATTGTGACCCTGTTATCCAAAGAGGTGGCTCCTGATCTGACGGGCAGAGCTGAATAGAGTTACTGAAAGCTGAAGGGAATGTAAGAGGAAAATAAAATTGTCGAAGCCACTTCCCAATGAGGGACCTGGAGTGGTCAGTGTTGTTGCCCTCAATAAAAGTGGGAAAGGGAAGGGAAAGAAGCAGAGAGATCCTTGGCATAACTGAGAAGAACCGTGAAATTAGCATCCAGAAATAACAAGGAATCCAGAGCCACAGGACATTTGATGTCATTACAAAACCTGCAGCAAGAATTTCCAGGAACTTATCAGATCCCAAAGGACTACACCAAAGATTTCCTACTCTGATTTCAGGGCCAGAACATGAAGGAAACTATGTGGCATCCAGTTTCCTAACTCTGTCTTCTGGCTAGATATTTCAAAAAGAGGAGCAAGACAATTTGCTAACATTTCTCAAAGTGAACAGTAAGCAAACACATTATTTGAAGATTTTTTTAAAAACACAAGTTCAGGCTCCAGACAAACATGCGTTCTGCTACTTTCCAACTAAAATAGCAGTGAATACTTGATCTGTGTCATTAATTTTCCCTCGTTTTCTCATAACAAATAGAGTACGGCAAGAACATTGTTGCAAGAATTTATTTCACTTCTAAGCTAATTTACTTCAAGAACCAGTGAGTTCTTCATTCATGAACTTTTTGGGACTTTCTGGATCAGTGACACTGGAAACATCAAATCGTTACTCTTTTTTAAAATAGTTAGGCCATAATTTTTCACAAGCAACACGCCTTAAACTAACACAGGGGATGCTTCCTGCAGTCAATGAGAGGCTTTGCTTCTAGTCTACATTAGACTTCATATTTATTTATAAGCCTAAATTAGAGTGTGTACAAGGCTTTGTAAATTACTTTGCCATGTCTTATCCTAAGGGGGAAAAACTGCATTTTTGTTGTTGCTGTTGTTCAGTTGCTTTTTGATACAGTCTGACTGCACAGCCCAGAATGGGAAGAACACTTTCTTTGTCAGTCAGTTGAACGGACTGTCTGGCTGTCTATCTATCGATCGACCGATCGATCGATCTAAATATATAAATACCTACCTATCTTCACTATTTTAAGTTAGCATTCAATATAATAAGTCATTATCATGCATTCATGTCATTAAACTTTATTCTTATTCCTTTCCCAGCATCCACTTCCCTGTTGCTGGTGCCTGTTTTCTCCTCAAATAGTCCTCCCTTCTCTTTTACATCTTGTGTAGTCTAGCACTCCCTCCTCCATGCTCATTTAAGGTCTATTCTTCCTTTCTTACAGGTTCCTTTCGTTGCATCACACATCAAAAACAAATTAAATCTAGATTCCACATATAAAAGACAACACTCAACATGTGTCTTTCTGTGTCCTATACTGATTAAGACATGATCTCCAGCTGTGTGCTTATTCCTCCATTTGTCATGGTTGCAATTTTCTTTATGACTGAAAAATGCCATTGTGTATATGCACCATATATTCTATATCCATCCATCTGTTGATAGACAGCCAGGTTGGTTTCAACTCTTAATCATTGTGAATAGTGCAACAGGAACCATAGAAGTGTATGTTGTGGTATGTTGAGTTAGAGACTGTGAGCTATCTGTCCCAGAATAACAGAACTGGGTCATGTAGTAGCCCATATAGTTAATCGATGTCTCAATAAGAATATGTCAAAAAACTAACTTTTTTGGGCTGTCCTGAAATTCATGGATAGGATTTTATATAAACACCACAACAAAGAGCCAAAACTCTAAATGCAGGTAACTGAATAAGCCTTTATAAAAATCTCCCAGTGTTTTTCTAGCCCACAAGAGTTCTCCTCAATGACAAGAGAGTACCATATAGCAGTCATCTTAGCTAGGATTTATTTTGCTGTGAAGAGGCACCACGAACATGGCAACTCTTACAAAGTATTTAATTGTGGTAGCTTGCTTATAGGCCCATTATTACTATAGATGCAAGCAAGGCAGCATGCAGGCAGACATGGTGCTGGACCTTAGAGTCCTTACATCTTGATCTAAAGGCAACAGCAAATGAACTGTCTCACTAGACATGGTTTGAGCATGTATGAGACCTCAAAGCCTTCCTTCACAGTGACACAATTCCTCCAACAAGAGCACACCTACCCCAACAAGACCCCACCTCCAAAATGCACCATTTCCTTTGGGGGCCATTTTCTTTCAAGCCACCACATTCCACTGCCTAGCCATGAAAGCCTTATATCCATATCACTGTAGCCATACCATAATGTAAAAATGCATTCAGTCCAGCTTCAAAAGTCCTCAGAGTCTATAAAAGTCTCAAACTTATCTAAAAGTCTAAAGGTTTTCTGAGATTCATGCAGTCTCTGAGCTATAATCACCTGTAAAATCAAAATCAAAAAGAAGATCACTTGCTTCCAATATAAAATGGCACAGGATATATAATACCATTCCAAAACATGGGGGAAAGGAGCAAAGCTAAGAAATACTAGGCCAAAGCAAGACTGAAAACCAACTGGGCAAACTCCAAACTGTACATCTCCATATCTGATGTCAAAACTCACTTCAGACCTCCACCTCCTTTCAGCTTTGTTGACTGCACACACTTCTTTCTCTTGGGATGGTTTGATTCCCTGTTAGCAGCTTTCCTATGCAGGTATCCCATGGCTCTGGCACCTCCAGCATCTTGGGTCTCCAAGGCACTCCAGGTTTCAACTTCACAGCTTCATTCAGTGGTTCTAGGCTTTCATTCACGGACACCCCTGATACATGGCTGCCTGGCCTAAGCGGCTTTCCTTAGTCATGGAGGCAAATTCCATAGCCCCTTCTATTCTAAATTCCAGAGCCACAATGCCAAAGCTGCCAAGTTCTGCTACTTACTGGTGCTGGAACATGACCCCCTTGTTCAATTACATCTTAATCAACTTTCAATTTTTGATAGTTTCCTTTACTACCTAAGCTTGGCTGTCCTGGAATTGGATCTGTAGATGAGGCTGGCCTTGAACTCAGAGATATTTCAATTATATATTTACCAGCTTTCTGTTTTCAATGGTTACCTTCACTACCTAAACTTGGTTGTTCTGGAACTCGTTCTATAGACCAGGATGACCTCAAATTCAAAGACCCACCACCCTTTGCCTTCCAAGTGCTGGGATTAAAGGGCTGTACCTCCACACATGACTCTACACTTTTCTTTAATTCTTTTTCACAAATGGACAGTTATCTGGGGGGATCTTGTCCTGAGGTCACCACTCGTTTGATTCCATTTCTTAGTCTGTTTATCTCCTTGCTCAGTTTGCTACCTGTCATTATAAATCTTCATTGGAGTTACCACTAGTAATCACCCAACAGAGTCTATATTAGGCTGTTTTGAGATTTCCTCTGCCAACAGAATTGGTCCAAAAATTTTCACTTTAGGCTTAGGCAGACTTTTCAGACAAGGGCAAAAATCAGCCACATTTGTCAACAAAATATCACAAGACCAGTTTCTAGGCTACACTCTCCTCTTCTGAAACCTCTTGATCTGGCCCTTCACAGTTCAAATCACTTTTAGCACCACTGTCTTCCATGTTCCTACTAATATGGCCCATTAAGCAGCACTTAAAGCATTTCAGTGCTTTCCTGGTCCAAAGTCCCAAGGTCCATGTTCCTTTAAAAAAAAAAAAAGCATGGTCAGGCCTATTACAAGCAATATCTCACTCCTGGTACCAACTTCTGTCTTAGTTTGGGTTTCTGCTGCTGTTAAGAGACTCCATGACCACAGCAACTCTTATAAAGGAAAGCATTTAATTGTGGTTGCTTGCTTTCAGGTCAGAGATTTTGTCCATTATCATAGAGGGAAGTAAGGCCTCATGCAGGCAGACATGGTGCTGGAGGTGAGTCCTTATAACTTGATCCAAAGAAAACAGGAAGTGAACTGTCTCATTGAACATGGCTTGAGCATATATGAGACCTCAAAATCCACCTCGACAGTGACACAATTCCTCCAACAAGACCACACCTACTCCAACAAGGTCACACCTCCTAATAGCACCATTTCCTATCGGGCACATTTTCTTTCAAAGTACCATAGTAGTTAAGTCTCTTGAATTCAATACACATTATCCTCTCATAAGAAAAAAGTCAAATAATCCAATTTATAAACACCTAGAGTCTTTCCTATGGTTCCTATAATTTATCTCTCTGATATATAAGTTTTGTAGCTACTAAATTGCCAAAAAAAGTTTATTTGCTGGTGGAAAAATCAGCAAACTTTGTAATTTTTTTCAAAGAGAAACCTCTTTCAAAGAGTTTAACCATCAACAAGTCAGAATCACCTTCTATAGCATTAACTGCAGGAAGATTCCTAAAAGCTATTAGAGAGCTTTATGGCTTGCCTGTGGCTCGTGAGTTTAAACAGCATCATTCACTGAGATGCTTTGTCATGTTTTACAAGTGTCTTCTCCACGGCATGCTTCTGAAAATAAACATGGTGTCTATATTATATTTCACCTGTACAGAAGATTCATGGTAACATTGCCTAGACTCTCAGTGTCTTTCCATTCTCCTTAAATTTGGAGAAGAATCCCAGCAGCAGAATTCCACTTAAAGCTGTCTACAGACTTGGTGTGTGGTCTCACAGCTTTCTAAAGCAGCAATGCAAGACTGCTCAAAACTAGTACTAATAAGTGACTGGCTCTAAGAAGAACACTCCATCCTAAAGACAAAATAAAATTTTATTTAAGAAGAAGATTTACTACAAGTTATTAAAAAATGATTTAGTAAAAGACTAAGATCCAGCCTCAGGAGTCTTCAGTGTAGTTCTTAGGTGATACATAATAATATATTAATACATAATTATAATATATAATATAGGTGAAATATGTATAGTAACTTCTTACATTGTTTTTAAAATCCAACAACCAAAGACTGGAGAGATGACTTAGTGAACCTGCTGTTTTTATAGGGGCTCGGGTTTGTTTGTTTCACAGTGACTCAAAACTTCTGTAACTGCAGTTCCGGGAGACCTGATGCCTTCTTCTGGCATATGCAGGCACCGGGCACACAAGTAGTACATAGCCATACATTCAGACAAAGCACCCATGCACATAAAATAAAAATGAAAATTTGAGTCAGCAAAAACAAACTGTCAACTCGAACAGAAAGTTGTAACAACCATAACAAGCAGAGAAGGGTCAGTGAAAGAGTGATTCCTGGAGGTAAAATGGATCTTTTCCAAGATCTAAAGTATGACCAAAAATCATGTGAAGCATCAAATGGAAGATTTCAGAGCCCCTGGTTCCTCAGAGACCATGTCTTAACACTTAGTAACAAGTAGCTGAAATCCAAGTATAATGAAAGTGAAGAAAATGTCACTTGTTTCTTAAAGTGCCACATCCAAAAACACTCATTAACGAATTCATTAAATAAGCAGACACTTATGAAAATTATCTTATGTTTCTTAAAAAAGTCAATAATAGTTGTGAAATCTGGGTCTCTTCATGTTTAGAAGTGTCTTTATTAACTACTGATTGCCCAAGTACTGTTTGCTCTATGCACACTCCTTAGCCACACACACAACAAAATGCCAAACCTAAAGGCAAGTTCCATGTTTTGTCTTTCTGTACCCCATAAAATTCAGCTTATAGCATTTAATATATTTATTGAATTGAACTGGCAGTAAATATGAAAGCTTTAATGGTTAATTCTTTAGTTGGTAATGCCCCTGCATGAAATTCTAATCAGCTATTTATGAAAATCATTTTCAAAATTAAAATGAGGTAAAAAGCAAAAATAAAAGCAGAAACCAAGAAACAATAATGAAATATTTTTGTTAGACTCTTATGAAATGGAAAATAATCATTATCTTTCATTTTAAAGTATCATGATCTTGAGACAGTATTCTTCACAAAATTATAAAAGTAAGGCATGCTGATTATGCTGAAGATATTACTCATAGCTGCAGAGAGAAAACTCTGCATTGACTCTTCTAAAACTACACCTATTCTAGTCCCTAAAATATGATGGTCGGAGATTAGTAAGCACATTTTAAAATTTTAATTAAAAAAAATAAAGAAAAGAAATATCCCACAACTTTGGAGATTCTCAAAGTCGCAAAGGTTGAGAATCAGTCTTACACCTCCAACACATACATACAAAGGAGCCAGAATTCACTTTCAAGAGTGGGCTGAAGTCCAAAAATACATCAATGTTCCTAAGTTGCTATTTATGGGGGTTTTTAATTAATCTGCCTTTTCAGTGAACACTGCACTTTATATATATGCTAATAGAAAGAAATAGTCATGTCCTGTGATTCTATGACTAACTGTTAAGGTTCATGTAACAGGAGACACAGTCTGACTCAGGGCCACCCACCCTCAAAGACCTGGCCTATGACAATTTCTTTAATATGAGGGAACTGTTATTTGTTAATCAGTGCACTGGCCCCCTCTCCCAGTACACTGACCCTTCCTCCTTCACTGTACTGACCTCCTCTTTTAGTGCATACTTAATTCTTCCAGCATACTGACTCCCTCTTAAAATGCACCGACTCCCCCTTCCAGTGCACTGACTCCCCCTCTTCTAGTGCACCGACTCCCCCTCTTCTAGTGCACTGATTTCCTTTTCAGTGCACTGCCAACTCCCTCTTCCAGTTTGCTGATTCCCCTTTTGAAGCTTCTCCTTCACTTCAATATAATCTAATTAGGGTTCCTTTTAAGTACTTCAGTAGACAAAAGAGCTTTTAAAGATATTACTATACTCTGTGTGCACAGCTGATAAACCTAGTTTTTAAAGTCTAACTTGAGACCAAGAAGAACTCTGAAATTGTGACTAAGACAGTGTCAGGGCACGACTAAATAGAATGTTGCTTTCTAGCTTTGCTGAGCTGCACATATATAATGCTCTTTTCTAGCTTTCCACCACTAATGGAGTCAAGTTCCCAAAGAAAGCTCCAAAAGAACCATGTTTCTCTAGTTAAATAAACCAGGAATTATGGAAGAAGGAGAAATTACAAGAAATTCACTTCAAGAATAAAAAACACCCAGAATATGAAGAAGTAGAGAGCCCATGATGCTGACTCTTCTATGGTAGTCATTTTTATTCCTGCCCCTACAGCATGTTTCTATAGCATCCCAGTTCTTGAACATCTCTCACTGTCTCGGCGTTAAGGACTTAGCTGAACATGAGGTGCTGAACAGGGCTCAGATCTCTTTGTTCTTCACTTTGGACTCTAAGAAATGATGAAGACAGAACATGCAGGAATATTCAATAGTGAATGCTCCTAGATTACTCCAAACTTTCATCTGTTCTGCTGATCTTGCTGGTTAGCACCTTCTGGAACAAAAATTTCACTCAGCTAGGAGTATAGAGTTGTAAGTTTCTTATATCTGTAGGAGGAAGTTTCCTGTCCCAACCACCCAATCCCAAATAACCACTCTGAGGTTTATATTAATTGTAAATGTTCAGTTACTAGCTAAGACTTATTATGAACACCTATATTTTTTTCAAGACAAGGTAATTCCTACATTTTAAATTAACCTATATTCCTTATTTATGCTCTGTCATATGGGGGTACCTTTATTAACATGGCAAGTTCATCTGTCCCCTCTGTGTTTGCCTGGTAGCTCCTGACTCCACCCTTCTTCATCCCATCATCCTTAGCTTGTTTACCACCTATTCTTCCTGCCTGGCTACTGGCCAGTCAGCATTTTATTAAGCCAGTTTGAGTAACAAATCTTTATAGTGCACAAGAGGATTATTCCACAGCATATATCTAGGATGCTCAACCATTTTTGCCATGGTGGGATTCTAGTGTTACTTGGGAATTGGTTCAGCTTTCTCAGAAGTAACGGAGGGATCTCCAAGGAGATGAAGTAACTACTAAATGTGTGAGGGATGCAGTGCAAACAGCTGAGAACCCACCAGACCCTCTCAATTAGGAACTACACAGGGGTACAATTTACCTCAGCTTTTCAAATCCAGAAAGTTAAACTATGGACTAGCTCTGAGTATGAATATAGAAAAGATGGTTTCTCTTCTGAGTGCTGATGGGGCAAGGCTAATATTTGGACTTGGGATAGAAATATTTGTTTTCCCAAAGTATATGAATGTTTTCTGACCACCAAAAGTACCCTAATGTTTTATGACATTTCTTTTCTTCCATCCTTACTTGGGGAAAGCAACATAGAAACAGGAACTATGATCATTATACTTGATAAATAAAATCATCTGTGCTACAGGAAGAACATGAAACCCTTAAGCAACTTAATCTTGTTGGAGGTGAAGGACAGACAATTTCAAAGTTACACTAAACAACCAGTTTACTGACTGACTATCTTGTATCATTTATTCTGTCTGTGGCTGGCACCCGAAACTTATTAATGAAAAGCAACAGAGTCCAGGCAGAAGAACATCATATAAAAAGGGAATATAGAATTACCTACAATGAAAATACCCTTATTACAGTAACAATTTATAAGAACAAGACAGCTCTTTATAAAATCAAAAAGGGTCTTCCCAGAGCAGGTGACACGTGAGCTAGTTTGGAGGAACTAATAGAAGACAAGTAGAGAGGGACAGGGGATCACAGGGCTCAACTGACCTCGTCTCTTTTGCTATGAGTGACACATAAGCCATAGGCAATGTGGAAGTCTTCAAAAGATTCACCTGAGATCTGCTTTAAAATATACAATTATTTGGAAACAAGATACACCTAAAAGAGAAAATCAAGTTGCTTCTAGGTTCATGTTCAGCTTCCTTTCTTATACAGCCCAGGCTCGCCATTTTAGAGAAGAATATTGCTTGTTTTTATGGATTATTGAGATGACAGATTGTGAATTGGTATTTGAAGAACTAATAGATTTAATAAGTGTGAAATAACATTCTAGGTAAGGTAAGCACAAAAAGTGAAAAGTTGAGGGAAAATATGTGGAATTTATGAAAAGTTAACTATAGAAGAGCATGAGAAGTGGGGAGGGGCATTAGCTAAACTGGATCAAGTCAGGGCAGGCAGCACGAAGGTCCATGATGACAAGACTGCACTTGAGCCAATGTCAGTAAAACAGTGTTTCTTGTTGTCTTTATTCTGTCTCAGTTTCCATTTTGCAGACTATGCTCCTGGGACCAGTCATGTTTCAGGCTTGTGAATTCCAATTCTACTCTGGGAATAGATGTCACCAGAAACTGGGCATCCAGTTACCAAAAATTAGATAGGAGCCAAATATCTCAGAAATAGGATAAGGAAAGCCTGAAGCCTACTCCGTTAATCTACTGGGTGGAGCCTTCAGAATGAGCACATAGAATATCTTGAATGAAATT
The DNA here is from genome assembly GCF_982192425.1 of Myodes glareolus. Lineage (NCBI taxonomy): Eukaryota > Metazoa > Chordata > Mammalia > Rodentia > Cricetidae > Myodes > Myodes glareolus. Next base: position 6,413,684 of record NC_142039.1, read on the forward strand.
CTCTGGATAGAGCAGGAAGAACCCATGGTTCAAATGACACCAACAACATGTTTAAAAGAGAAAAAGACAAAGTTCATGCAAAGACCTGTTGGGTTAAGAGAAACAAAATTTTCATGTATGAATTTTCTAGTTTTAAGTATAAGAAAATTCACAGTAAGCCTAATGTTATCAAGTCAAATGAAGAAAATCATGATCTGATGAAGAAAGTTTAGGCAAGGATTTACCCACAGGTCAGTCTCAGGGTCTTCCTTAGAGCTCTGATGAGAGCTGCTTCCTTCCTCAGCACTCATCTCCCCAGGTCTCACTCACTCAGTGCACTAAAAGATATGCAGAGATACACAGACAGATCTCACTTCCTACCTCTGTTTACTTAAATTCACTCCTGATTTTCTGTCTCAGGAACCTATCTTATGAATCTACTATTCTAATTAGTGGCTGTATATTTGGGGGGATAATTAAGGACAGTTTTTCTACTGGCCAGATTTTGACAATTTGGTCAGCATCTGATGCCTTTCATCTAGTCCCTGATACCATTTAATGAAATGAAGATTCTCAGGTCAACTGCCAATATTTGGGCATCTGTGGGTTAACCACCCTAAGTGTACTTTAGGTTGTTTTATGCTACCTAACAGCTGCTGCCTTCTCTGGGGAGAAATTCTCTCCAATTCCACAAAACCACATGGTGATTGAAAAGTCCTTAAAGCTGCTATTTATCTCATAAAATTCTCTTGTTTCATTTGGATAAACATTCCATCCATTCTAGTTGTTCATTTATCCCTCCAACACTCCTTATTAAGTACATGCCAAAGGATAAAAGATAAGAGATGCTTAAATACACTCCCACCAGGATGCCTGGCCTGATGGTCCCAAGATATAGGAGATCAGACGTGAACTATCTAACAATTAACCTAATACCTATATTTGAGTTGTATCAAATTCAAAACTTCCTTGCACATCCAAAGTTTACTGAACATACCAAGATATTTGAAGCTTTAGAGTTTGCTACTTTTTGCAATATAAAAGCAGAAATTGGCACTAAATCACGAGCTAAAAATGATAAAACAGAAACAAAGCTTCAGAAACTCCCTCAGCACCAAAAGTAGTCAGAACCAAAATCTTCCAGAATTCCTCAAATGAGTACATTTTAAGGAAAGATGTCCAATTATTCAAAATCTCAGCAAGCAATGGCAGGTGAATTAAAGATTTCGGAAGCTCATCCAAATCTGACAACGTCTTCGTGTAAGTAAATCTTGGCTCAGAAGTAAAAGAATTTTAAGAAATGTCTTCTAAATGGAATTCTACACCAATTAGTAGATAGTTAACAGTTGATTAATTCATGTTGCTAAATCACGATAAATGTATTTGAAATTAAAACTCACATATCACACAAGAATCTATTAGAAAGTATATTGCATAAATGTCTGCTCTTTCAACAGACAACACGTAGGCACATTATGCACTAATGGATTTTCTCCAAGAGTGAGTGAGTTACTTTAAGCATCAGTTGTTACAAAGTAAGCTCAGCTTCTTCATTCAACTCACTGTCTGGCTTCCTGTCTCACCCTGTGATCTCTTGCATACCCTTCTTTTTTTTTTTTTTTTTTTTTTTGGTTTTTCGAGACAGGGTTTCTCTGTAGCTTTGGTGCCTGTCCTGGAGCTAGCTCTTGTAGACCAGGCTGGCCTCGAACTCACAAAGATCCGCCCGCCTCTGCCTCCCGAGTGCTGGGATTAAAGACGTGCGCCACCACCGCCCGGCTTTGCATACCCTTCTTTATTCTTCTTTTATTTAATGCATGGGGTAGCACATAGCCTCTATCACAAGCTAAAAGCATGTACAACATGCAAGTATCGTATTGTTAGATCTCCAGAGGCATGTGCTAAATAATCCTCTTTTCCATATAAATTTCTCAGCCTCTGCTACTTGATCATAGCGACAGACAGGACCACAGTTTTTACAGGTCTTTACTTTCTTGCCATTTCTCTTGCCCCTGAAGGTGTAAACCCAAGGCCTCTGCTAACCACTTTAGTCACAAGTGATCTCTTTGCTCTCTGAACTCTGGGTGCTTTTCCTTGGCACTTACGGTGCCGTGAACAAAATAACCTATACTAGAATATGTGATGCCCTGTCAGAAACTTCACCTGCCAGTTGAATAAATGGATCATTGCCCTTGGAAATACACATTAGGGCAACTGTCTTCTTTAGATTTTTTTCTCACACTATTAAGATATATGCTCTATTTTTCTACTAGAAATATAAACCTTGAACATATGGATGGCATATTATAGTTACTTTAAAAAAAATCTCTACAGTTACTGGCACATAAGGTTCTGAGAACTGGGATTGATTGATGTTGGTGCCAATCAAACCTAAGATAAATCAAATGTTCTTTCTTCTTTTGTTACAGGGTCTCTCTATGTAGTTCGGGAAGTCCTGGAACTCTCTCTATGTAGACCAGGCTGGCCTCCAACTCACAGAGATCCCTCCCGCTTGAGTGCTAGGATTAAGGCTATGCACTGCCATATAATAAAGAACATCCAACTGTTAGTTATTATATTTTAAGTGGTTTACTTTGTTTTATTTAATATTGTAGCTCATGCAGATAAAACCAGAGTCAGACAGATTGTACATGCCAATAGGACAGAGGATCCAGTAGAGCCTTCTGGAGTAAAGGACATCTTATTCCTGTAACGGTTCAGACATTGGACAGTCACTGTCCACACAAGTCCATAGAGTACCTCATAATTTCATTAATTCTTTTTTAACTTAGATATACAGACTCAAGGGTGACAAAGATAAAAGCATCTACCATTGGACAATAATATTAATAACAGTATAAAACAAACACTGTTGCCTTTCATTAACAAAAGAAAATGTACCGAAGAAGGAAGATTAAACGGCTTTCCTATAGTCCTACAGTATAGTGGTTTGAGTAAGAATGGCCCCTATGGGCTCATATGTTTGAATGTTTGGTCCCAGATGGTGGATTTTTTTGGGAAGGATTAGGAGCTGTGGCCTTTTGGAAGAGACATGTCACTGAGAATGACTCTGAGGTTTCAGAAGCTCACCCCAGGCCCTCTCTCCATCTGCTGCCTATGGATCAGGATGTAAAGCTCTCAGCTACTGTTTCAGTACCATGTCTGTCTTCTCCCCACCATGGTGATAATGGATTAATCCTCTGAAACTGTAGGCATGCCCCCAGTTAAATGACTTCTTTTATGAGTTGCCTTGGTCATGGTGTCTCCTCACACCATAAGAACAGTGACTAAGACATGAAATGAATGAATGGTAACAGGAGGCTTTGAATCCAGGAACCTGCATGCAGACCATATGACCATAGTTATCATAGTAAGACCTGCCTGAAGATCATATGATCATGGTTATCATACTAAGAACTGGCCTACAGATCATATGATCATGGTTATCATACTAAGATCCTGCAAGCAGACAATATGATCATAGTTCTCATACTAAGAACCTGCCTACAGACCATATGATCAAAGTTATCACACAAAGAATGCACCTACAGACCATATGATCATAGTTTTCATACTAAGATCTGTTCTTTCAAATGATTTCAGCTTGCCCTTCTACTTTTCAACCCTTCAGAAGAAATTTATATGATATGACATATAAGCAACAGATTATATACCTAATAACAAAAATTAGTATCTGAAGAGGTACTTTGTTGTGTAAATTTCATCTAAGGACTTATGGAATCAAAGGAAAATACTGACGGTATGAGAACATGAGTAGGGTCAATGGTATGGCTCAGAGGCCGAATGCTTGCCTGGCATATTCAAGGCTTAGTTTCCCATTCTGTCTTAGTAAAAAGTAAGTATTATCTCTTGTGTTTCTAAATGGTCTGATTCCTGAAATTAATAATAATCTTATTGTGACATTTTGGACCATAAGTGGCCTCCAAAGGCTCTTGTGTCATTGGTTTGGTCACTGGGACAGCTCTGAAAAATGGTACATCAGATGGTCATTCTTCTCAGAGACTGGGGTGCTGACCTCTTCCCCCTCTCTTTCTTGCTTCCTAGCCGTGATGTGAACAGTTTATTTTCCATGTGCTTCCCCCACTTACCAGAGGCAATCCAGTCAACTGTGACTGGAACTCCTAAGCAATACACAAATAAACCTTTCCCCCTTCTAAGGTCATCATCACAGGTATTTTATAGTAAGGAAAAGTGAACAGAATATGCTACTTATTTACTTAGTAGCCTAAGCTCAAGATACACCCATGCCAGAACTGGACAGTAGCAAGAGTACAATCCCTGAGATGTATCTGGTCTACAAAAGATCCCCAACATCTATTCTTAAGAAGGAGGTCAGGGATGCTTCTTATTGTGGTGGGCAATGGTTAAGGCAGAGACCATACAGTTCAAAATGCTCAGAATAAGCAACTAGGAATGCTCAGTCACAGCAGGGACATCTACACCTACCCTGCTGTCCTACAAGTCTCAGGCAATGCTGAAAAGAGGGGAAGGAATAATGTAAGAGCCAGATGATAAGGAAGAATGCTATACCATGCTGTCCTCAGAGCTCACATGACTGGAGAACACATGAACTCATAGCAGGTACAATAACCTTCATAAGATTTGTACATTATCAAGCCAGTTAAAATTCCAGAATTCAGCAGAAGGGGCGGGCCTACAGAGGCACCACCCATAGTTAACGTGCCACTGGCAGTTGCTGGTTGCTAGGGGAGGAAGAGCTGCTTTTCTTCAGTAGATTTCTGTCCCCCAGTACATAATCTCACATGTACACACATATGGGTAGCACTAATTGGATTCAGTGTGTTAAAACATTTCTTTAAAAAATAATTATTTTTTAAAAGAAGGAAATAGGGTCTGAGAAATTATATATGCAGAACCAATCCAGACACACAGCAATGGACAGCCTAAAAGCCAAAGTTTCCCAAGGGTATGCATTCTAGCAGTCAAGAAAGAAAGACTGACCACCATGGTGGAGACAAAGGAACCTAAGAATGGAACTGACCAGAGATGACCTAAGGAGGCTGATGGCCTCCCAGGTCAGTGGTGTTCTTAAGCACAGAAAGCAGTGAAAGCTAACCCTTCCCAATCTCTCTCCTGAGAGGCCCCAGGAACTGCATTAATTATGGTCAAAAGTGCACTGACAAAATTACATCTAAACAGAAGTCTATGGCTATGACCAGAAACAAGAAGAAACAGCAAACATACTGCTTTAGCACCCAAGTACATGAGAAACTGTAGCGGGGAGCTGAAAAGTCACAAACTACTTTATAAACAATAAAGGGTACGATCACCAAGTTATCCAGCCAACACAATATGTTAGAAATAAACAGACCTGAACACATGCCTGTGAATGTTATGATTGATAAATGATTTTTCTAAAAAGTAAAGGTGATGTGACAAATGAATCCGTGGATTAAAAGCGTATTTAAAATAGCTAGCTGTACTGGAAAACATGTCCCAAATCTATTCCCAATGCCTCTAACAAGCTTTACAATCAATGTGTCAGGCAACTGGTCAGGATATATTTGACTCTCAGATTTCAGAAGAAGAAGCGTAAACAGGACCATATTCTCAGGCGCATTGTTAGGACTAAGGATGAGCCTCTGCACAGGCAGCAGTGTGACTTCCATGAAAAGAAATCCTATTTTTCTCAGCCAGTCTAGGTTTAGTTTAATTGACAGAGGTATTAACATGTTTGCTTTCTCAAGACTTATTTTGACTTTTAATTATTTGTATGCATGTGTTACTGTGTGAGTGTGTATGCACGTGAGTGCAGTACCTACAGAGATGAGAAAGACCCCTCGAGCAAGAACTATAGATAGCTGTGAACTGCCTGGCCTGACTGAAATCTAAACTGGGACCCTCTGAGAGAGTAGCATGTGCTCCTCACCCCTGAGCCTTCTTCCACCTATGTGTGCCATCTTAAAAGCAGAGTTAGGAAAACCAGACAGCAAATCCCCAGCTCTCTGGAAGTGGTGCATAGCAACAGCTAATGAATCTGAATAGTTCTTTACTATCACAAATAACTCAAAACTTTCAAGAAACCACACCAAGAAATAATTAAAGCTACAATATTAATCTTTTTTGACCACCCATGTCTATTAAAATCTATATAGAATTCTCATGATTGGTGATACATGAACTATGTGAATTTCTTCATTGAGTGTTGCTTTTACCCCCTTGACATCTGAAAAGTACAATTGTGTTCTTAGAAATCTGTACCCATCCTAAGAAGATGAATGATGGGTTTGCTGTAAAGCCATGGGAACATGAAGACATCTTTAATCCCAACCCTACAGGAGCAGAGACAGGTGAATACCACCAGAGACAGGTGAATTCCAGAGAAATAAGTAAGATCCAGGTTCAGTGAGAGATTCTGTCTCAAAACAATAACGTAGAAATACTCCACAGGTATTTCTACACACACACACATTTAACACACATGTACATGCATTAAGAATGTTTGAGAGTCCTAAAATTGTTTCAAATTGTTCTATTTCTTGACCTAGAACTTACTGGAACATAGATTATCTAGTTATCTCTTTCTGGGAGATATGGTAGAAAAAAATGAAAGACAAAAAGTACAAAGAAAAGGGGGAAGAAAGAGTCAAAACAATAAAGTGAGGAAGAAGGAGAAATTAGAGGGTGTAAGATGGGAAGAGGGGAAGAAGCCGTGGAAGCTGGGAATTAAAGATGGGTTTTATCCAGTTACACTTTCTGTGAACTACAAAAAGAATGTAACCTAATTTTTAATTTGGTCGTTGAATTGTGGAGGAAGATTTATGTGAATTTAGCTGAACAGTTTTTGTAAAGCTCACTATTTATATGTCAAAGAACAAGATGTCGCTTTTAAAATTATCATGTGTTGGTTCATTCTTTCAAATCTACATAAGTGACAGAAACACTCAACAATTGAGAACTGAGAATAATCGCTACTCGATTTGTAAGCCACCTACTCTAAATTCTTCATAGTCTTCTTTTGAAATCGTCTCACTAACAACAAACAATTGAATCTAAAGTGCATAGCTAAGTCCTTATGGTATATGCAAATTTTTCATTTGATGAAAATCATAATAATAGTTGATTATACCAGGTGTGACAATAGATGCTCACTAAAAGAATTATAGTCATTAATTTTAATTAAACTATTCACTTTTAATTAGAATGGCTTTCAGTAACTTAAATGAAGTAAAACATAAAGCAAAATAAAGTAAGATCTAGAAACTACATATTCAGATACTAGAAAGAATTTTGTAAGGAACCAGTCTCCAGCTGGAATTTTCCACTCTTGAGCAAGAATAAGGGCACTTTACAAACTAAAATGTAATTCATTTAAATTTTTCTTATGAGTGTGAGATAAGGATGAAACCAATGGGAAGAAATGTGCTAAATTAGATGAATCTGGTATCACACATAAATTTTATTTGTGAGTGTGTGTGCACATTCATGTGGATACCCATGAAGGCCAGAAAATAGAGTCCGAACCCTGGAGCTGGAGTTACAGACAAGTGTGAGCCACCCGACACTGGTGCTGAGAACCAAACTCCAATCCTCTTAATGAGCACCAAGAACTCTTAAGTTTTGATCCATCTCTCTAGTTCTGATACTAGACATGAATTTAAACTATAAAGTTAGTCTTACTCATGAGAACTATGATTAGGTCATAGCTTGATCTCTAGATTTTCTTGCACTCACAACTGAACAAAATCCTTATCTGAAACATAATGTAACTGATTCCTTAGTCTTGGTTTTCTCAGCTACAGCACTGAAAAAATGATATGTTTTATACGGCTGTGCATTCAGGACATGCTCGTCTCTATATATCTCTATGTATGTCTAGACAAATTCAGATGACAAAGTGAAAAAGAAAACTATAATAAATGTAGCTACTATAATTAATGACAATTAAATAAACATATTTGTTAGTAACGTAAGATAGTGCCCCACCAGAGCAGGAAATACATTCTAAGAAATCCTAAAGGCACCAGCCTAGAACTCAAACACTAAGCTAGAATCCATCAGTCAGTTAAAATGGGAAGTAGTGTGTTATTCTAAAGAAAGGGCGTGAACAAATAAATGCATAAAAACATGAAATCACATGGAAGAATTGTGGGAAGCAAGTGTCCAGGTATTACAGAATGGGACAAAATATAGATTTAGAAAATCATGCTGCACGACTTAATTATATACATTGTTAGGGTTCGTGAACTACAGCTATGCAAAACACTGTTGTAGGACTCATGAAGCTTAAAATCCTGCATGGAAGACCAACACATCAGTGCACACAAGTAGAGGCATTTACCAGCTCATATGCACTATGGAAAGAACTAGCGTGCACTCCACGCAAGAACAGAACTATCCCCACTTCCAGGAAAGTGGGCATCAGAGAGGTTAGGAAATATGAGCAGTCTGAAAACAAGCAAGCACTTTGAACTATCTTTAGCAATACTATCTCAAGAAAAAAAAATCAATACAATATAAATCTTATATAAAATTTCCCGAAACTCAGCAGTGCAGAGGTGTTGAGTTGGGAAAGGATGAGAGTAAATGCAGAAAGTACGACCAGAGCCCAGGCAGGCTGAGAGCATGGGTTGTAGGTGCTCTGCTCCAAAGAAAAGAAAAGGTGGAGGGGGCGGGGTGTTGCCATAGTATACAATAGACAGATTACTTTCTTGACTGTAGTAACTGCTTCTTGAAGGTGAACTATAAGATAGACAAATGTCACATGTCATCTCTTATCCAAGGCTCCTATCCTAAATCTTCAGATGTGAATACATATCCTGGAATAACTGCAGAAAGCAGGGAAGTGATAGAGGGACCATGGTGGGAACGGAAGAACAATAGAGAGGAGAGTAGAAATGTATGAGTGATCCAACGGGGGAAACAGAAAAGCCGAGGAACTAACTAGAGGGGGGAGATGAATATATAAGGGGCAGAATAAAAATAAGAACGTCTGGAAAAGTCACAAGGAACCATACTATTAATGATCTACCTAAAAATACCTATAATACACATTAAGTTGGTGTACAAAAATACATATATGGTTTAAATAAAACTTTTCCACCTGGTTTGACAATACTCTTTCTAAGAATCAAAGACCATCTAACAAAATTCCCAACACCAGGCATGAGAGGCCCTTATTTGAATTGTTGGCCCAGGTCCAAGACAAAACCTCACAGACTATTGCTATTGCCTTTGGCTGTCCCCAAGAGGTGGAAAGTAAATCCTTATTGCTGAAGATATCTCACACTTCAGACACAGGCCCAGAGGCGCCTGAACTGGGATTGACTGGAAAGCCTCCTCCCTGAAGGCTACATAAGGTTCCAAAGGAGGGAAGCCACCGACAGGCCTATTCTCCCACGTCAAAGACCAGAGTGACAAACAAGCCTCAGAGTGCAGGAGATGCACGCACCTTGGTAGTAATGTCATTTAACAAGAGGAACGTTATGCCTGGTGCTGGAAATCTAGCCACCTCCCCAGGGCTAGTGAAGTCATGGATCTTGGGGGAGAACCTGCAAACACTACTTCCCTAAACTGGAATAATTCCTAACTACACTCCAAATATCTGTTCTGGTGCCAACCGATAAATATAGTTCTTACCTCTCACCAAGGAAACTTCTCTTTGAAATAAACAGAGATCATTACAGAAACCCATAACTAGTCAAAAGGCAAAATTTTGGAGCCCATTTCCAAAACAGTTCCTGCATGGGGGCACAGGGATCTTTGTAGAAAAGGTGATAGGAAGACTGTAAGAAGTGGAGAAACAGAGGGTTTGCTGTAGGACTGTGTCTGCTGGGAGTGTCAGAAGTTCCACCCACAAAGTTTCACCAAAACAGAAGCACAACAATGGATGGACGTGCTGATGGGTGGGGGATGGGGAGGGAGCAGAAGACTGTGAGCAGGCTTTTCTATCCCACTTGCCAGCCCCCAAATAACCACATGGAGACTTCTTATTAATTATGAAAGCTTAGCTCAGCTGATAGCTTAAGCTTGTTTTTAATTAGCTCTTAAAATTTAAATTAACCCATTTCTATTCATCTGTGTGCTGCCCCGTAGGCTCTATCCTGCCTAGCTATTGACCATTCAGGTCTTTATTAAACCAATCAGAGTGACATATCTTTATACAGTGTGATCAAATATCTCGCTGCAGGAGGCCTCGACCCCATACAGAGAACTACAGTCTGTGAAGGAATGCTGAGAGCTGGCAAAAATTGTCTCCCCCAGAAAGCACACCAAGTAGCTGTCAGTATCAAATGGTCAACCCTAAAAGCATACATACCAGCAACATTGTACAGACTGAGCAGGTTATATCCATGTGCTTAGGAATGTATATGTAATTGTATATATATATATAACAATAATTAATTTAAAAAAGAAGCTATGAATTTGAAAGAAAAGCAAGGATTTTCTTTCTTTCCCATATAGGAAGGGAAAAAGGAAGGGGATATGACATAATTATATTATAATCTCAAAAAATAAATGATTTTTTTTAAAAAGCACATTGTATCACTCTACATCAGCAGTTCTCAAACTATGAGTCATGATACCTTTTGTGGTCAAACAACCCTTCCACAGCGATAACTTGAAACAATCCCGCATGTCATATATTTACATTACAATTCATAACAATAGCAAAATTACAGTTATGAAGTAGCAATAAAAGGAGTATTATGGTTGGGGATCATCACAATATGAGGAACTGCATTAAAGGATCAAAGCGTTAGGAAAGTTGAGAACCACAGTTCTAAATAAACATAATACTAAAAGTCATCACATGTATGGGGAGGTTAATAAAGTCCATCTGTAGTAAAGAAAGAAAAGATTCTTGAGTTATCAGAGGTAAAGTCAATATAGTGTCACATGACTGGGATGTGGGAGGAAAGGCTACTGCATTCACCAGGGGTCATGCAACAAACACTTTCATAATGCAAAATCTAACTGTCTCCGAACAAGGAGAAAAACAGACTATTCTAAAAAAAAAAAAAAAAAAAAAAAAAAAAAAAAAAAAAAAACAAAAAAAACCAGACTATTCTATAGCCACCTGCCCACTCCCTAGTCCACACTTAGGTCCAACACAGACCTCAGTGTGGCAAGAGCAAAGCTGCCTCTTCTAATTTGCTATCTGTTGCTGTGTCAAACCATGACCAACAGTAGCTTAGGGAGGAAAGGATTTATTTCCTCTTATGAGACAGTCCATTATCCAGGGAGACCAACGCAGGAACATGGAGGCAAGAACTTCTGCAGAAGCTGTGGAGAAGTGCTGCTTACTGGCTGCTTGCTCCCGATGGTTTGCTCAGTCTGCTTTCTTTGCTGTTTTGCTTGTGTGTTTTATGAGACAGGCTTTCTCTGTATAACAGCCTTGGCTGCCCTGAAACTTGCTTTGTAGATCAAGCTGGCCTTGAACTCACAGAGCTCTGCCTGCCTCTGCCTCCTGAGGACTGGGATTAAAGGCGTGCCACCTTCACCTGGCTTCAGTCTGCTTTCTTATGCAAGCCAGGACCATCAGCCCAGTGGTGACATCACCCACAATGGGCTGAATTCCGCCCCATCAATCACTAATCAAGAAAATACCTTCTGCTTCTCATTTGGACCTAGGGAGTTAAGTCCAGTGTTCCAATGTGGGTCTCCGTCTCCATCTCCATCCATCGCCAGATGAAGGATCTGAGACTCTTGTCTATTTCCAATCTCCAGGAGGAAAACTACCTGAATTTTCTTCAGGTTCACCCTCCTATCCAGCATCTCTAGGATCACGAATAATAGGCTCAAAGACCTTTAATTATGGCTAGAATCCACTTATGAGTGAATACATACCATATTCCTCTTTTTGGGTCTGGCTTACCTACTCAGTAAAGCATTTTCTTTTATTATTATTATTATTATTATTATTATTATTATTTATTTTTTTATTTAATTTTTACTGGGACCCCCTCCAGAATCAAGTCTCTTGCAAACCCTAAAATGGCTCCCTTAGCTGAGATATAAACCTCCCTGCTCCCACAACCATCCTTCCTCCCTCCCCCAAGCCATCCCCAATCCTCCCCCTCTCCCCTCTCCCTGACCATCTTCCCTTACTTCCACTCCTCACCCCTCATGCACCCGAGTTTGCCTGGCAATCTTGCCTAGTTCCACTATCCAGGAGGATAATTATATGATTTTCTTCAGGTTCACCTTCTTATTTAGCTTTTCTAGGATCACAAATTATAGACTTGAAGACCTTTAACTATAGCTAGAATCCACTTATGAGTGAGTACATACCATATTCCTCTTTTTGGGTCTGGGTTATCTCACTCAGTAAAGCGTTTTCTATTTCCATCCATTTGCATGCAAAATTCAAGATGTCATTTTTTTTTACCGCTGAGTAAAACTCTAATGTATATATGTTCCACACCTTCTTTAACCATTCTTCTGTTGAGGGGCACCTGAAGGAAAGAGAACGTGAACAAGGAAGGCAAGATCAGAGGGAACCTTCATCCGACGATGGATGGCAATACAGATGGAGACCCACATTGGAGCACCAAACTGAGTCCCCCAAGGTCCAAATGAGGAGCAGAAGGAGGAAGAACATGAAAAAGGAAATCAGGACCGCGAGGGGTGCGATCACCCACTGATACAAGGGGACTGATCTAATGAGAGTTCACCAAGGCCAGTTGCACTGGGACTGAACAAGCACGTGATCCAACCAGATTCTCTGAATGAGGCCAGATTCTCTGAATGTGGCTGGCCTGGAGTCTTTCTGAAAAGCCATTGACAATGACACTGGGACTTGTTTCCTCTGCATATACTGGATTTTTTGGGATCCAGTCTGTTTGGATGCTCACCTTCCTGGACCTGGGGGGGGGGGGAGGAGCTTGAACTACTGACAGGGCGGGAGACCCTTGGGGATGGAGAGGGAGGAGGGGAAGAAGTGGGGAGAGTGGGAGGGTGTTGGGAGGAGGGGCGGAAATGGTGACTTTTGTATTTTAATAAACTTTGAGGAAAAAAAAAAGAAAAGAAAATACCCACACGGAATTGCCTTCGGGCCAATCTGAAGGAGGCATTTTCTCCACTGAAGTTCCCTCTTCCCAGAGGACCCTAGTTTATACCAAGTTGATAAGAAATTAACCTGTACAGCTATTTATCTTCTTAAACAGTAACACTGAGCACTTTCCAAAATATGCATTAACTCATTTAAACATAATAGATTCGTTGCATGTTAAGTAATGTAATTATAAAAACAATTACATTTTCAAAAATACCTAGAAGAATATTATCATTTTACATTCTTGAAAATATCTTTTGTGTCTGCTTTATTCCAAAACAACAGGATTCTCATCTTCCTTTCTCTGTTCAATCGGCTTCTACATCACGCCTTCCCAAACCTGTGTACCCAGAAGACAGTTCAAACGTCAGCTAATGGCACTGAATTATCATGAAAATGTTTTTAACTTCACAGATTTCACTAGGAAGTTTAGGGAGCCAAGCCTGTGACACAATAATCACTACAAACATAAATAATTATAAAACTGACTCTTTTGCCTTTTTCCGGGTGAACATGGGATTGTAAGTACCAGCTGAGAAAAAGCTTTCTTACGCATAAAGCAGAGATTGTACTGACAAGCCAACAGTGGGATCTTTTAAAATAATTACATAATCAAGATCAGGCCATGGCTTCAGTTCTTTACAATAAAGACGAAGGGATAAAAATGTGGCTGGGGACAGCTCTGTTTTCTGAAGAACTACAGAAATAAAGTGGATATTCAATGCTTAGAACAGCACAGAAACACTCCTCCAGGAGGTAACGTGTGAATCAAAAGCCTTTTCAGAGCCTCACTCAGTCTCAAAGTCTCTGAACACGTTTATGACTCTGAACACCCAATATTTCTCTCTCCATATACTTTCCTGCTGTGTGAGCAGTAGTTGGAAATTTTCTCTATCAAGAGTTCTCTGGCTTTCTCTATCCCAATCCTTCTATCTTCAAAGACCTTTCAGTCCAGTCTCATCAATTAAATTTACTGACTTATCTGTCTCTCCACAAACCTACGTGAGGGTTTACATTGTGAAGTACAAAACTACGTACATAAAGAAGTGTGATACAGTTCATTGTAACACTGTAAAGTTTGTAGACAGAAGCTACCCAAACTATGAATACTCCAAACAAAAGTAAGAAAGTGTAATAACTTCAAATAACCAAAAAGAAACAAACAAACAAACAAACAACAACAAAACAAACAGGCAGGTGCTTGCACATTGCTTTACAGGCAGCAGCACTGTCAAGTCATCTCAAAACTCAAGCAAGGTTCCACTGATATCACCTACCACCCCCTCATTCTCTCAATGTATAAGCTGTGGGGAGGACAAAACAATGAGAAATTTAAACCTGTCGCTGGATGCACACATATGAACCACATGGTAAGACACCAGAAGTAACAGTAACCATAGTAATGAGAGGAAGAGGGTGGTAAGTAAGACTTGGTCTTAAGGAAACGAGGGAGGACAAGGAATAAAGTTTAACTCTTATCTAATACAGAGAGTTAAAGCTGCCTGAATCAGCCAAAGGCAGTAGCTAGACAACATGGCTTTTCCTGTGCTCCACAGGCAGTAGCTAGACAGCAAAGCTTACCCTGTGCTCCAAAGGAACTGCCAAACATCAGCTGCCTTGTTCCTCACCAAAAGCTGTGACAAGTTTGCTCCGTGTTTTCTAGAACTGCAGTGGAGGGAGTATCCGATTAGATCTGATTTGCTGTCAGAATGGGATTTCTTTTCCACATAAGCTAATGATGCAGGGTTATATTTAACCCCCAGAAGTCACCCTCAGGCACTTGATGTACACTCTGATTGCTTCTCATATCTAGATTTAGACAACCAGCAATTTTTCTGCTACAGAAAATGATAAAAGCAAAGGTTTAATAGGTAGTTTTACCCCTCCCAACTGGCTCCACTATAAATTTAGTTACATATTCTGAATCTGCTCACTAACTTCCAATTTCCTCAGATGCTCTCTCACCAAATGGAAAAGATTGAAAGAGTCTGGTACTTTGAGTCCATGTCCACTGATGTGTGTGATTTAATACTCTCATCCAGCCTACGCTTGCTTTCTGCATAAATTGGATATCTCCATCCATTAAACTCAGCCTCGTCAGGATTTCTAAGCCACAGAGATGCTTAGCAACATCTTAGTATTTCATTATCAACAACAGAGTCCAACATTGACTTAGCGTATTTTCACACATGTTCACCTTGGCATCGCTGTTCATGATGAGCTGAACCTCTCATATTTTCACAAATGTTCACCTTGGCATCACTGTTCATGATGAGCTGAACCTCCCATATTCACTTCTATTCGCTTCCTGCTGTCTAGTTTGTATTCTAGCTCTCTGTGCAGAGTGAGTCCCTTCCCTCTCCAGACACTTAGCAGATGCTCAGACAATTAGTCAAAGCTTTCACCAATTCTTATCCAAGAAGACAAATCAGACCTCTAAGATCCTGTTTCCAACTGGACATGACCACCATTTAAAGTCACAATCATACACTAAAACAAAAACAGCTAGCCAGAAAGAAGCTCCTGCGGCCAGTCAGTTTAGAGGCTCATAACTGATAACAAGAAACTATGAGCACTTAGCCCTATCGTTCCCCTACCGCCACCAAGGCTGGGAGAGCATTACACAAGTGAAGCAGAAAACAATTTAGAGCAGAAAGGAAGAAGCTCTGTAAAACGCTGTCATTTAGACATGATGGAGCTGCATACACTCAAACTGGCTTCGGATACCTGCACAATGAAGCCAATCCAACTTCCAACAAATACAGGGGGCACTCTCCAGGCTTCATCCCTTACTGGGCACATATTGGCAACTGATATTCACTGAGGGAGGGGAAGTCATTTTTCATTTCTACTGTTACCAGGGTGTGGTCACTGGCAAGGCTACCACGCTTCATTGGATGGCCTCGTACCCACGAACACATGAGCAACACAAGTTGGACTTAGGCTATCAAAAAGGGAGAGAGGGAAGAAGAGGAAGAGGAGAAGAAAGAAGATGAAGAAAAAGAGGGGAAGGAAGAAGACAATGGTGATAATGGCATGAAGCTGGGGAGAGCAAAGAGGGGAATTGGAAGGGGAGAAATGGAGAGTAGACAGAGTCATGTATGACATTCTCAAAGAATTTTTGAAAAAGGGTCTTTTTTTTCCTGCAACCACTTACCTGCCTACAAAATAGGATCACTTACTGGTCCTAGGCCTAATCTGGACAGAAGCTTGCCGTGTCTCTTGGAAACTTGTCCCGGCCACCTCTGGGTTACATTAGTACTTCTGGACTGGTTTCTGCCTAATTCCCCATAAGAGTGATTCTACCATGTGTCTTGGTTGAACTCCCAGTAAGAGAGCCATAGCAATGTCATCCCGTGGTCCCCTGCTGGTCAGAGAGCCTTTTTCTAAGTAATCATCCATTATTTTCACCACCTTGCTGTAGCTTAGCTTCCCAACCCACCACATCAGATATTTTTATCTCTGTCAGGTCGCAGCTCTTGGTTTCCTTGTGTGCAAAACAGAAATAACTATCATAGCTATCACTCAGAATGACTATATGTTACATGAATATGACTTAATTATTATTAAATGTTTCTCACATGGAAATTCAGAAACAAACATTATGTACTGAGACAAATTGCTTTTGGGATCTCATAGACTTTGTGCTTGAGCAAAGAAAACTTAAATACTAAGCCAATAGCCTGGATGCCTAGGGGAAACTGCTGCCACATATTTGTAATCCTTACTTGGAAGCTGACTCAGAAGGATCACAAGTTCGAGACCAGGCTGAGCTACATGAATCTTTGCCTTTAAAAAAAAGTGTGGGGGGGGGGGTTGGAATGGGAGGTTAGCTACCATAGCTCAAAGGTCGAGCATATGGCTATATGAGAAGGCTCCGGGATTGATTCTCAGCATGGAGCATGGGTACCTTTACATGTACCATTCATGAATAAGGTTTTCTGAAGATTTTATTTTTGTAACATTTCAGAGAGTCCAGAAATAAAATGAAAGAAACAGTAACTCCTAAAGTAATTGTTAGTAATAAGTTATTTAAATTTACTTTTAAAAAAATCTTGAGTTTATAGATAATTTTACCATTTCTAAAGATGTTAGCAATTTCCATGTTAATAAGATAGATGTGCTTATTTATTTTTACATAAAGAATTAAATATTGCTGGACATTTGATACTGTATCTTCAAAGTTATTAAAAATTGATAAATATTTTTACTTTATAATTATCAACGCTGCTAATGTCTCTGTAGCACAAAACCACAACTGAAATCATACAATGGGAAAAAGAAAACATCTTCAACAAACAATGTTGGCATAACTGAATATCAACCTGTAGAAGAATGCAAATAGATCCATATCTATCACCCTGCACAAAACTCAAATCCAAATGGATCAAAGACCTCAACACAAATCCAGTTACACTGAACCTGATAGAAGAGAAAGTGGGAAGTAACCTCCAAAGGATTAGCACAGAAGACAACTTCCTGAATATAACCCCAGTAGCACAGATCAACAATTAATAAATGGGACCTCTTGTAACTGAAAAGCTTCTGTAAGGCAAAGGACACTGTCAATAAGACAAAACAACAGCTTATAGAATAGGGCCATTTTGTAAATGGTAGGAATTAAGAAGTTTTGTCCTAATTCAAAGTAAAAATTCATTTCATCATTTTTATGAAATTCAAATTAGCAACTCAACAGTTTTTAAAATCAAATATTCTAGAACAATATAATTCAGAGATATACATATTTAATCTTTACATATTGAAGAATGATAGTGAGAAAATATTAAAATTATATATTTTCCATAATTATAAAGTTTCTATAAGAACATAAACTTTGGGGATCAAGGGAGACTCAGAAGCTAAGAGCACTTGTCGCTCTCAGAGATGGCACAGGTGGTATGAAGTGTGGTGCAATGTGTGCACACTGTGCTCAGCAGCAAGGCTGCAGTGACATCATGCATGCAGCAGGGAGAGCGCGGCCGGAAACACCTGGGAATCATGACATGTTTCATTTCCAATTACTTTTGGGTCTTTACATGTTCAGAAATTGCTATTGCCATTTTTTTTCACATGGCCGACAGTTTAAGACACTGGGAGGTGGCTTGTACAAATCATTCTACATATATTTTCGAAGTACGGGTTTCACTTCTTAGTACAAAAATTGGCTGGCAGGTTGGCCTCTTGCCAAGCCCCTACTCTCCTATTTTAGAAAGACTTCTTCATACCACAGCTGTTCTCTATACATCTGAATCCTCGTGAATTGTTAAATCATACTGGAGAACCTTTCCTTTATCACTGAACTATTTTAATACATCATAATTCACATAGCCAATTCTGTATTGTACATTTGTTTCCAAAATTTCAGCGCACACTACTGTAATGAATGTTGTGACATGCAGATATGTGTAGCAGTTTCAGAAGATTTTCTTTGACAAAAGAAAAAAAAGACAGTTTTAACCAAGGTGCCTTACTTTTAGTTATAATAATTTTACCATCTTATCAGAAAGTTCAATAAAAACTGCATTTCTATCAATTCTTCATGGTAGTATGCTCAGCACACAGTACAATAATTTGGTTTTGGTTAGGAATGGTTTGGTAAGACAAAGTTTTGCTGTGTGTAGATGTAAGTTTCTGTCCCACTCAGTCCCGGAGCTGATCAGTCACAAAGTAAGGCTTATATTAACTATACAATGTTTGGCCTATTGGTTCAGATTTACTGTTAGCTAGTTCTAACAACATAAATTAACCTATAATTCATTCTTGGTTGTGTTTAGCCACGAGGCTTGGAACCTTTGCTCAGTAGTGCATCTCATCTTGTTTCCTCTGCATCTAGATGGTGACTGTGTCTCTGCCTTTCCTCTTCCCAGAATTCTCCTAGTCCAGCTGCCCCACCGATACTTTCTGCCTGGCTACTAGCCAATCAGCACTTTATTAAACCAATATAAGTGACAAATCTTTACAGTATAGAGAGCATTGTCCCACAGAGGCTGTGTCCAGATTGGTCTTGAAGTCACAGTCCCCCAACCTTAGCTTCTTGATTTCAGAAACTACTGTTGGTTAATCTGGTAGGCAAAGTTTTTTCATGTCTGAGAACTGTGTGAAGATTTGCCTGTTATGATAGAGGTTATTTATTTCTGTGTCTTCAAGTTCCTGTTTTGTATGTTAGCCACTTAGTACCTAAAGCATGTCATGATTAATTATATCTTCAAGTTTTCTGGATCTCTCAAGAAGGAAGTGATTTATTTAAATTATTATTTCCTTTATTAGTCCATGTTATTTTATGGAGTAAGAATACACTTGGAACACACACGTGTAATACTAGCACTCAGAAGCTAAGGTGGGATGACTGTTGCAACCCTAAGACCAGCCTTGGCACTAAGCTAGCTAGGGCTGTATAGCAAGTCTCTGTCACACACACACACACACACACACACACACACACACACACACACACACACCTTGCAAAATGCATTTGAGTTAATCTATCAAAAAAGTACCTTGTAGAAAATCAAATGTATACATTGTTAATTATTAAATTTACAGTTCGTGAGACTGTGTTCAGCAAACCTCAGACAGAGACGGCTAGTATAGTCAGTTAAACAGGAAATTAAACAGGAAGAAATTCCCATCAGAAGTGGCTTGTGTGACCCAGTGTTAGAACCAGTGCTCTGCAGTTAGACAGAACAGAACCCACAACTCGCAGCTCTCCATAAGGAAAGATAGGACGCAGTGTTCTAGTGGAGGAGATGTCAAGATGAGCAGCTTCAGCGTCTTTTAGCTTCCCACACCAGAGTCACACTCTCCCAACCACAAGATGGCGAAGGGCACGGCTGTACCCTTGGTTCAGTTGCTGGGAGCATGCAATTGAGCAAAGTTTTCTCTCACCCGATTTGTATGAATCAAAACTTAGTTTAGGAACTGTTAAGAACATGATAAAAATTCTCAGGAAAAAAAAATCAATTGTCATCCACAAATTTTAGATTTAAAAAGATTATGTAAGAAATTCAAACAGGTTAATTATTCACAGCCAAGAGAACAAACAGGGAACTCACTCAGTGGGTCTTGGTAAAGCAAGGCTGTTTCACTGAACCGCAAGATATTTAGCCTAATGGAAAAGCGACTTAACAGTAGCCAAAAATAATCTCCAAATAGCTGAGTGAAAGGTTTCCATTTTTAATTTGGACGGTTCCCATGGAAGAAAGCAAAAGCAATGTCTGAAGAGGAAGGGAGGCCATCAACAGGGAGGTGTCTGCAGATTTTGCCTTAGCGCTTGGCACCCTGCAAACTGCCTTGAAGCAGCACCATGGCCTTGCTCTTCATTCTGATGATGAGGCCTTGTTCTCTTTAAACAGCCACAATTTGCACTGATGAGGATGAAAAGAAAAGACACGATGCACTGACAGGCATTTACACGTCTGAATGATGGCCGGTTCACGGCTCTCCGTTTGCTGGAAGACTTATCCGTTTCCAGCATGACATAATGGCATGTAAAAACCAGTGTGCAAGGGTTGTACTTCATTTCTTTTTCTCTGGGACAAGGTTTTACCCCCAATTCCTGACTCCCAGGATCACAGCACAAGCTGCCATGCCTGGTTCTGATCTCATTCCTTTTCCACCAAGCTAACACAGTAGCTCACACGAAGACTTCAGAAGCCAGTATTCGTTTCAAGCTTGTCCTTAGTGTGTCCGTCATTAAATTGGAAGGCAATATTACTGACTGAGCTGTTCATAGAAACTCAATGATTTAATTTTTTTTTTCGAGACAAGGTTTCTCTGTAACTTTGAAGCTGTTTTGGAGCTCACTCTGTAGGCCAGGCTAGCCTTGAACTCACAGAGATCTGCCTGTCTCTGTCTCCCAAGTTCTGGGATTAAAGGCATGTGCCACCACTGCCCAGATATTCAAAGATTTGAGAGTCTTCAAAACCTACGTGTCACCTCTACACTACGAGCTAGATCATCTTCTAGAACTGGCTGGCCACCTCCCTGTCTTATATGGTAGTCACTGGGACAAGCAACTATTAGATGTTTGAATGAGGCCATTTACTTGAAATTTTCATTTGTATTTAATTTTATCTATTATGTATTAAAACTAGTAGCCACATACAGCTATGGCTAGTGCCTCTCACAATAGACAGCACAGTTGTAGAAGTAGTTTCTAAAATTTTCAGAGAAGATAAGAGCCCTGGTACAACAGGGCACGTAAGATGAGAACTGTAAGCTACTGCTTCCAAATTTCTCACTAAGTTGGAAATTAAGCTAAAGATCTCTGGGAAAGCATGGTAAATCCTGGTATGCTCAAGGGACTAAGTTGTGTTCTAAGTGCAAGCATTTCCAAAAGGGAATGGCCAAGTACTGCTTTCTTTACATCTTTGCATTAAATTCTTCTTCTTGTCAACTAAATAATACCCATTCTTACCTTTTTAAAGCATATTTTCTAACCAAAATTATGTGGAGTTACAGACTCCAACCTAAGGCATCCCATTAAGGGGGAATGTTGGGATGCTATCTGTGACTTGTGTGTATGTGTGTATGTATATGTGTATTGTGTGTACATGTATACAGATATATACTGTGTGTACATATATACATATATATATAGTGTGTGTGCATATGTACATATATATAGTGTGTGTGTGCATGTATGCATGTGTGTGTGTTGCATGTGTGAAGAGATCACCTGTCTCTGCCTCCCAAGTGCTGGGATCAAAGGTGTGTGCCACCACCACCTAGCTTGACATTCAGCAGGCACTTACAGTCCTATATGTACATACTCTCACACAGACATACATGTATATATATAATTAAGAAAATAAAAATAAATATTTAAAATGTCAAGTGCCTGCTGAATCCGAGAGAGGGAACTGAGCTTACAGACAGTTGCAAGACTCCTGATATGGGTGCTAGGAACCAAGCTCTGGTTCTCTGTACGATCAGTGTGCACTAACAATTCTGAGAAAGTATTTCAAAGTGAGAATACTGAAAATATATATTTGAAAATGTTTCCAGTGTGTGTGAGTTTTGTTACCAGAATCTAAAAATATTCAGAGCCTTGCAATTTAAACTTGAAAGCAAAAGTTCCCAATCAATCCTGCAAGAAGAGAATAAGCTAATTTTAAATATATATATATATAATTTTAGCATTCAATGTTTATATTATTTATATTTATATATTTAAAGAAATATACACATATATGCAATATACATATATTCCTTTAATAGATACATATTAAGCATATATATTTCTTTAGAATACTAAAATGTCCAGTTTTCAGATTAGCTTATAGAGACCAACACCAGATAAGATGAAAACCTGCTGTATAAACCTTTAAAAAATTGGTAGATGGAACTGAAAAAATGGACATCATGATTTAGAAAAAAGAATCAACAATGGATTCATTCCACTTGTATCGCTAGATCCTTGCAGAGAGTGCTCATCACTGGTGACAGTTGTTAAAGCTAAGAAAAATGCCTGCTGAACCTAGAGACCCTTGGGTTGTTGTATTCCTAAGAAATAAATTATTGTAACAATGATGACAAATAATTAGTTGTAACATTCTTAACAAAAAAATTTACTAAGGTACAAGATAACTGTAATGCTCTCTTTAAAAATATAATTGCTTACTTTTACAAAATACAATTTTCATTAAGATATTTCAGCCTTACACCAACCTGATTAAGTTTTCTGATTTACAAAAAGATATAAATACAATAAAAGATTTGTATACTCTGTATATTTAAAATGTAGGAGGCACTTAATGTTTACTAGTGGCCTATAATCAAACAGCTTAAAGCTACTGTATTAGTGTTTCCCTATTTCCTGCTGTTGTTGTTGTTGTTGTGGAAATAAACAAAATGAGACTTTGAAAATAAAAATCTATTCATTTTGCATGTGTAAACAACTGTACGAAGGAATTCTTTGTGCACTCAAAACATCGGTAGGAAAAGAGGCTTAAGAAGGAAATTCTGCGACTATCCAGAGGAATCGCCATGCACGCCGTTCTGAGAGGTGCTCTCACTTCTTGTCTTGCTATGTTCCTGGCGAAGGTGCCATAGATTCCTAGACCTGGCTATATGAATCCAGTGGGAAATTCTTTTTCCTCATAGTGTTCCTGGGGCTTTTGTCATTGTCCCACATCAGTTTTCCGTTTCCAGCATCAGCCCTGCTCAACTGATATAACTTGTTCCGGGAGCCAAAAGGTCAACATCTCAGAAGAATTTCAAAGTGAAGTTGGGACATATATAAGTCCCTCTACTGTTTAAAGAGGAGAATATTAAATAATAGCAAAATACAGAACCTACTCCAAACTATAGCATCTTGGTTTCTAAGGATCCTGATATTCTTAAAGATAAGATCCTGCGTCTAAAAATGTGACTCACATTAAGTATTTTTCAAAATAAATGAGTTTACACAGTGAGCCCTAGAGTTAGAACTACAAGATCAGGACAAAAGAAAAATGGAGCAGATGAGAAGTGCTTTGAGCAGCAGATTTTTCCTTGTTTCCCTTAAAAGTGAACTCTTCAAGAACAGTTAGATCATAATCACCAATTCACACCAGCACAGAGACAGGATACAAGTGGGTTCCTAGTGCTTTGTTTTTCAGTTCACACCAACACAGAGGACAGAAAAGGCATTCCTAGTGCTTAGACTTTCAGACTCACACCAGCACAGAGAAGGACAGAAAGGGACTCCTGGTTCTTAGACGTCAGGTGTAATGTGCATTGATTGCTGCTTGAAGAGACCAGCACCACCAGAGGAGCTTAGAGAAGTGTGAACAGCTTCACGATAGCCCTTGTAGAATATATACGACCACATCAAGAACCTCCTGATCCTGGCACAGATACAAAAGCCCTTATGTTCAACTTGAATACCTGTAAAAGCCACAGATCGGGGAGGGAGCATGTTCTAAATCAAAATATGTGGTATCTTATTTTTTCCTTTCTTTTCAAAAATAAGTTAATTTTATGGGTTTGAGCGCTTAGTGTGCATGCATGTATGCACCATATATGTACCTGGAACTGGGAGAAATCAGAAGAGGTCCCTAGTTCTCCTGTAACCTAAGTTACAGGAAGTTGTGAATTGACATGAACCCTGGTCCTTTGCTCACAGCCAGTGGTCTACCCACTAAGCACCCTCTCCAGCCCATCATTTCAGCTTCTTGATAGTACTTTTAGAGTACTGAGCTTCTTGCTACAACATATTCAAATAAGTCATTGAACTGTCAGTTGTCCTAAAGAATGTGCTTTCTGAGTTTTTCTTTGAGAAACTGGGTAAATATGATGCATATATATGTATCATGAAAAGTCACATATTTCAACCTAATCTTTGTTCACTGGAATAGAAAACAGTATCGTTTCTTGGAATAATTTATTTGAAAGCTCTAAAATACACAAGACTCAGAAAATTAATATTGCTGGTGCAATAAAAATAAATCAATCTTCTAAAAGTAGTTATTGGTAATAAAACCATCCAGTTAAAAAATGAATGCCACAAAGAAACAAAATGACTTAAACATTATTATGAGCTAAGAAGGGCCCATCTTCCTATTTCTAAACAGACTGTTGACTCCAGCACCCATACCAAAGCGAGGCTGCCTAGAAATGGTCACTCTTAGACCAATAACCACAGTGGGAATCCAGCACGGGAAAAAAGTCCATGCTAGTTAGAAACAATGCAAAATGGCCATGTGCAATCGCCATGGAGATAACCAAACTAAGGAGAATCACCAACTGTCAATTGAAATTCATATGTTTGAAATTGCTAGAGTCATTCAAAGGGAAGTAAAGCCTCAGAAATATTCAAAACCATAGGATGACCAGATAGAGACAGAAGGTTTTACCAAAGCAAAAGGGCTCACATACATCACAAAGTCCCACTTAGTATGGGATTGAGGTGAAAAGCTACAGAGGGTTGGCTGTGTGAGGGTCTATAGACATGGAAGAGATTTGAGCACATACGCGAGGAACCAAAGAGGAAAAATAGCATTATATGAACATTATGGAGGTTGGATAGGTTTAAAGCAGTATCTCTCAACCTGTGGGTTGTGACTTTTTGGGGAGTCGAACAACTCATTCATGGAGATTACCTAGGACCATTCTGCATATCCGATATTTATATTACAATTCACAACAGTGATAAAATTACAGTTATGAAGCAACAATAAAAATAAGTTTATGGTTCACAGTCACTACAACATGAAGAACTGTATTATAGCGTAATTGTTAGGAATGTTGAGAACCACTGGGTTTAGAGGACATGGGAGAGTATGGAGGTGTTGGGGTGCTGGGGGGTGGAGAATTGGAGGTTATTGTGATAAAGAGAATGGAAGTGGATAAAGGTATATGTGATGCGTAGGGGAGAGTGGGACTTTGGGGGATCATTGGGAGAATGGTGACCTTGGTGCTATCTGAGCATGGTATTGTTGGGTGTGCACAAAGTGCACATGTGAAGGGATTATATCCATATATGTTCACACATATGCCTGTGTGCCCATAATTACAATGACATAAGAAGTACTAAATGGCAAATGTCCCTTCTGGCTCGGATGGCCTTGCTCTAAAACCATATGTGTGCAGTATGCATAACTGCCATTCACCACTGGAAAAGTTCAAATTAAAGATGCTGGGTATGACTTTGTAGAAACACCACAGCCTCCTATTTAAAATAAACTGAGTCAACTTTCTTTACAAATTTATGGAGTTAACCTTGGGATATTCCAAGTATTAAAGGTCAGAAAACTGGAATTGTGTGCATTTTTTTTTCACAGCATCTTTGGACCTTAGAGACAGATTAGTGAGAAGATATTCTTTAGTATGTCATCATATTTCTTCTTTGAAACTGCAAAAGGCAAGGCTCATTGCTGTGGCTGTTGCTTCCTGAACAACAAAAAAAAGACGGGTTTTCCCAGAAGTGTGATCTCCGTTCTTTATCAGCCAGAACCCCACCCAGTCAAAGCTGGTGGGGGTGGAAAGGAGGAAATTGCACACAACCGTAACCAATCCCTTTCCAGGTTCCTGCATAGCAGTTTCTCCTTGTTTTCCAGACTACCCTGCCGTACCTGCTCTACTCCATTTGAGCAGATGGGATCTCACAAATGTGACAATGAACATCACCATGCATGAAAAGATGTTTGCTCTGTTTGGTCCCGCTGGGGCTGTTTCCTCATTTTGTGATTGTTGTACATTTCTAGCCCGTTCTAATGAATTAAATCACCCTTTCATCAAAGTCAAATTTCAGCCACAACCTTACTTTTGGTCTTGTCTTAAGAGTCCCCAGAACAGTTTCTCTGCAAAAATGTTGTTTTCTCTCCTCTTTCAGTTTATTTGACAGAAGTGAGATCTGTCTGGATTCTTTTCTTCTCATTCGGATGTGCAGGGTCATTCACCCACACAAATAAAAACATGTGCGAGAGCCATCCACGCATTTGCCTCCGATTTTGGAAGATCTAATCCTTGTGTTCTTACCTCTGAGTTGTTAAGATGGCATTTGTGAGTCCCTGAAAACCAGCCGTCACTCGAGCATTGGTCAATGTCCACTTTCTGGAGATTTATATCAACCTTCATCACACCCCTAAAATGAAACAGATAAAAAGAAAAAGTCAACGTGAGGCTTGACATTTTCTAACTGTGTTCTGCCCTGGAAATGAGACAAACATAAAGAATGTCCAAAGCTGTTCACACTGCTGCCCTCTTAGGTTTAACTCAGGTTTACTCAGTGAAGAAACATAGGACGGCAAATCTAGCAAACACTCATTTTGTTCAGCTTGCAAAGTAAGGACTTTGTACTTTGACAATCTCTGGCCTCTTAATGCAGTACCTGGAACACAAAAGGTGCTCAGTAAATAGTTGAAGATTTACTAAACTACACAATATGATTGTGGACATTGCAGAAAACTTGACTCTAAAATAACACCTGTCTCCCCCACCAAAAAAAGCCTTCTTTAAAGTGAGTTGTAGTCAAGTGCTAGTCTCATCTCACTCTCCTGCTAAAAATCCTCATCTGTGGTGGGAGCTCATAGAGGCTGGAGTAACCAGGAGGTAACAGTAGAAAAAGCTTCTATTTCCACTCACCTTCTATCAGTTATATAAATGCACAGACGATAGATAGGTGGATGTTTACAACATGATGTGAAATGTAGGGCATAGGAGTTAGTATAGTAGCTAAGATTAAGATAAAAAAAAGACCTGTGTTTGCTTTGACCAGCTATTAAGAGTTGTTGGCAAACTACTACCCAAAACACCAATGTTATAAATGTATTATTCAATAAATTCTGACATCATGGATAGACACAGGCATATCCATCTCGGCTTTTGACATAGTACACATGACAAATAATGAATGATAGTTATAATAAATTATATGATGTCTGCTGGGGTTTGTAGTATTGGTCTTGTTTGCTTGTTTTGGCTTGTTTTCAACTTGACACAAGCCAAGGTCATCAGGGAAGAAGGACCCTCAGCTGAGTAAACGCTGATATCAGATTGACTCAGACTGAGAGGCTGGTGAGACTGTGGATGCACTTTCTTGATTAGGGATTGACAGGGGAGGGCCCAGCTCAAGATGATGATACCATCACTGAGCAGGTGGTCCTGGGCTGTCCAAGAAAGCAAGATAAGAAACCATAGCAAGCAAGCCAGTAAGTAGTTTTCCTCCATGGTTTATGCTTCAGTTTCTGCCTGCAGGTTCTTGCCTTGAGTTCCCTCAATGACAGACTGTGATTTAGGACATATAAGCAAACTTAACTCTTTCCTCCCCAAACTGTTTTTGTTCATGGTGTTTATCACAGCAATAGAGGCACACTACGACAGGGAACTACAAAGGAAGAAACATCATGGTGGAGGGGAACAGGCCGAAGGGCTAAGAGGAGATCGGGATGAAATTTATGTCTGGAATAGTGACAGCCCTTCATAGCCTCACCTTTCATCACAGAATCATGAAGTTTCCCACTGGACTATCATTGGCTACATTTTAGTATTCTCCAACATTTTAGTATTCTCCCTTGAATGCCTCATTATAAAGCATAAATTAATCAAAATAGGTATTTTTATTTGTGTCAAAAGTTCTAGAAATAATGAGCTCAGTTTTTTGGTTTTAGGTTTTTTTTCCCCCAGCTATTTGAAACACCACAGAGAGCTTAGTAGCAAGACAGGCCAAAAGTCTTGCTCGCTCAGCACCGTGGTCACCAGTCGGAACTGCAGGAGGCTGCCAATGTTCTGCTGCTTTTACTTGAAGAAAATTGGCTTCAGAAATAAGTAACTTACTGGTTGAGAACGTTCTCCCTTAGTTTCAAGTTCATATATAGAAACTAAAAATTCGCCGCAGACTTTCAACCCAGCCACGAAGCACTTTGGGTTTGCTCAAAACCACCAGAGGTAAATGAGCCGTGCTTTCTCCAGATGGGAAATCAGCGCTGACTCATCTTCATTAGGGCCTCCTCGGTGCCTGGAGACCCACTGAGCCCTGGGGAAGGTGCTGCAGACTTCTGGAGAGGGAGGTGGAGTTTGGGGGACTCCGTCAGAGGGGAAAGCTCTCATACTGGGGAACAGTAGACATTGTGAAGGAACGCAGAGACACAAATGAAAACGGTCCCTCATTCAGAGGCCAGCTCCAAGCCCCAGTATGCCTGCACCCGGAGTCTCTGGGGCAATGTCTCTGGGGCGGAAGTTCTGTTCCTTCCTTTCACATCCCAGAAGCTTCACATGCTGCCAGGAAATGACTGTAGCTTAAATGCCTCGGGCTAGAAAATAAAGGCTAGAAAAAGCCTATTGGTGACCTCCAGAGATTGGAAAACAACAAATGCTATAAAATTGTAACTTTTGTAATTGTACTTTGTTATAAAGTAACTTTTGTTACACCTAAAACCCTTGGTACCCCATAGACCAGTGTGTCTTCCCCTACTTGTTGTAGGGGGTGGGAGGGAGGACACATGACAAGCTCCAAATTCCTTTCATCCTTGACAGTCTAATATTCTGTCACCCTGAATAGGTTTCCGCGCCAGAGTCATTGCCAAGTGCTGTAAATTGGCTTTCCACACTTTTCTCATATTTTGACATTTCTGTCCCATTGCCACTAACTAGTTTCATCACTAACTGTTTCCAGATCTTCATCTCTAACCCAAGTAACAGCTTTTTAATAATAGCTGTTTGGCTCTGTCTGGCCTTGTTCCAGGTAGAGGTCCCAGTGTGACGTCTATAGAGTTCAGAGCTTTCCTTCCAATGTAAAGACTAAGTTGCTGATACACATTCCTAACACTTTGACCTTTGTCCTGACAGATGTATTATAACTTTTGATGGATGCACAACACGAACACAAAGAATATTACCAGAAACCAATGAGGTCCCCCAAGTGGCTATAGCAATAACTTGGTGTTTGAATTTGTTTTCCTATAGCTGTGATAAACAGAATGACCGAAAAGCAAGTCCATCATCAAGGGAAGCCAAGACAAGAACCTGGAGGCAGAAACGGAAGCAGAGGCAATGGAGGAACACTGCTTAGTGATTTGCCATCTATGACTTGCTCAGCCTGCTGTCTTTTATAAGACTCAGGACCACCTGCCCGGAAGTAACACCTTGTGCAATGAGTTGGGCTTTCCAACATCAATCTTCAATCAAGAAAGTGGCCTACAGACTTGCCTACAGGCTGGTATGGTGAGGTAATTGCTCAGTTAAGGTTTCCTCTTCCCAGATGACCCTAATTTGTGTCAAGTTGACCAAAACTAACCATCACTGTTATTTTCTGCTGCATTCTACCTCAGCTGCCAAAACAGCCACATCACCACCTGCTGCCAGATGCCTTTCCATCCACAGCTATGCCACATGTGCCCCCTTTAAAAGTGTCCATCAGCACACAGCTTGCTCTCTCATCTGTGTCTCTCTCTGCATCTGCCTACCTCCCTCACGCCACCACTCCCTCATGGCCTTTCACTCTTTCATCTTCCCCTCCCCCACCCCCCTCCATATTCCTCCTCCCACAATAAACCTCTTGCCCCAACTCTGTTGCTTGGTGGCACATCTTGGCAGGGCCCACCAAAAGGTACCCACTTCATCTTTCTCTTTTTTTATCTTTACAGTCACATTTAGCTCTATCCAGTATAACTGAGACTGCCTTAGCACGCAGCCTGAGTCGTCCTGCACTGTCTTGTAGCCAGTTTCCAGAAATACCCACAGCCTAGTGAATGGGGATGTGTTATAGCATAAAGAGACTCTTGAGACCAAACTGTCTTTCTTTCAGAAATTTTACCAAAACAGTTGGTCAGTAAGCTCACTGTTGGTATCTACAAGGACCTCAGAAGGTGCCATGCAAGCAGGGGCCAACAAACTGAAGTATCATGCAGTAAAGGTGGTATAAGCCCGAAAATGTGTAAATACGATCCTGACCCTTCCATATTCAACACCAATACTTTCTTTTCATAGACTAAAAACTGTAGAGTATAAAATTTCTTGGCACAGCATTCCAGTTGGGCCTCTCCCACTTCTGACCTCTAATCCCTCATGCATGCATTTTGTTTTGTTTTGTTGTTGTGTTGTGTTTTAGACAACTTAGAATGACATATGTGGCCCAAGAAAAGTCTCTCTGTCTCACAAAACCTTGCCTTTATAAGTTGTGACATTAAATCCCGGGCTTCACATATGCTAGGCACTCTACAACTGAACTATATCCCAATCTCTCTGGCATTATATCTTTCTTAGGCATTTTCTCCTAACTTCTCAGTCAATGCAAACACCCAATTAACTTCGGAAAAAGGTCCAATGTTAAGGAGAAGCAAAAAGTAGCTAAACTAACAGCAGGCAACGGAAAACAGAAGGACGGAGACTTAAGCCAAACTGGACTCTCAGGAACAACTGTGGATGAGAGAATGAAAAAAAAAAAAACTGGAGACCAAAGGAAAACTTCCAGAGTCTGCTGGGTTTCTCAGCCCTGTTACCTTGAACTATAATTCTCTGCTCAATTTCTGGGGGAGAAAATGGCATAATAGTTCAAGGAATCAGCATTAATGAAAAATGACTGAATGTGTGTGCTAACACTATAAAAGGAAAAAAGGTAAATAACCAACCCAGCTACACACCTACAATAGAGAGTGACTTGTCTGTTAGTGCAATTGGGACAAAAAAAAAAAAGCTGTGGGAGTAACTAAGCACTATCTGATTGGATTTAGGGCCAACTCCTTCAAGGGAAACCCAAGCTTAACACTGCTCAGAGGGCCAAGAACCTGGGACTAGCAAGGCATGGACCTAGGGAAAACCTAAATTTAATTGTTCTCCTCAAGCAATTTGGCAAAATAATGACTCCTAATGACATTCTGCTATCCCTTAGATGACTGTCTTGCTCAGTCATCATCAGAGAGGTTTATACCTGCAGTAGATGGAAACAAATGTAGATACCCACACTGGATAATGTGCAGACTGAGAGACCTTGGAACACCCAATCCTAGGTGAAACATCTCCATCGAAAATCTCTCCTTTGAACATCTCCCCTCAGGACTCAGACCTTTGTAGACGAGGGATCAGAAAGACTGAGAGCCAGTAGGGATGGGGAACACCAAGGAAACAATTCCTTCCAGTCCCAACAGGACTGATGCACATATGAACTTATAGAGATTACGGCAGCACGCCAGGGTCTGCACAGGTCCAAGTCAGAGGGAGGAGTGGGCATGATCTCCCATCCCTAACCAAAAAGCTGTCTCCAATTGACAATTACCTGCAAAGGAAAAATCATCTTTCCCTGATGAAGTCTTCCTGGGTATACGAACCACGCTTCAGAGTAGACCTGTGCACAGCAGTAGACAACCAAATCAGAATGAACTTTTTCTCTCTCTCACACAATGCTTTGTCTAGGCATTTTTCACCTTACTCGCCTTTTCTTATATATTATGGTTTCTGATTTGGGGTTTTATGTGTTTTCTTTGTGTGTGTGTGTGTGTGTGTTTCTTGTACTTTTTTGTTTCATATATTTTTCTCTGTTCTGTTCTACTCTGATTTGTTGGTGGTGTTGTTTTGTTGTTTTCTAAACTGAGAGAGAAAGAGGGAAACCATGATCAGAATATATTGTATGAAAAAAAATCTATTTTCAGTAATAAAAAAGTCACACACTGTTAAAAAATTGAGTGTTCTGGAATAAAGAATTAATGAAAACAGAGGCTGGTAGACCAGTGGTCAGTTGGGTCTGACCACCTCTCCCAGATGCAAAAGTCAGCCAGAACAGACCCTGAGTCTGTGGACAACTGCCAATAACACAACAATAACAAAGCACTAGCTTTGGACCCCAAAATGGTCACAGTAATAGTTAAAACTGGAATCTGTTGACTCTTGGAAGACAATGAGGAGCTGGGCATTGGTGGTTCTTGCCTTTAATCCCAGCACTTGGGAGGAACAGGTGAAGCTCTGAGTTTGAGGCCAGCCTGATCTACAGAGTGGGTTCTGGGACAGCCAGGTTTACACAGAGCAACACAGTCCAAAACAAAAAACAAAAAAACAAACAAACAAAAAAACCCAAAAAGACAATGAGGGAAGTATTAAAAGGACATTAGTCACACAATAGGTAGGAAGTGTGACAACACTGACCTAGTAATGACCTATGAAAATAAGAACTTATGGATCTGGCTGACCAGTACTCCAGACAAAAGTGGGAGAATTGTCTGGTTCCTCGAAAATGCCAGAGAGCTGGATTTTTGCTCCTTTTTATCTCAAATGTCACAAAATTTGTCAACTTAATAACTTTCAGAAATCCAATTCAGGTGTGTGAAGCGTTTCCACACTGCTGTCTTGCACATCCAACCTGCAGGTGTGCAGAGCATTTCCACACTGCTGTCTTGCATGGCCGACTGCAGGTGTTTGAAACATTTCCACACTGCTGTCTTGCAATGGCCAAGCTGCAGGTGTGCACAGGGTTTCCACACTGCTGGCTTGCACATCCAACCTGCAGGTGTGTGGAGCATTTCCACACTTCTGTCTTGCACAGCCGACTGCAGGTGTTTGAAACAGTTCCACACTGCTGTCTTGCACGGCCGACTGCAGGTGTGTGAAGCATTTCCACACTGCTGTCTTGCACATCCAACCTGCAGGTGTGGGAAGTATTTCCACACTGCTGTCTTGCACAGTTGACCTGCAGGTGTGTGAAGCATTTCCACACTGCTGCCTTGCACGGCCGACCTGCAGGTCTGCGAAGCATTTCCACACTGCTGTCTTGCACAGCTGACCTGCAGGTGTGCGAAGCATTTCCACACTGCTGTCTTGCACACCCTACCTGCAGGGCTCTTCCTTTTGCAGACTTAGGACTACACCACAATTCACCATGCCCCTTCACACCCAGCTCCAAGAGCAGAACCACATCTCTAGTTTTTGTCTCTTCCCTCGTGTTTTCAATGACATCTGTTTTTATTGGCTGCCCATGCCCCTCAGTGCAATGCTCCAATTCATCCTGTCTTTAAAGCTGAGAGCTATTCCTCATTTTATTTATTCATCTACAAGTGAGCACTAGGCATGCGAATAATTCTATTATGCAGTGGTTTCATTTTTTAGCAACACTTAAGAGAAATATTAAAAGCCCGGTCTACAGTGTTTGAAAACAAAATGGTTTCTCATCCTTAGTGTCTCCTAGCAAAAGATTTTCAGAATATACGTTAGGGTCAGAGCAAAGACCCACCACAGAATAGAGTATGAAATCCTTTAAGGCCTAAAAATAGATCTAAGACAATGCTTTGTGAACATGTTATTTCAAAGATCTTCCAGTGGTAAATTGTGTGCTTCCGGACATCTAGTAAACAAAAGGAATTCCAATATTCTTAAGGTTTATTTCACAGCACCAATGAGGCCCGGGATTATTTCTTTAAGTTTGTTCTTGTTGTCAAGAAGGTTCTATTCCACTTTTTTGACTCTAAATCTTCTGTAGCCCAAACTGGTCTCAAACTCCCTAGGAAACTGAGTATGACCTTGAACTTCTGATTATTTCGCCTGTACCTTTAAGTTTTGAGATTAGCGGGATGGTCAGTACCTCCAATTCTGTGAGATGCTGAGGGTCAAACCCAGGACTTTACGTAGAGTAGGCGAACACTCTACCCACTGAGCTATAGTCTCAGCTCTAAGGGCCAGGGTTTCTAAACCGAAACAAAAATGCTTATGTCTAAGAAATACGTGATTGGGATATCTTGCTGGTAGAATGCAATGCAGTAAGATTCACAGAATTCCTACAGGAGGCCTCAGCAAAGAAATTTCTCTTTGCCACAAAGACCATCACAGCAAACCACAACTGACTAAAATACAACAAAAAGGAAACTGTGTGATGCCTAGTCAAAACTGGTATATCTGAACACAATTCCAGCACCTATGGCTCAGGGATCATTGAGGAAGACAGGGTGGAAAGATTGTAGGAGCCAGGGGAACAGGAAGTTTGCTGTGAAATTGTATCTTCTAGAAATGTCATCGACTATGCCCATGAGGTCTCATTAGCGTGGCAGCAGAAACAAAGCCTGAAATCGACATGGATGGACACACTAACAAAGAGGGTTAAATCTCAGGGGACCTCAGCCCTAGATGGGAATTACTAGCAAAGGGAATGCTGAGAGCGGGAGAAACGGTCTTCCCCCGGGGAAGAGTTCTCCTATTGGTTATCCAATAACAAAAGGACAATCCTGAGACCACATACATATAGACAACACTGTACAGACTGAGCGGGTTATATTTATGTGTTTAATAATATGTTTGATACATTTATATATTCATATTATACAATTTAAAAAGAGGCTATAAATTTGAGAAAGAGCAAGGGAATGCATAACATTTGTTGGGGAAGAAATAGAAAGGGGAAATGATGTAATTTAAAATTTAAAAAATATAGTAACTTAGAAAAATAGAAAAAACTATTATCAGTTTTAAAAAGAATACCCACAGCTTTCAGTTTTTGACATAAACAGGGGCATCAGCATCTTGATGGACAAGGAGACACATGACACTTTAAAGTACAGCTCCCTGGTTTTTAAGGTCAACAAGGAGAATGAGGCAGCCACACAGATCCTCACGTCCTTAGGAAGGAAGGATAATTCAGAGGATGAAACAAGAGCCCGGGTGGGGGGGAGGGAAGCTAAAACCTCTGATGAAGCATTCTGAGGGAGAAAAACTGGGTCCTAAGGACTGACCAGTTGACATGTGCTCAAGTGGATTTCAAAATTACCACAGATCAGGGCTACTGATAGCCCTTGTTTCCTGTGGCTTCTGGCCTGGAGGGCTGTCCTAGCAATTCTAGTCTACCTCAGTGGTTTGCTGGTAAACAACTGGGGAAGAAACACAAATTTCCTTATGGGTCTCTAGGCTGCATTTCAAGAAAGCACACTCACGGACCCTCGCCCTTACCTGGACTTAAGAGCCTGGAGGAAAGCAATGTCTTCCTGAGAAGGAGTAAGAATATTTTTATTAAGGAGACTATCTACCAGCAGAAAGTATCAGAGCACGCTCAGTGTCTCAACATTTAGGGGGCTGAAGCAGAAGGATCTTGAGTTCCAGACCAAACCTGGACTACGCAGTGAAAGCTGTCTAAAAATTAGTGAGTAAATAAATGGCTGAAGCTAAATAATGGCGATACTAGATTGTAACACAAAAGGATAAATATTTGCAAGTCCATACTCCCAAATTTTAAAAAAAAGAAATAAAGGGTAACTTTCTTACAAAAGAATTCCAGTTGAAACATATGCAAAGAATTAGGGAAATAAAAACTCACCATTAGAACATAATATTAGGGGTGAGAAAGTAGCTAAGTGGTACAGTATGGTTTCTTGAAATGCACACCTGGGCAAAATGCCCAGTACAGAAGAAAAGAAAGACGGAAAGAAAGACAGAAAGAAAGAAAGGAAGAAAGAAAGAAAGAAAGAAAGAAAGAAAGAAAGAAAGAAAGAAAGAGAGAAGGAAAGATCATAGAAATAATTATTGCAACTAAGACCTGCAGAACATTAGTGGAAAAAAATCTTCAAAGAAAAACAGGATATTTGAATAACCTCAAAATATATTGCCTAAGACACTCATTACTATGGTGGATTTAACATAATGTCTAGAACCCTTTGGTACACATTCAGTCTTCTAGGAAGAAGAAAGAACTTTGTCTCGCTTTAATGTAGTTCTAATGTATTGCATCATTAGAGTATATTTAAAAGACAAGGAAAAACTGAGACACTAATGTTGTGGAATATTACTTTAACAGACAAGATGTGTTACATTTATTTATGCAGCTTTTGTTTAACTATGTAAAGATGTGTTACTGTTTTACCTTGCCTGCCTAAGGCACCTAATTGATCTAATAAAAAGAGTTAGGCAGTAGTAGGATATTCAGGGCTGACAAAGAGAATAAGTAGGAGGAGCAATCTAGGCTTGAGAAGAAGAGAGAACGAGGGAGGAAAAAAGGAGACCCCTTCCCTGGTCAGGCAATCAGGCCACTGCCAGCCAGTTAGATGGAACAGAATATACAGCAGGTGAGAAAGATAAAGAACGCTGAGGCAAAACATAGATGAAAAGAAACAGGTTAATTTAAGTTAAAGAGAAGTTAGCTAGAAGTGAGACTGAGCTAAGACTGAGCATTCCTAACTAATAATAAGTCTTCCTGTCTTTATCTGGAGTTCATTGGGAGCCCGAAAGAAAGCACTACACACTGAAGACGGAGGAACGTGGTAAACAAGTGCCGTACGCTCAGTCCTTCTAAGACAGCTCTTCTAAGTGCCTAAGGCTGGGTAACTTTAAAAGAACCTGATTTTCTTATAATTCTCTAGAGCAAGTGCAAGAAAAAAAAATGTTGGAAGTATTTGTTTCTTCTGAGGCCCCCTACTCGGCTTGAGGGCGACCACCATGGGGCTTCCAGGGATTCCCCCTGTGCCTCTGTTTCATAAGAGCACCAAATATAGTGAATCAGCCTACTCTAATGACTCCATTTTGACTTAACGTCATCTTTAAACAAGGTTCACACAATTTCACATTAACATTCACATTCCTTACATGCTCGAAGTATTTAACATACATATTTGTGGAGACACAGTGCAGCCCGTGACATGAGATAAAGAAAGCAGGCCTCAGCAATGGAAAACTAAGAATAAACTCCACACTTTAGCTACTACCTCCTTACACTAGTCATTGCCTGTTGGTTACATAAAGTGTGTATTACAAGAAACAGAATGAGGTACATGAGGACTTTGGGTACTAACTTGGCTAATTTTCTGATCTTTAAAATTATTCCAAAAATAGTTTTTAGTTATTTTAAAATCCATTTATTGAAAAGATTAAGAGAATTAAAGAGAAAGTATTAAAAAATATGGAAGTAATACATAAAGTGAAAAGATGTAATGGTGCATGTTAAAAGTGTAACATGATCGATTATACTCCAACAAACTTAAAAATGTGGAGGACATAGATAAACTGACAGAAAATATAAAATAACAAATTTTCCCTAAGAAAATAGAAAGATTGACTAGGACAATTAAAAACAAAATGCCATTTTACTTCATTTTTGAGGACTGTGACTTTTATTTAGTTCACAGTTTCAGAGGGTTCCACCCATGGTCTCTTGGATCCATACTAGAGCAAAGCATCATGAACTTAAAAGCATGTGGATAAGGGCAATATCTCCATTGCTTAGACAGAAAACAAAAGGAGCAGGGAGCAGGCATAACAGCGGGTAGCTCATTTAACAATATGAATATAAATGTCTGTGCATCAAATTGAGAAAAATCACTACCAGTTATAAACCCTATGTAATATTCTTATGCACAATAAATATTGCAATTTTATGGTTAGAAGTTCAAATTTACAAGTAAATATTTGATATTAAAGTTCAATAATGCAGGTTTAAAGTATAAATATATTGTGTGTCACAAGAATCAAATGGTAGTTTAAAACAAGAAAAATTAACCAAGGCATTGCCATCTATCACTGAGGCCTCTGATATATTCCTTCTCTTGTTCTGTTTCATTGTCCTGTCTTGACCAAACTGTTAGGGAGAATGAAGAGCTACTGGCATAACCCAAACAATACACCAGTGGTTTTTAACCTTCCTAATGTTACGACTCTTTAATACAGTTCCTCATGTTGTAGTGACCCCAACCATAAAATTATTTTGTTGCTACTTCATAAATATAATTGATGCTACTATTATAAATCATAATGTAAAATCTCCTATGCACAATATCTGATACGTGACCACAAAGGGGTCGCAACCCACAGGTTGAGAACCACTGCACTACACCATTATAAGAAAAGAAGTCTCAAGTCTTGAGTCTAGTAATTAAATTCTCTATTTAAAAAAAATGAGGATGAGAAGTTAATTATAAAATTAAAATAATAAAATGAAACCCACTGAATTATTATACCGTATCTATTACCACTATCATACCATATTTCAATGTCCAAGTGACTAAATTTTCTTTCCAAGTAAGCATTATGTGTAGCGGTCAACAAGACAAAACGACAGCCTACAGAATGGGAAAAGATCTTCACTAATCCCACATCAGACAGAGGTCTGATCTCCAAAATATACAAAGAACTCAAGAAATTGGTCATCAAAAGAACAAATAATCCAACAAAAAAAAATGGAGTACAGACATAAACAGGGAACTCTCAACAGAGAAATCCAAAATGGCTGAAAGATACTTAAGGAAATGTTCAACATCTTTAGTCACCAGAGAAATGCAAATCAAAACAACTCTGAGATTTCATCGTACACCTCTAAGAATGGCCAAGATCAAAAACACTGATGACAACTTATGCTGGAGAGGTTGTGGGGGAAAGGGAACACTCCTGCATTACTGGTGGGAATGCAAGCTGGTACAGCCCCTTTGGATGTCAGTATGGAGATTTCTCAGAAAATTAGGAAACAGCCTTCCTCAAGGCCCAGGAATACCACTTTTGGGTATATATCCTAAGGATGCTCAATCATGCCACAGGGATATGTGCTCAACTATGTTCATAGCAGCATTGTTTGTCATAACCAGAACCTGGAAACAACCTAAATGCCCCTCGACCAAAGAATGGATAAGGAAAATGTGGTACATTTACACAATGGAGTACTACATAGCAGAAAAAATAACGACATCTTGAACTTTGCAGGAAAATGGATGGAGCTAGAAAACATTATTTTGTGTAAGGTAACCTAGACACAGAAAGACAATTATCACATGTACTCACTCATAAGTGATTTTTAAACATAAAGCAAAGAAAGCCAGCCTACAAACCACAATCCCAGAGAACTTAGACAACAATGTGGGCACTAAGAGAGACTTACATAGATTTAATCTGCATGGGAAGTAGCAAAAGACAAGATCTCCTGAGTAAATTGGTAGCATGGGGACCTTGGGAAGAGGGTTGAAAAGGAGAAGGGAGAGGCAGGGAGGGGAGTAGAGAAAAATGTAGAGCTCAGTAGAAAATTGAATGTCAAATCTAAGCTTTTACTATGAATTGTTTTTTCTTGAATTATTATTACATACATACACACATAAAAATTTATAGATACAACCTATTGGGTTCATTTAGAGTTGTTCATATGTACATGTGTATAAGGCTGACTACATGGAATTGGATAACCTATTGGGTCAGACCCAAATCGAGTTCTCCAAATCCTCCTTCCAAAGTATATGGTATCTTCAGCAGCAGGGTCTTACCTTCAAGTTCGACTGAGGCAACCGAGGACAATGAAAAGTACAGCCTGTATTGTCTTGAGAGTCTCTTGGACTCCCCTGACCAACAACCTGAAAAGATGTTCTCCTCAATAACTCAAAGGGTGCTTGGAAAATCCAAAGGGAATCATATTTTTCTATGTTTACTTGCAATGACACATGTATGTAAGTATGCGTGTTCATGTTAAAAGACGTTATACTACTTGAAGTGACAATGTTCCTATGAAAAGCCATGCTATGAGAGAGAGAAGAGACAGAGAGAGAGAAGAGAGAGGGAGAGAGAGAGAGAGAGAGAGAGAGAGAGAGAGAGAGAGAGACTTTACAAAGTTCGACACCTAAACTCTTTAAATGGAAAAGTAGAAATTAGAAGAGAACTCAGTTTGATAATCCTTGCCTCTGGTAAAACTGAACTTGAAGGAGAAACTTTCTTTAAGATGCTTCCTCTCAAACCAGGAGGCTTAATTTATCCATGATGCTTATATAGCCTAAGAATGAGTCCCAGCCAAGTCTAGGAGAGCAAGAGCAAAAGGAAATGAGGGAGGGAAGAACAGAGAGTAAGTTGTCATTTTTGTATATGATATAATTTACCTAGCAAATAAATTAACAAATACAAGAAGAGTAAGAATCCAGCAAAATTTGCAGGTGCCAGATAAAAATGTAAAAATCAC
Source organism: Myodes glareolus (assembly GCF_982192425.1). Taxonomy (NCBI): domain Eukaryota; kingdom Metazoa; phylum Chordata; class Mammalia; order Rodentia; family Cricetidae; genus Myodes; species Myodes glareolus. The sequence goes on from NC_142039.1 coordinate 6,454,003, forward strand.
TAGTACTTCTTTTTATCCAAAACCTCCAGTCAAAAATGTAAATAAAAAGATGGCATTTAAAATAGCACCATAATCAATAAATAGTTTAGTCAAGAACACACTCAACCCCAAAGAAAAATATTTAAAAATTCCACAAAGATAACCCAAACAGCAGAGATACCTATGCTCTGAAAAATGAAAGTGCATTATAAAAAATGGGGGGTGCTGGGCGGTGGTGGTGCATGCCTTTAATTCCAGCACTCGGGAGGCAGAGGCAGGTGAATCTCTGTGAATTCAAGGCCAACCTGAGTGAGTTCCAGGACAGGCACCAAAGCTACACAGAGGAACCCTGTCTTAAAAAAAAATAGTGGGTCAATTCTGAGCTGGGTGGTGGTACATGCTTTTAATTCCAGTACTCAGGAGGCAGAGGCAGGCCTATTCTACAGAGTGAGCTCTAGCACAGCCAGGACCACACAGAGAAACCCTGTCTCAGAAAAAAAAGGGTAAATTATCATTGAATTCAGCTTTAAATTTAATGCACAACCATTCAAAGTCCTAGACGAAATTTTGGAAAAATTAAAAGCTCACTTAAGTACAAATGGAAAATAAAATCTATTAAAAAAAAAAGAGGAAAATGTGCCCAAAAATATTAAGATTACCTCCCAAACCAAGGTACATATAAGAAGCTGCTGAGGAGCTCATAGACAAACATGAGTATTCCATACATGTATATTTGATAAGGGATAATAGTATTGAGAACAGGGTCCTCTATGTGGGGAAATAATAATTAGTATTACCCCCCACCCAACACTGCTGTGCAGAAGTAAACTTAAGCTGTTAAACATCTGACTATGAAATGTAAAACTGTAAAATTAGTGGGTGCTACACAGTGAGTAATTTGTGATGATATATTGAAAGGTTTCATAAACAAAACCCCCAATTATAAAACTACAGGCAAAATTTTTTATTATATAGCACCAGAGTATCTTTGCAATCATGTTCATGGCATAATGTTATGGGTAAAGCTAACTAGAGTGTGTCAGATTGGAAGATCTTGCAATTTCTAAAAGCAACAGGGAAATAGTATCTTGAAAGTGGCAAGATCTGCTGTAACACCACAAAAACATAAAATTCAAAATAGAAAAAAAAATGGCAAAAGATTATAGAGAAGCAAGCCCGACAGACGTGTGAGCATCTAAGGCAATTCCAACAGCATTACCAATCAGAAAGATGCTCATTAAAATGATAAGATACCATTTCACATCCATTGGACTGGGAAAGAGTAGAGAGTTATGTAATGCCAAGAGCTGGCAGAACTATGAAGCAACAGAACCTCGTGTGTGTCTATAGCCTTAACACAGCCTTCTAGAGAACATTCTTACAATAGTTACTAAAACCGCATGCACCCGTCTCTCACTCTGAACCAAAAACCCTACTCTTGGTTTGAAGGGGGCCTTCAAAGATCCCCTCACGCCCACCCAGTGGCATATAATACACATTGCTGTGCAGCTGCAGAGGTATGAATGCTTTGGAGAACCTGAAGCTAGGCAAGGTAGTACAAGCCTGTCATTCAAGCTGTTTGAAGACTGAGGAAGGAGACCGTAAGTCTGAGGACAGCCTGAGTAGATAAAATGACTCTACCTCAACTAATGAACTATTTTAAAGGTAATTATATGGTAAACTATGCTGATGTAAATTAAGAAATGATGATATTTAACCCATTGAATTAGAATAATTAACAAACAAAATAGCAGTGAACAATACAATTCCTAGGTTAATTGCAAATGATAGGAGAATCACAGAAAGGATTTGTTTGAAATGGAGGGGAAATGACCTTTTTTCTCTACAATGTAACTATAAGAGTCTAGATTGGTGTTTTGGTAACTTTAAGTTTTGTCTCAACTCATCTTTGGACCCATTCGTTGTTCAGACCCTCTCAACCAAAGTAGTAGTTGCTCACAAAGACGCTCAGTGCCTCCACCATCATAGAGCTCAAGACTGTAATTGGAAAATGTACAGAAGCATGGGTTCTTAGTGACAGAGAAAATAGTTGTCACGTCCCTACCAAGTGTGGCCTCAGTGTTGACAACATCAGGTATCTGGGTTATTTGGGAATAAGGCTCTTCCGCTGTCACAAGCCATGGTGTGAACAAAGCCGGGGATTGAGACACCAAACATATCTTGAAAGTCAAAAGTTAAAATTAAAAGTACTGTTGGCAATAAAGCAACATATCTATAAAATATTTCAGTATATAAAACCTCAGAGAATCGATGTAAGAAATACATAGTGTCTCCATTTCTCAGATCAGAAAGTAGAGTCCTTGGGGTTAAGTGACTTCTTGAAAAATTAGATAAAGTACTCAAAACTGCACATCTGACTTGACATCTTAATCATTCCCTGATTAAGATATTTGATTACACTGTGTAAGGGTATGTCATTGGAATTGGTTTAATAACAAGCTAAACAGCCAATAGCTAGGCAGAAGGTATAGGTAGGACTTCTGGACAGAGAGAACTCTGGAAGAAAGGCAGAGTCACCAATGGATGAAATGGAAGCAGGATGGGCAGTAGGGAGTAAAGGTAACTGAGTCATGTAAAAGAACATAGGTTAAAAGACATCAGTTAACTTCAGTCATAAGAACTAGTTAGGAACAAGCCTAAGCTAAGGCCAAGCTTTCATAATTAGTAATAAGTCTCTGTATCATTTTTTGTGAGCTGGTGGTCCAAAGAAAATCCATCTACAATTCCCTGTGTCTCCGTTACTTCACATAGCTCAGCAGAGATCACATCAGTGTAACCTGCCAGAATATTTTTTCAGTTACCTGACTTTCTAGACTCATTGTAGAGACAAATTGGGAGCGTACTACATGACGGTATAGAGCACAGAATGCGAAACTGATCTTTAAAAGGCCACACAGTGCTGCAGAAAGAAAGAATTGGAACTAAAAACAAATTTTAAGAAGGCAAAACTCACTGAGCACTGATTACTCTAGCTGCAGCATTAGATGCACAGTACAACAAGTAATTGGTACAGCCCCAGAGGGGTTTGGCATGCTGATAGCCACTTCTGAGTAACGCTGCCTCTGTGAGCTCTTCTCCAGTCCTCAGGTGAGGCACTGTCTGAGGACTAGAGTATATAGGTGTGGTCCATGCAGTAAGCAGAGGGCCATGTTTTGAGGGTTTTTCTATGAGATGACAGAATTGTGTGTGGACCTAAGAGTAGTGATAATGTAGTAAGCCAAAGGAAGAATAATGATGAGAAAAGGATATTCTACAGAATCTAGAAATTACCTGTGAGGGAAAGAGATGCCCAAAGAAAATAAGAAGTGACCTGCTGCTGTGGAATATTCCCTCTGTACACTGGGAAGATTTGTCACTGTCACTGGCTTAATAAACAAACTGACTGGCCAATAGCTGAACAGAATAAGGTTAGGCAGGAGGGCCAAACTGAGAATGCTGGGAAGGAGAAGGATGGAGTCAGTCAGTTGCTCAGTCAGATACACAAATGGGATAGAGGTAAAAGCCATGAACCTTGGCGCATAGATTAATAAAAATAGGTTAAGCTGTAGGAGCTAGTTAGTAACAAGCCTAAGCTACTGACTGAGCATTTATAAGTAATCTTAAGTCTCCAAGTGGATGATTTGATAGCAGGCAATCAGAATAGGAAAACTCTACCTACAACTGGCCTCTTGTGCTACGTTCATCAAGCAGTATAAAATTGACAGGTTTTGGTGGAATTGAAAGTGAAAGTGGGCTTGGGGCCTTCCTAATGATATAGATTGTAGAAGCCACCTTGTGCTGAGTTGTTCTTGTTGCCACATCATTCTATGCAGCTGTAACGTGCCACTCTCTTTCAGTTTTTGCCACTAATTCCTACAGAAAGAAAAGATAAAGATGATTGATACATACATGCACATACAAGCACACACATACAGAGACAGACAGATGATAGATGATAGGTAGATAAATAGATAGATAGATAGATAGATAGATAGATAGATAGATAGATAAGAGATAGATAGATAGATAGATAGATGATAGATAGATAGATAAGAGATAGGTAGATAGATAGATAGATAGATAGATAGATAGATAGATAGATAGATAGATAGATAGATAGATAGATAGATAGAAGCTTAGGTAGAGGGTAGAAGAGAAGGGGGTGAGAGTGTTTCATTCAGAACAAACAAGCCTTTCCTGAAGACACTGGCGTTGCTGATTAGGCAGATGATAGAAATCATCCTGTCTTCATGCAGGAAAATCCAGAGTACAAAAAAAGCTATTTTACTCATTCTTTCACGACAGTATCCTTGGTGCAGTTGACTCTCCCTCAGCTGCCAGTTGACTTCTAAAGGCCCTGTTTCCTGCCTTTCCTCCTCTTACAATTATAACGTAGCAATTAAGACAAAATTTTTCTTTTTCAAGGTTTTCCATTCCTAGTAGGAGCATCTACTACTATTAAAGCAAAATTAGGAAAAAAACAACCTCAGAACAATCACCAGAGATACACAATTGAATGGCATTACTAACAGCATACAAGAAAATGAAAAATCAATTAAAGCAATAATAGTTATCAGCACCTGGCCAAAAACAAGTTCTGTGGCTAATAAACAAAGAAAATATGGTTTGTAAACAGTGCTCTGTTTAACTGAGTACACCAGATACTGAAGATTATACTTCAAATTTTTAGCCAGGTTTGGTAGTGCATGCCTGTAATCCCAATACTTGGGAGCTAATACAGAAGCACCTCGACAAAGTCAAGGCCAGCCTGCACTACCTAGTAAATTACAGACAAACCAAAGCTACATGGCAAAGCCCTGTCACGTGCACAAAATTGAATCTATTCTCATAATTATAGAGTTCTTTCTAGTTTTCAAAGGACTGCTGGCACTTATTATCAATTTCATATTTAATACACCAGCAATACATATTTGTCTTAGTCATAGCTTAAATGAGCTAAGTAAGATAATGTCAAATGTAGCTGAGAGTCTGGGAAGATGACTCAGTTGGCAAAGTGTTTGCCACGCAAGCCTGAGAACATGCCTTTGGGTTTCCAACCCTTGTGTAAAGGGCCAGGTGTGGAAATACACAACTTTAATTCTAGTGCTGGAGAGGTGAAGATGAGTGGATGCCTGGAGGTCACTGGCCAAGAGCTCCCAGCTCAGTGACAGTTCCCATCCCTCCCCAAAAAACAGAGAGTGATAGAAGAAGATACCCAACATAGTTCTCTGGTCCCAACATGCACAAACATACACATGCACCACACATGTGCACACACAGAGCAGCTAATGATTTCCAAAAAAAAAAAAAGAACCAGGAAAGTGAGTTCAAAGTCCTGCAGATGGAAATGCCACTTTCTTGCAGAACAAAAGCATGCATTTTCTGCCAACCACACCTTTGATTCTTTAAACAGAATTGTATAAAGTCAAGCTAGTATCGATACAACTTCTATCTTGCAATTCAACATCATAGAATGAAATGTTCCAAAGATAATAGCAGAACCACAATAAGGGAAAAATCTGTCTAGGAGTCTCAATGTACTAATCAAATATTTATATAGCAAAAGGGATGTATTGGGAGAAGCCTGGATCTTGCTGGACATGTTCCAAATGCAAAATCCTGACTTCTCCACTTTGGCCATTTCTAGGGTTGGGTTCTACAGTAAGCAGCTTTGCAAGATAAGGTAATGACTCCTGCCAAAGAGCTAGCTTCCTTCTGCTTCTTATAGAAGTCCCTAGGTACAGAATTCAGCTCATACAATGCAGCTCATTACAAGAGCAGGTGTTTGTTCATCATGGGTCCTTCTATATTATCCTGAAACCTCTTCAGGACTGAGAACTGGGAAGCTCGATTAGCCAATCCTCTCTCTGTTGCAAGAGTCTCCTATCATCAAGAGCATTGATAGAATAGTAACAAACTAACATATTCACCTGCAAGTAGTGTCTAGATAGGATTTCCATAGCACCTTCACAAATTGCCTGTTAATTGCTCTATCCTCTGACAAATAAGTTGTTTAACCACAAGAAATCAAGTCTACATTCTTAGTAAACCTTGGATCCATGTACATAATATGCAGCCATTAACAATAATGCTGCATGAGATCTGAAAAGTTAGAAATACAAATCCAAACACTGTATGTGACCTTTGATGAGCATTCCCAGAAAACAAGGATATTATAGTACATGCATTTTATCATGAAAGGTGTACACCAAAATGTATCAGTGATTATCTCTTACCATTAAGACCAAGGGTAATCAGAGTTTTTTTTTTCTCTTGATTGAACAGTATTTTCTATAATTTCTAAGTAACCATATTTTTTACAGTAAAAATTGGTTTCAACTTACACTAGACAATACTTATTTCTCTTTATGTGCTCTCTAGAGTAGATTTATATGATCCAAACTCCTTTTGCCATCAAATAATTTGTTATCATTTTTCTCATCTCTTAAGATCTTGAATTTGTAAGAATTGATTGGGGCCCAGAGTCAGTCTATTCCATCTATTCAACCAAGCCCATCTGGTGACTGTCACAGCAAGGGAGCCAGGGAGTAGACGCAGCAAGCTGACTCGAAGTGCTCTGGGCACGCTCTCCTGAAACAGATGAGACTGACGGAAACAATGACGCGGGGGGAGAAATTGCTTCGTCCCTGTGATCCTAAGGCTCATCTAAGTTCTCAACTGGATCTGTGTGAACAAACACTGATGCTGATAATAACATTAATACGACTGTGGACTCTGACAACTATGGTTGGTCGCGTCCATTGACAGCTGAACACAGTGCCAAGGTAAATAGACAATGTCCTCTTGTGCAGTACCCCATTGCGCATCCAGAAGACTGTAAGTTCATCTCTGCCTCCTCCACCTCTATGACAGTTAAAAAAATAATTATCCAAGCATATTTGTTTATTTAAAAGACCAAATGTGAAGGCTGTTTTAAAGTCATGCTCTCTAGGCCATCATGTAATAGTAATAATAAAATATCTTCCCCAAGTAAAGTCAGAACTTAGCTTACATCTGCTCCCCACAGTGTGACCGCCCATAGTTTCCATCATGACTGCCGTGGTGACACAATGTGAAAGACTCGGTTCCTCCTCAAGCTCTAGAATTACACAGCACTCTTTCTTGAAGCAAGAAAATGTTCTCCTCCCCCACATCACTTCGCAGCAGACATGTCCAGAGCAGCTTGCCAGCACTTCCCATAGCGCACGCATCCCCCATCTGCCTAGCTTCGTGTTCTGGAAAGTCTATTTGACAATCAGGTCAAGGCTTTCTTAGGAAGCCCTGTCCATTTTACATAGGACAGAAAGATAAGTTGTTTAATTTTAATGAGAGCCAATAAATATAAAATGAAGTCAGCTCAGGTATAAGCAGATATCAAGCCTGCATCCACAAACCCAATCTGCATTTGGGGATGTCTGTGGGTGACACGCTGGAAGCTAATGTGGTGCATCTTCTAAAATTGCTCTGCTCCACTGTCTGATAATAGATGATTGTCTGCTGAAAAGATATTTTGAGTCTGCTGCCTTTACAGAGGGAGCTGACTAATGCTTCATTTTGTGGTTATTTTCACCGAAATAACTCTGAGCTATGGTTTAACAAACACACCTACAGGGTTCTTTATAGCTTCTCTATGGCTGTGGCCACTAATTCCTAGCTGTGGAGAAGTCGCTTCCACTGACTTGCTTCATTCAAGTAGTCCTGTGAGAGAAGACACTTTTCATTTCATGGATGAGGAAAATAAGGTCCAGAAAAGTTATATAATATGCCTAAAGTGAGATGGTTTTGAGTTATGAAGCGGAAAGCACAAGGACCAAGACAGTCTGTCAACAGAACAAATGCAAACACAGTAATCCATCTTAAGATACGTGATGACTGCCTCACAACTTGGAATTCCATGGTGATTTTAAACTTGCCATTTTTGTGAATAATAGCAAAATCTAAGCAAAGGCATAGTTAGGTGGTTTGCTTTCTCATTTGTTCTCTCTACCATTTAATCATAGAGGTCTTAAAATCATAGTGCATAGCTGATAACATGTACAGACTTTAGATTCCACATAGCATTCCTTTACATATACATATTATGTTATACATATTATTTATGAAGGCAGCTTGCCAGGATAACTTTTCACAATGAGAGAGGTAGCTTATGAGAACAAACACTTCTGGGTCCATAAGTGATAACAGAAAGAAAGGCCTGCAGCATTTATTTCCCAGTATATTTTCAAATGAGAAGTTTTGTTTAGATACCCAAATGTAAACTGAAAGTCTATTGTCTATTTTTGAACCCTGAATGTTCAGTTATTATTTGAATTTGCTTAGTATGTGTTTGACATTATACAAGCCATCGTTAAGAGCATCATCACTGAAACTGGTTTGGTTGGTATTATTCTCTCCAACCTATATTGTAAAATAAGTGGTTAACATTTTCCTTCCTAAAAGGCAGTTAAGAAATGTAGGCCATAGAGATGGGACAATGGCTCTTCCAGCACTGTCTGTGGAAGCACAGAGCATGCTACCACACTGGTAGCACACTAGTGAAAAGGCTGAAGATCAAGTTCTTGTTCAAGACAATGAGTTGAGTGTGTGTTTTTCTCCATCCTCCTCCTACATCTCACTGTAATGACAGTAATTAAGCACACGATGGAATAAACACAGTGGGTAAAACATTGGAGCCCAGAATTGACAAGTTCCTCCAGGACTGTGGTAAAGACGCAGCAAGAACGCAGGCAGTGAAGCTTCGGATGGCCAGATCACATGGAACTCCTAATCCAATAACCTTGCAGAAGGAGTTTAAGCTCAAAAATCACCAAGTGACAAGAGGGAAGTAGAAGCTGAGGCACAGATAAGGTCATGAATTAAAGGACATTTGAACAGTACACAGGTTGGCACATCCTCTCTGTGTCTGTGCAGTGATGCATCTATTTTCAAATTTAAAACCAAGGCGGTCCATATAGACGTTGAAAGAGATGCTTTCGAGGAGCTGAAGCCCCTACATTGACTTTTAGTTCTCCAGGATAAAGGTCTAAGTAGGGAGAAATTGCCAACTCCTCTTCAAAGTCCTTAAAGCGAATGAAGTCTGACATTCAAGGGGCAGCACACCAAGGAACTCAGGTACCCATCTACCACAGGACCCATGCCAGCCAATTTGATCAAGTTCGGTCATGCACTTAATGACCAGCTAAGAACTATCTTCCAAGAAAATCAGAAACAAAGAGGGGAGGAATGGACCAGAACAAGCTGAACAATCAGAAACTGGGAAGAACAGTGATCATTTGGGGAACAGAGAACTTACAGACATCTTAATTATCAACCTCAAGGGGGTTTAAAGGAATGAACATACAGGTGTAAAAAAAGAAATAATTGAACAGAAGAAGGTGTTCATGACCACTAAAAATGATATAAAAATGAGATAATGTAATTTAACAGAAGTGAAATCTCACAAAATGCAAAGAAAATGAAATAGAATTGAGACCATAGTTAAGAAATACAGATATTGGGCTGGAGAGATGGCTTAGCTGGCAAAACCACTGACTACCAAACCCAATGACCTGAGATCAAAGCCCGGGATCCACTTGATGGAAGAAAAAACTCAATTCCTGCAGGTTATCCTCTGACCTCTGCATGTGCACACACGTACACAAACTATATACACACACTAAATAAACAAATGTGTTTTAAATGCCCAGCGCTTAAACCGTAGTTTAAGTTTGCTGATAAGTTCCTGTGCTGATCTCCACAGTGCTTGCACAAGTTTTCCCCCCATCATCAGAGTGTGGGGTTCTTCCTTCCACATTTCCTCCTCCACTGTCCTTTGCTTTCTTGATAGTAGTCTTTCTGGGGTGAGGGGGACTCTCAACATAGTTTTAATTCACATGCCTTAGTTGGTTAATTATTTTTCAAGCAAAAGGTTAACATCTAGAAGATATAAAGAATTGCAAAAATTCAATATCACTCCCCAACTCCCAGTCAACAAATGGATCAATGTATTGAACAGATCATTCTCAAAGTGTGGTAGAAGTGTATGAATATAGGAAGCAGCATGGGGAAGAAATGGGGGGGGTGAAGCCTGAGGGGCAGGTGGAGAAGCCAATAACCAAACTCTTACGAAAATACTGTGAGGAAACTTGGTGCTCTGTAAGCTAATTTTAAAAATAAGTAAATAGAAATAATACAATAAGTACAGAAATGAGTTCAGAAAGTCAAATGCACAAGTGAGGAATTACAGAAAGAGAAAACTGAAGGCAGACAGCACAGTAATCTGTGCTTCTAAATCTAAATCTAAAAGGTCCACTAAGTAGTAAAGCCAAGGCATGAAAAGAACCATATCTGAGGGCACCAGCAATAATACTCTGAACCCAGGGAAAAGAGCAGTCTCAAAAGTTTTCATGAGACCAAGGAAAAGTGTGTGTGTGTGTGTGTGTGTGTGTGTGTGTGTGTGTGTGTGTGTGTGTATACATGCTAGTTATATAAAGTAAAACCTGCTGGGTTAGCACTAAAGCTTTCAGTGGGAACAGTGAAGGCCAAAAGTGACATAACAATGCCTTTAAAATCTGGAAAGCAAAGTGACTTTGAACCTTTATTTCCATATTCTGATAATCAATCATGCATGAAGATAAAGACAGTTTCAGACATAGACCAGAAATTTTGTCTACATATCTTTCCTGGGGGAGAAAGTGTTTAAGAATATGCTTCATGGTGTGTGTGGGGGGGGGAATACAGAGATAATAGGACAGCTATTGGGGGAACCAAAAGGTCAATATTTTGGAAGAATTCCCATGATAATCACTGCAGCAGACCTGAAGCAAGACTGTCATCAATACAAACATGATTTTCCTATAATAAATAAGGATTTAAGAGGCTAGGTTTGGTTAGAAACAAGACACATAATACGTTTTTGCATATTTACTGTAAAAAACAAAGGTAGATGAAGCAATCCCTGGGCTTGGTGGCATGGGCTCATAACCCCAGCACTTGGGAGGTTGAGGCAGGAAGATCCTGGGGTGAAGACTGACCTTGGCTGCATGGCGAGTTCCTAGAAGAGGAAGCCTAGGCGCAGGTCTATACAAATTAAAGGTAGGTACAGTTTCCAGTGGATTACCTCGGAAAATGACGGCCCACTAGAGCCTTAGAATAGACCTTCAAATGGCCCACGTTTCAGTTCCTAGAGGTAACAAAATGAAGCACTCGATTATTTTCCTGTAAAAATGGGATGCTGTTCCCAGCCTTGGTCATGGAAGCTTATTTTTGTGGTAGGTAATGGTTAATGCAGACATTCACAACTGGTCAACTTGTTGAGAAACACGTGACTGCTCAGTACTCAGCCCTAAAGAGGATATCTATGCCCCTTTCCCCAAGGCCCAGGGAACACAATCAAATAGGGGGCAGAGAGACGATGGGAGCTGGAGGAAGGGAAGAGTTCTGCAAACTGCTCTCCTCTGGCTATGACATGCTCATCACAATCCATGAACACACGACAGATGTGGCTGGTTGTCTCTGCAAGCTCTGTGCACACAAACACAGGAAAGCAGAACAGACCTTCCTGAGAAAAAGAAGCCAGTGGATAGTTGCTGTGGGACAAGGTCTGTACCCTGTCACTTATATTTTAAATAAATACTGATTGGCCAGTAGCCAGGTGGAAGGATAGGCAGGGTGACCAGGCAGGAAGTAGAGACAGGGCAATGAGAATGCTGGGAAGAGGGAAGTGCATTCTGCAGTTGTGACCCAGCCTCAGAGGAAACAAGATGGGACTGCCTCACCAAAAAAGGTACCAAGCCACGTGACTAACTCAAACAAGAATTATGGGCTAATGTAAGTTATAAGAATTAGTTAATAAGAAGCCTGAGTTAATGGGCCAATCAGTTTATAACTCATGTAGACCTCTATGTGATTTTTTTTTTGCCTGCAGGACTGGGCGGGACAGAAAACCTCATATATATATGTATGTATATATACATAAAATTATATATTATGTAAAATTGTCAAAAATTGAAGTTGGAAAACATTTATAAAAGAACCATGTTAATTATATAAGAATATCAGAATAAATAAGAATGGGAGACCAAAGGAAAAAATAACAGAAGATACTAAAGTTTATAGATGCAAAATCCAAAGTAACCCATTGAAAATACTTTTAAAATATGGTTAATATAACAATGGAAAGGGCAAGGGAGAAGTACAAAGAAGGTGACCCAATTCATCACAATGAAAAAAATAATAATAATGGTTTACTCCTAAAACTTATCATTTCAGTTTTCCATTATTAATTAATAGTCATGTTAAAATAGCAATAAAGTCTCATTAAGGGAAAACTTATGCTTAAGAGTATAGTTTCTGGCCTGGGAGGAGATCTAGCACTCCAATTGGACAGTCAATGAGCTAAGGAACCACCCCTCAAGAAGAAGCATCCCCAGGAAGGTGTGCTCACTTTAGGTCATATTAAAGAAATTTTTTTATTTTCTATTCCTTTAATAGATACTATAGTTTTCCTCCCCAGGATTACCACCCCCATTACAGTCTCCACAAGTCACCATGAGATTGCCATGACGTTTGTTGGTTATATCCATGTTTCTGTGTTCTGACTCAAAAAGTTAAAACTATTCTCTTAGCTTTGCTCTATCTTTTTGTTCCGGATACTGTTCAGAACTTAAATATGCTTTTTTTTCTGATACTTTGGGCTTCCATATTTTTTCTCTGAAGCCTCCCCACCGTGCGGCTGCCTGCGGCCATGTGTCAATTCAAACAGCAGGTTACTATTGTTGCTTGCCTTTCTCCCTTCTAGTCTCCCTACCCAGGCCGATGCTGAGAGCCACAGCTTGCCTGAGCTGGGGGATTTCTTTTAAGTTCAAATAAAGTTGTCCTTGAGCTTCCATTTGAGTTTGTCTAAAGTTAAATTCTTTTATTAATGAAACAAAGGGCCCCAAAATGAAGCCAGATACCACTGGGATCCATCACGATAAATATGTGTACCTATACAGTTTTTTCTGGCTCTACCTCCAAAGTCGTGTTTCAAAGGCTCACAATCTCAGCTGGGTGGTGGTGGCACTTGTCTTTAATCTGAACGCTTGGGTGGCAGAGGCAGGAGGATCTCTGAGTTCGAGGCCAACCTGGTCTAACAAAAGCTAGTTCCAGGACAGTTAGGACTGTTACACAGAGAAATTCTGTTTCGAAAACAAAACAAAACAAAAACCAAACAAACAACAACAAAAGGCTTGTAGTCTCGACCAGGCTCCCTGCCTCTCATCAGCTGTTCTGCCAGCAGTCTCTGGCCTTAATATCTTAGAAGTCACCTCAATAGTCAACCCAGTGACCAGATGGGCCAGCTGGAAGATAGTCAGGGACCTGGATGACATTACCCCAGCCATGTCCTGCATCTCTTTACTGGACCTCTCCTTGTAACCTCTTGTTCTGTGTCTGAAAAGAAGTATTAATGTCTTACAGGTCTGCACCTGGAAGCAACAAATGTATCAAACAAAGTTTTCAAAGTAATTCTGGCTTTTTAAACTCCTACTTTCTCTACATTTGAAACTGTCTAATACCCACATTCGCGTTCAAGAATAGAGAAAACAGAACCAGCTTATGTCTTTGTCAGGGTCCCTGCAAACGCCATGGCCAGCAGGAAGACAATCCTTGTGAGGCAAAGAATGAGACTCGAGTAACGCCACTTTCACAGGCACTGAGCCAAAACCCTCCAGAGTCTGGCCTCATGGGTTATTTTTCTTACATGTTTAAATACGATAAAAAATTTGGGGAAAAGTCTCCAATGTGGCAGTTATCATGATTAAGCTTCCAGGATGGCTACATCAAAACTCCCTTACAAAGTGCATCTCTACAGCAAAATACCTGTGACATTTACAATAAGAATGTGTCCATTGCCTGATACACAATGCTCAGGATAAGTGGTGGGGAGGAAGGATCTGTGATACCCATAAGGATGGATGCTATTGGTGCAGGATGCAGAGTATTTGGGGCCTCTTTCATAAGGATGGATTCTATTGGCGCAAGATGCAGAGTACGTGGGGCCTCTTTCATAAGGATGGATGCTATTAGTGCAGGATGCAGAGTACATGTGACCACTTTCATAAGGATGGGTTCTAGCCACTAAGAATTAAAGCTCAGAATTGGAGCCTACGCAATGCTTAGGATTTGGGGAGATTCAGGTGGAGGCTGGCTCCATAGAACAGCAAAAGATCACCAGCTTGTTAGGTAACATCCACTCCAGCCTTCAGGTGACCAGGAATCAATGGTTTTCACCTCTTGAAGAGAAAAGGCCTGTGTATTTAACAATTCAGGATTTTTCTCCTGCTTTCTGTGGGCTCTGCCTGCTACAAGGCTTCATACATATTCTGCGTATCACTACTACAACATTGTGATCCTTCATGGAATAATTTCTGTGTGCCTTACCATCATCTCGGGCAACAGTACTATTTTGCCTACATTCCAGCGACACTGGCTTTCCTCCTATTCTCCAAACACTTTCTGCTTTGTCCTGTCTGAGGGCCTTGGCATTTGATACTGTCTCTCTGGAACTACGCATTCCGAGACTGGCTCCTTGTGTGAATGTTTCCTTTTTCTGAGAAAGACTATTAGAACCTTGTCTTTAGAAACCACACTTTCACCCAACCTGTAACCCAGTTAATAATGTGCTCTGAGATCATTTATAACTATGTACGCATTCTGCTTACATACTGTATATTCAAGCTGTTCAGATTTAATGGACTTCTAGGAAAAATATTGTAATCAATCTCACTATGGTTTGGACTTCCAATCTAATTCCTGGCTACAAGCTCAGCTGGCTGAAGGCACAGCTTTGATTTTGCCTTGTTTCCTACTTTTTCCTTTGTGGCCCTTCCATGTGTCTGACTCAAAACAATGAAAGATGAGAGCTGATGGCAAGATGTAAGACCATTCTCTGGAAGCAGTGAGGCATTGAAAGCAATGCTCCCTGACCCCCAGCTTCCTCTCCTGTATACACAAAACATTTTGGAAGCAACATATGAGCATAGAGTGATAAGATCTGGCTGTGGCTTTGTTTGCTGTTCTGAGTCAATAAGGCCAGAAAAATCATTTTCTTCCTTATGAGACTCTTAAAAGAGGTTGATGAAAACAGAAGTTCTTCATTCCTTGCTGTTACCATATTGGCTATGCGATGGCCTTTGTTCAGGACTACTTCTTAGATTTATGTACCACAGTGCACTTGTAAATCAGAGTAAAATCAGCAAGAATGGGATCCCTCCATCCCATATGGGTTCTGGATTCTTTTATATTAGGACAGAACATACCAAAACTCTTCTGGATAAATCAAACTCTCTCTTGGGCAGACAACACTAAGAGTTTGTGTTCCTTCTCTTGCACAGCATCACCACATCTCCTTCCCAGCCTTCCTTTCTCAGTTTAGCCCATCTCTTCAACGAGACTTTTTCCTAGTCCCATTTCCATTGATCCCGCTCAATCTTCCAGATATTCTTAACCATATTCCCTTATTCATTTCCCTTGGATCACTGAGTCAGCGGTACAATGTATAATGTGCCTGAGCTCATGTACAATGTATAATGTATCTGAGCCAATGTACAACATATAATATACCTGAGCTAGTGCACAATGTATAATATACCCAACTCTGTATCAGGGGACAGTTTCCTGGTGGCACTTGTTTTTAATCAAGAGTTATTATTTTAATTTTGCTAGTTTTATTACCATGTGCCCTCATTCCCCCACCTCCCAAAAAAGTCAGTGAGATCAGGATTTTGTTTGCCATCATATATTTCATACAGCTCTAGCAAAGGCATGAAATACCGCCTGAAATTTTGCCTTAAAATGAATAGTAATACAAGCAGAAATTCCTTAATTAGATAGATGATAGATAGAAAGATCATTGAAGATGATAGATGATAGATAGATAGATAGATAGATGATAAACAGATAGAGATGATGGATAGATAGATAGATAGATAGATAGATAGATAGATAGATAGATGATAAACAGATAGAGATAATAGATAGATAGATAGATAGATAGATGATAGATAGATAGATAGATAGATAGATAGATAGATAGATAGATAGATAGATAGATGATAAACAGATAGAGATAATAGATAGATAGATAGATAGATAGATAGATAGATAGATAGATAGATAGATAGATAGATAGATAATTATTCATTCTTTGCATTAACAGGGGATATCTTACCTCCTAAATCTTTTACATAAGAGAACTCAATCACAGAGGGATTTATAACCTGCCCAGTGTCACACAGAAGTGAACTGAAAACTCTTAGATTCAAACCTAGATTTTTAATACCTAATCCTTCCTCCTAGATGGTATTCTATGCTGTGTCTCTGAATGTGCAAAGCAACTGTATGAGGCACTGGACAGAGGAACAAAGCATTCTCATAATTTCAGGATGCAGACTGTCTGAGCAGCTCCCTTTGAAGACAAACAATTATTGGAGTATACACACTACAGTGCTGTAGGTCAAACTCAGGTCCTTGAACATACGAGGCAACGGCTCTACCACTGAGCAGTAACTCTTGCCTGGAATATTCTCTAACTATTTTAAGATATTAATGTTCCTTTAATGACATACGCTCTGCGTTAGCCTAATAATAGCTTTAACTTCCTGAAATGAAGTTCTAAAATGAAAGCATGGTCAACTTATCTTTATAATGATGAAATCTCCAGGAACTTGATTCCTCTTGTGCCTTCTAAGGAAGAATAGTTCAGTTTCACACAAATTTGAAATTTCTCAGCCTGACAGTACTCCAGCATGGTTCATGCTGGTCGCTTTTCATTTGCTCGTTCATCTCCTGTGTTTCATCTCCCTCCCTCCCCCTCTATGTCCCAGTTCTCGATTCACCCAAATACTCTTTACACACATACTGCCTTTCATAATGCATATTTTAATGGGAAATGTTGGATATAAAACATATAAGTAGAAAACAATGCTTATCAACAGAACCTTCCAGGAATCTTTGAGATAGTCTGAGCCCTGGGTTTATATAAGTATAAACTGATACTTAATTGATCATCAAATTTCAATTCATGTTCTTCTATAATCTTATGTTTTAATTAAGTCAAAACTTAGCTTAAAGAATCTACATATCTTTATATGCACATATATAATCATGCACACATACATGCACACACCTATGTTCATATATGTACACATATAAGAAGACTCCCATATATATATATAAATATACACACACACACACACACACACACTCACACACACACCTAAGATAGCATAGGATGCCATATGTCATACTCACTCCTTTATATCAGTGTCTTTCAAACAGGCACTTTGTCAACCTAAGATGTCTGCCCCAGTGTTTACTGGGTAGAGACTGAAAATAATGCTGAAGACTTAAAAATCAATAAAAACAAGTCCCATAGCAAAGACTTATATAGCACAGAACTTCACTGGTACCGGGACTAAGAAAGCATGATCTACACAGCAGACTGAGGCAGCAAATATTTGAAAAGCTAAACTCTTCATCTATCACAGGCAGCTGGGAAGCAAAAACAAAGGAAAAATAGTCATCTTTACAGGAATTCTGCTTTATTCTCAATGGCCAAAACTCATTACGTTGCAAAGCAAGAAATTTTTATTTTCACATACAAACACACAATAAAAAATTGAAGCACTTTAGAAAAACAAGACATTTGTGTTCCCTCCTACTTAGTCTCTTGGTGGTCATTTTTTTTCTCCTCAGTGTTTAGGGCATTTTCCATGGTATGAATGAAATGTTCAGCCAGATGGCATAAGAGAGATTTTTATCATTTCCCTAACCTATTCTGAAAGCTACAGCTTCTGACCCAGTGTGTAACATACTTCATACATGTGAGAAAAAAATGTGGTTACATGTTTTAGTGTAGGTCATCATTGTTGGCTTTTAATTATGTATATATGTTCACACACACCCATCATAATTAGTATGTCATTCGCATACACCAAGCTGATCTAGTTCTGTAGATCTGTGTAGAAACTGTTGACGACATCCTCTTCTGTTTCTGCTGCTGGTGTGTTTATCCGTATGATAGTTGTTGAATGTGTCGTTGTCTGAAATCTGGTTTATATAATTTGGCATTTACTGGTCTGTACCCGAGCATTAAGAAACATCTCCATCTACAGAATGGCACTCGAGATACTTTGGCCATGTTATGAGAATGAATGACAACAGATACCCGAGGATAGCACTGTTTGGAGGAGTGCACAGGATAAGGCAAAGAGGAATGCCCAAAATATGCTGGATGGACAGCAGAGGGGAAGACTGTGGAACCTTGGATGTGACAATAACACAAGCATCTAGGACTAACCAGGATAGGAACAACTGAAGAACCGCCATACATGGGATACCCATGCATATTTAAGTATTGCTGGGCATAAATGAATGAATGAAAAATGAATATATATTCACAGGAGTGCAGTACCCATAGAGGTCAGAGGAGGGCATTGCATCTCCTGGAGCTGCAATTACTGGCCTTTGTGCTGAGAACCAGATTTGGTTCTTCTGAAAGAGCTTTAATGCTGAGCCATCCCTCTGGACTAGCTCATCATTTTAAACAGAATTGTGATGAAGACATATGGCAAGACAGTCTGCATACAGTGCTGAGAAAGACATGGATTTCATGTTGCATACATGCATAGCTTTCTACCAGTGATGGTAGAGCTTTATCTTTTGAGAAAACTTGGAGTGTTTTCTTCTTTCACAGTATCGCAGTTCATCAAAGGTAAGACGCCATTGATTCTTAGATGCAGTGCTTTTCACTGTGAACAAAGGAAAATGAATAACAATTGATAACGATAGGCCCCCTAATTGTAAAATTTATTTGGGTTTGAGAAACATGAAAAAGTGAGAATGAAACATCTTAGAAATGATAGACTACATAGTTCTTTACTGACACATCTTTTCTTCTCCCAAATAAGAGTCCTGTGTCATGTAACTGTATGTAAGTCTTTCATAATGATGCAACATCCACATGAAGTATAAATGGTGAAAAGGAGAAGGTTAAACTTATGAAAATACAGTTTCTCTTAAGTTATAGGTACTCTGTGTTTTGATAGTTGGAAAAACATTAGAAATACATTGCCTTGCTTTAGTTATATTTTTAAGTAGAGGCAAATTATAACAGGCATTATAATGAGTAAGAACTAACTGGCTTAGTTTATTTTGAATGGACATTTCATTTAATGATGATGTATATTGAGGGGGCATGAAGATAGATAGAAAGAGAGAGAGAGAGAGAGAGAGAGAGAGAGAGAGAGAGAGAGAGAGACTGCCCCTCTTGAGCAAAAGAAGATAGTTAAATTTTCTAATATTGGAGATAAATTCTATAGCAGCCAGTATGTATTTTCCATAAACTCTACTGTAGTAAACTAGAGAAATCCTGCAATTGCTTTGAGGCACCGCAATAGTCTAAGGTATAAATAAACAATTCTGTCACCATCCCTGTGTAGCCTTGGCGTTTTAGGAAGTGAAGTGAGAAGGGCTGCAAAACACTTCAAGCCTAAATCATTAATCTTCTTCTAACTCAAAAATATATTTCATAGAACATCCATCCACCTAAATGCTTCTGTAGAGCAAGGTTTTTCCTATAGGAATAGACTCTTGTTAAATAAACAAGTGACCTGTCAAAGTAAAAATTGCACATAGAGAAGAATTGTTACTAAAAGCTAAAAGGCAGATAAGGCTAAAAGACCAACAAAACAAGCTCCGATGCTGTATTGCCATTGCCACACTGAGCAAAAGCTGAATAACTATGGGCTTCAAACTCTCTGAAGCACAGCCCAGTTCCAGTAAGCTTTCTATTGGTGCATGGCAACTCTCAAGTTGCCAATGGTTTCAGCAACCCAAGGTGCTGTATTCAGCTTGACCATCCATTCATACACAAAACTATAACTAAAGAGAGAAAACAGATCAGGCCCTGATGCTGCTGACCAACTAAGCACAAAATCGCATCAATAGCATACTCTTGGCATGCTGGGACATTAAAATATAATCATGAAATGCAGTGTGTGCCACATTCAATCACACTGAAAGCTGAAAAGGAGAGTCTTTAAACCTGGGCACTGTCTAGCCCACAGAACCTTTCTGGAGTTAAAAATAACACTTGGCTCATGCAGGAGCTAAGGCTGTAAAATCAGTGTCTGAAGGGGCCTAG
Source organism: Myodes glareolus (assembly GCF_982192425.1). Classification (NCBI taxonomy): domain Eukaryota; kingdom Metazoa; phylum Chordata; class Mammalia; order Rodentia; family Cricetidae; genus Myodes; species Myodes glareolus. Next base: position 6,474,146 of record NC_142039.1, read on the forward strand.
CTCCCTCTCTAGAGCACAGGCAATTATAAGAGCATTCATTCTTGTAATTTATTTGGCAACATGTCCCACTTCTGCATTCAAACACATTTTCTAGAAGATGGAAAAATTCTCGGGGACCACAAGAAACACTTCCCCAAATAGTTTACAGACAACCACGGTGGTAGATCGAAACTAGAGCTCTGTGAAGAGGAGGTACAGAGCCCCAAAGTGTGAAAATATTACTAATCTTCAATGAGTCTAAGTGAGATGGATGGAGACTTTTGCTCTGGTACAACTTGATACTGGGTTTCAGTATATTTCAGAGTTCCTTCAAGACCAGGAAACTCAAATCACACTTGGTTTCATCTCATCTTGAAGTGGAGTTTTCCTTTACATTACTTTATACTCTTTACATTGTACACATTAATTGGATTTTTATGCGAATTACATGAGCAAATGATCATGACATAGAAATATCCCTTCTCCAAGTACTGAATTTGTTTATATTATCTGACTTCCAAAGCTACTTGTCCATTGTTTGGGTAAGCCACTTGGCAACTACTAACACAGATATATAGAGGTACATGAGGATCATCATGCCCATTTTACATTTTTATTATGCTGAAACAAGTTCCCAGACAGACGATGTAGCCCAACTAAACAAAAGTGGGAGCTGAAGTAAAGTGGTTAGTTTTAGTGTAGCACTCTTCTCATTACACAGAACAATTTATTGCATGGCTAGCCAACACGAATAAATGTATATCACTTATTTGTGGAAAATATATTAACTCCAGCAAATACTATCTTTTAAATAAACAATAAAAATGTAAACTCAACAATGGGGAATGAAGATGTTGAAAGCATTGTGTGTTAACTCAGAGACTGAACAGGCATCATGGGTGGGTGGCACTCCTTAAAGAGCAGTTCACAGCTTGGACAGGCTACTCAGGGTTTTGATATTGTAAGTACTGGAGAGTTTTAAGAAGCAAATGTAGTGGTTCAGATATAACAACCAACCAATAGTAAGTGCTCAAAAAATAATGTCCCCATCAATTCTGAAGTACCACATTCAAAGAGCTGTGTCACTTCTGAGAAATTTCTTTAGTTCTTTGGGTCTGAGTTTCCACAACTGGAAAATGGTATAAAATCAAATTAGTCCTGAATTTCTTTCATCTCATCAAGAAGGGGGAAATTTCCATGACAGAGGTGTACCTCAGTTGTAGAGCACTTTACTTAGTCCATGAGAGCCCTGTCTTTAACATTCAGTATAAAACAACTACAAAAAATGTAAATCTCAAAGGAACTCACTTGCATTTATTATGCAAAAATGATAAAGTATCTTGTACTAGTCCTGGGTATTGAACAGTCCTAACCATTGCCAGAAAGATGTTTATGCATTTAACAAAGAGGTTCCCATTCTAGTCCAGTTTCAATGCATGGAGCTGAAAAAACATGCCATAGATATATCTAATGTGTACTTCTAAATTGGGAAAGGAAGTCTATGACCCAGTTCCATTGTTGCTACAAACTGTATGTATGACTTTTGGATAAGTCCCTTCTCTTGTCTAGTTTGTGTCCTTGGGAAACAACACCTGATACCTTGAATAGTTCTTCTAGTTCCTACAGAGACCAACTTTTTGTGTCTTCAACACAGGTTTGAAATGAAGAGTAGTACATCTATGGAGTAGGTGGTACTCACTGGAACAGACAATACTCTTTGTGGATGTCCTGAACCAGACAAGCTTCTGTAGGCAGCCAGGCATATAAGGACTGGTTCTGTACCTTAGCTGAAGAACACAACTGGTGACTATAAAAGCACTTACAGAAACAAACTTTTACTGGGCATAGTCAAGGAATGTGTAGTCCTCACAAATTTGGACCCTTTTGCATATTCAGCCTTTCCCCTTGACTGGCTGAAAAACTAAGTACCTTGAGACAATATATTGTTCCTGATCATAAGAGAAAAGAGTCTAAGGGCTGGTGGTGTGAATCGATAGTAGAACCCTTGACTAGTCTATGTTGTGCCCAAGGTTACATCCCCAACATGTGGGGGGTTGAATGAAAAAAAAAAGACAGAGAGAGAGACAGATAGACAAAGGGAGACAGAGGGGGCAAAGAAGAAGAACAGAAAGGGAGAAAACAGTTCTAAAACAAGAAGGTCTTCCTCCTGGTCCCACGTCTGATCCTTGGAACCATTTTCATTCTGATGAATTAGCTGCCTGGTTCACTAAGTCATATCCATGAAACAGGGCTTCACATACTGGGTAAAAGCAAAAGTGGGCTTTCATCTTGGCTCCTCTCTTTAATGTCTGTGTCATCGACCATGAATGTAGCCCCTCTGTTATTTTAGATTCCTTTGCTGAAAATCAGAGAAAACAGTAATGCACAATTCAGAAGACTCCTGAGAAAAGTCAAGATAGCTCTAGCAGGCAGTTAACACAGAACCTAATACCAAAGGAAAGGGAAGACAGAGGGAATGGAGGAAGGGGAGAGGAGAGGGGGAGAAAGAAGAAAAAGAAAGGAAAGGGGGGTTGATCCTTAGACTCTCTGGAAAAGAACATCTAAAGGTCACGGTTTCTTGGCTATAGACAGCATCCGCTGAGCTCTCTTCTGGGAAAATGCTGTGGCAAGGATTCAAAACTGGTCTGAGCCCTTATGAAGAGGATCCTGAAAGGATCAGGAGGAAATGGGATTAGCCTGAAAGTGAGAAGGTTGCTGCAGTTTAAGATAAGATCTTTTTAAAAGCCATAAACACACATGGGGGGGGTCATGTAGAATCAAAGAAGCAAGGGGGGTTCTTTATGCCCTTTCAAGTGTTGCTGGTATAGACGCTACAGAATTTTAAGACTGTATAATTTTCTACAGGCAACCGTTTCAATTCTCTCTTTTGGTAAATAAGTACCTGAGGCCCAAAGAGGTTTAACAATACATCTAAGGCACTTCTACAGTAAAGAGCAATGCCAAGACAAGCTTCTGAAGCTCACTGATTGCCCTGCCTTGCTTATTCTGGTGTGTTTTGGCATGCTAGCATCCTGTCCCTGAAGTACTAAAGCAAAAGTAAATAAAATCATACACACATACACACACACACACACACACACACACACACACACACACTAACATTTTCTTGATTTTTACAAGTCCCCAAAAGGTTAAATGAAAAATAAATAAAAGTAACTCCAATCCCCCTTCCCTTCTTTCTAGAGTTTCCCATCGGACGCCCTGTGAGATCCCGTTCACTTGCAATTCTCTCCAAGACTATCTCTGGAGTTTCTCCTCTTTCCTTTTTGTTCCTTCTTTACTTCCATTCCTAAAACGCTGCTTCTAGAAGTTCCTCGCCATGAGGTTGAGGGACAACAGAGCTAATTTGCAAATGCTAGTTTTTCTTCAATGCCATAAAGTGCGATGCTGAAGTTTCTTCCCAGTCTTCTGTTTGGGTAGAACTGACTAATTCCTCCCTCCCCGACACTAGTGGAGAACCTTCAGATGTGCCTAACAGAACGGGAGGAGGAAGACACCGGGGAAGGAAAGCCGATGACTAGGAGAGGGAGGAAAGCCAATAGAAGTGCTCTGACCAAATTGCCAAGTCTGGATCCGGGAGACGGCTCTACTGCTGGAGTGACTCAGTGCTGAGTGGCCAGAACTGCCCAGGGGATGGCACAGGTTTAATTACACGCTCTGGTAGCTGACTAACAGCAGGCTCGCGCTCCAGACTACACTCATAGGAAGTGGGCAGAGGCTACCCCGAAGTGGCAGATGCAAGGAATTCTCATTCCCTGCATCTTGCTTAATTTGTTCTTCCTCTCATCTGATTTTCTCAACTCTGCCTGATAGACGCATTCCAAGCTCCCCCAAAGTTCCAGGATACCACCCTTGTGGTCTGGGAGGATTGAGGTCAAGTGTTGCTCCCCCCCCCCCCACCCCGCACACCAGGGAAAACCTTCCCAAGAGTGCCTGAAGCAGACAGACCCGGGCATTTCCCACCCCTCTCCACATGAGCCCGCCTGGGCATCCTTTAGCCTGAGGCTCTGTTCCAAGGCTGGAGATTTAAGTATCACCGAAAGACAAGTGTGCTTTTCCAGACTGCCCACTTGCAAAACCAAAGGAAAACTGTTTGTGCCCTTTTCCCCTCTCCCTACCTGAATTCCGGAACCAGGTTAGGCTGAAGCCCATAGAAGGCAGCGGAGAGAGTGACCAGCCACCCCGGCTTGTAACTCCCATTCTCGCACTCCAGATAAGGTGGAGACCACTTGACGTGGCTTCTGTCTCCTCCGAGTCCATCCCTACGCCGCCAGCTATGACCCAGGCCCCGTGGTCCCTGATTGGAGCCGCGTCGGTGCAAGTGGGGCCTCCACTTTCGCCGAAGCCCGTGGAACCACTCGGTTTCCAGAGTGGCATTGGCCAAGTGGTGAGCGGAGGAGGACAGGTCCTGGAGCAGGATGCGACTCTCCTCGCGGGTGGCCTGGAGGAAGACCTGCGGGGCGGGCGTGGACAGCGACTCGGTGCTGAAGGTGATGGCCGCCCGGGAGATGCTGGGCTCACCCTCCAGGAGACTCCGCACCAGGGCCTGGTACCACTGCAGGTCATCCTGTACGGTCTGCTCCCGAGACTTATTGCTCTGTAGCATCATGTTGAGGAAGTTGGTGGCGTGTGTCAGAGTGTCCAGCGCCCCGTGCAAGGAGGGATGGGAGCTAGCTAGGGCCGGTGACTTCCCAGGCAGGCCAACCAACTCGTAGCGCCCGGAGCAGTTGGCTCGCTTCAGCTGGTGGAAGTCCCCGGTGTAGAGGTAAGAGGCCACGTCCATGGGCACCTCCTCGGCTAGTTTCTGTGCCAAGATGGTGCCGTCGGTGGAGCGGCTCCAGGGAGTAGAGGGGTCCGGGACAGAGGCTCGCTCCAGCTGTTGGCCATGCTGCTTCCCCCTCAGGGTCTTCTCTCGAGGGGAATCCGGCTGTCCCGAGGGGTCAAAGCTGGCGCCAACCGCTCCCAATCCCAGCTGAGCGAGCAGGAGGCAGAAGAGTGAAGAGTAAGCCATGACTCTCATCTGTCTAGCACAGAAGAAAGGAGGTAACCGGAGGAGTCACTTTGTAAATGTTGGTCTTCAAATTATCACCAGTAAGACTTTTACTGGGGGAAAGATTGTCTTCCTCCTTCTCCAGGTGGCGCTCAGTGTAGATGGACTTTAAAATAAGAATGTTTAGAAATTGGCCCAGCTCGCTCAGCTGCCGTAACAGACCAAATCACCTGTGGCAATGCTGGCTGCGCCCGCTCCACAATGGGTCGGGTCGGGATTACGCACCTCGCAGCCTTGAGCCAAACAGGTTACATCCCCGGCAGCTATAGTTAGCCCGCTTACGTCTTTCTGTTCAGCCTCTTCCACCGCCGCTCTCATTGAGGTGTGTTCAAGAGCTGATGCTGATGCTGCTGATGCTGATGCTGCCACTGCGGCCGCCGAAGACGCTGCTCCATCATCTCACCCTTGGCAGGTCGTTCCCGCCTCCCGGCTCTGGCCCCTCCTGGACCCCTTCGCCGGGAGATGCAAGCGCGCACACAGACCCACGCCGCGAGCGCAGCGGCGAGTCCCAAGGAGCCAGGGTTTTCTTTGAAGACGTTCGTGTCTCTGGAGTCCAGACAGCCAGGCAGCTGGTTAAGTGGAGCCTTTAGGTTTAGCCACAAACCACACCGCTGCCGCTCCCTGCTCTCAGTTGAAACCAGTTTAAAGAGACAGCTTGGCCGCAACCAAACCCTTGTAGGGCGGCTTCAAGTCGTCTTGTGCCCTGTTTGGTCGGTGCCTCTGTCAATCAGCTGACTGCCATTTGTTGGCTGGGGCGGGAGCTGTCCAGTGCTGAACCCGAGGCGCACTGAGGAGGCGGAGGAGGAGGCGGCGGCGCGGGTGCTTTCACCCACTCGTGTTCCCTGATGACTCGGAAACCTGCAGGGGTGGCAAGAAGTGGGCGGAAAGGAGGGGAGAAGCGGCGCTTTCGGTGGCTGAGAGCAAAAGAAACTTGGACGTACTGAGAAGGAGGAGGCTGTTGGCATCTTGCTTGCTTAGTTAAATCAGCCTTTCTTTTGCCTGGAAAAGAAGGAGAAGGGAGTAGTTTTCATTTCTGACTGAAACTGGGGGGTTGGGGGGAACGTAGGATGGAAACGTGTCCTTCTCAGCATCTGCTCATTTTTTAGGCAAATGATCAAATTCCCTTCCCTGTTGTCGGTTAAGGAAATGATTAAACCTGGCTTGCTGAGGATGGTCTTAGCTGTGAGAGAGTAATGGAGACATCTACTGGCTGAGCTTCAAGGAAAAATAAATGTCATATTAAAGGAACCTCTTCTTCGGTGCCAGAATGGAAGGGAACCTGTGAAAATAAAGATGTGTAGAGAAGGAGAATGACCAAAAAGTGCATGCTGCAGACTGTGAGAGAGGGAAGACTAGAAGGAGCGAATCTGTGTTGTGTGGATGCAAAGTCACTGTCAGTGAGTTACTAGAATTGATGAATAACAACTCAGATTTCAGAGAAGGGTTGAATAGGTGTGACAGCTCCTCAAATAATTGATAGGGCTGCTAAGTCACCCGACTGTATTACTTGAAGGTTCCCATGACATTTGAGAGTGTACAGAGACCTGTTTTACTGGACACATATGCAGTTCCAAATTCCTCAAGCCACACAGAAAAAGTTCCAGGTTCATTTTAGCCCTCAATTCACAAAACGCCACTCATGGCATTCCAAGAAAGTACTGCCTAGATGCACTGTGCTGTGTCATTTTGCTCTAATGAGAAAATACCTCAGTCTATTCTGGGTTTCTGTCATAATAGACTGACATATAAAGAAAAAATGTCCATTTAGCTCTTAGTTTTGCACACTGGGTGTCCAAACTCAGGTAGTCCCTGATTTGGGGGACTGGTAATGAACGACCTTCTGAATACATCAGAACATGGAAGATATTATGATGCTCAGGAGTTATTGAAGAGAGAAGTCATTTGGCCCTATAAGAAACAAGCATCAAGGGAAGGACCAAACTGACTTTTTTTTATGGCAACCTTGTCCCTGTGCATCATTAATCCATTAGTGAGAGGTCCCATCCCTAAATGTTTCCACTGCAGACAAAGCTCGCAATGAAGTGCCCCATCCACATCACGTAATAGCAATAGCTAAGTACTAGGATGTGAGAGACAAAGCACCAAAACTCTCCGCCACAGTCATGGCAGCACCTTGAACATCCAGGCTGACACGTGATAAGCTCTCAATATGTACTTGGTAACTAATGAATGAACAAGAAGGTGGTGAATCTGATTGTTCCTTTCTCATGAGGAAAGTTCTATGCAGTGATCTAAGGATGAAGGCTTTTGGAGCAGGACTTAGCAGCCAGGCTTCTCAACTGCTGTATGTGATTTCCAAGTGAATTTTTGTAGTTATGAAAAGAATAGTTATTCCACTTGTATTTGTTTATGTAGCTTCTGTGTTCATATCTGTCCTAGTTAGGGGTACTATTGCAATGATGAAATACTGTGACCCAAAGCAAATTGGGGATGGAAGAATTTATTTGACTTACACTTCCACATCATTGTCCTTCATCAAAAGAAGCCAGGACAGGAACTCAAAAAGGGCAGGAACAGCCAGCAGGAGTGGAGCACACCTTTAATCCCAGCAGAAGCAGGCAGATCTCTGTGAGTTCAAGGCCAGCCTGGTCTCCAAGAACTAGTTCCAGTACAGGCGCCAATGCTGCAGAGAGAAACCTTGTCATAAAAAAAAAAAAAACCAAAAGGGGGGAACATGGAGGCCATGGAAGAATGATGCTTACTGGCTTGTTTTCTGTTGTTTGCTCAGCCTGATTTCTTATGGAACCCAGGACTTTCAGCCCAATCTTATTTTCTCAATTGAGGCTCCCTCCTTCTAATGACTATCTAGCCTGTGTCAGGTAAACATAAAACTAGCCAGTATAATATCTGATTTTGGTTAAATTTTGCTTTACAACATATGCTCCTATGCTAAGTAGAAGCAATTCTAGTTTAATAGTCTGTTACAGCACATGTAGCAATAATTACAGATTCACTGTTGAATTTATCTCAGTATACTCTTTTTTTGTATCTATTCAACTAAGGACTAAAGTGTAACTTTCTCATTGAGTATTATAAAACTGGTTAAAAAAACTTGTCTAAAATTTTTTACATTTTTACCATTATAACTTAAAAGGAAGCAATTTTTCATTAGTTGCTCCTTTATACAATTATTTCAATGGCCCAGACTAGTCAAAAGACCTGGCATTGTTTTAAAGAAATGTCTTTGGGGCTAAGGAGATGACTTTGCAGTTAGGAGCACTGTGTGCTCTCTCAAAAGCTCCAGGCTCATTTCCCAGCTCCTACACGATGTCCCACAACCACCTGTACTCCAGTTCTAGGGATCTGGCGCCCTCTTCTGGTCTCTGCCAGCATCCGTTATGCTCAGGATACATACACACACATATAGACAAAAAGCACTTAGGCACATAAAATAAAATAAATCTAAAAAATTATAAATATTAATAATACGGTTTAGCTATGTGTGGAGGGGTGTGTTTGTGTGTAAATAATCCTAGCATATGTGAGGCATCAAGCATAAGTATCACATGTTTCAGACCAGGCTATGCTACAGAGCAAACCTTATCTCAAAAACCCAGTGACTTGGGATGTATCTGACAGATTGAGTCCTTGCCTGAGTCACGTGCCCAAGACTCTAGATTTGATACCAACATTTTAAAAAACAGAACTTAAGAGAAAATGTAAAATTATTTCCAACAGTATATATGATTTGGCCCAATGTGTCAAAATTATTTTTTTTATTTTAATAAGTAAGCAATATAAAATTACCAACAATCTCTCTAATGACTTCTAGTATCATGTGTATCTTATATTCATAGAACCTGGCATTTCACACTAGCCTCGTTAAGTTGCCTATCACTAGAAACCACCATGAAGCACAGATCTAGGAAACAATACACTGTGGTTCAGAACACTGTAGAAAAATCTAGGTCCCAGCAAAAGAAGATCACTCAGCTTCACACACTCTGGAATTGGTCCATTCGATAGCTATGGTCAGTGTGACTGAACAGAAAGACAGTCCTGGGTTTCATTATCCATTGGCAGAGTAAATGATCCCCCCAAAACATTCATTAGGAACCAATATTTAAAAAAAAAAAAACACTCTCAGAAGCCTCAACCAGCTCACATAAAAGGTACAAAATGAGTTGAGTTCAGTAAATGTTTAGTTAACCTCTACTAACTACCAAGCCTGGAACTGAATTAAAACAGGTGCAACATCTGCTTTTCCAGTCGTCATGCTCAAGTAGGTGCAAGCCAGCAAATAAACAAGGCAGTTACATACGGTGATGAGGACCGTGAAGAAATACACACTGTGCAGTGGTAAAGACCAGAAAGTGTGGAGTCAGGTAGCTTCTTGTATGAAGAGATAAACAGAAATAAGGAGCAAGAGGGGGTGACAATTGAGCTGAAAAATAAGAAGGGACTTACTATATATATAGTTATAGTAGCAAAGTAACTAAGTATAAGAGGAGAAAAACCTTGTCCCACTAGAAAGCAGGGTATGAAGGCTCTATGACTACAAACTCTCTCCTTAACAAGGCTGAGGAATAGAGGACAAGACCCTTCAGTTGGCTAAAGTTCATGGATCATACAAAAACCCTCAATAATAGAGACAAAAGGAAAATCATTTTACAGGAAAATTAAGACAATAAATGAGTGTGGTATGAACGTCTCCCTCTCCAGTTACAGGAATATAATTTGTAGGTAGACATTTGTAGGTAAATATCCCTGTACATGCCTCAAAATTAAGAATAAGTTGTCTAAATACACATTAATACTGCATGGGAGTTTGACTGTTATCGAACCATGGATACCAAATTTGGAGATGCAGTGTGAAAAGTCATTTTCATTACAACCCAAAAAGCCAATCAAATTGAGAACAAGTTTTCATTCATGAGACAGCAATATATAATTGAGTTACAAGTTATTCATTGTCAGTTCATGATTCATCACTAATTTTAAGAAAGACCTAAAGGTTAAGAGCCCTTGCTGCTCTTGCAGAGGACCAGAGTTTGGTTCCCAGAACCCACATCAGGAAACTTACAACTACCTTCAAGTACAGCTCCAGAAGATCCAGGGTTTGCCTCTGACATTCATGAGCTCCTGCACACATTCACACTTGCATGCACACATATACAGAGGGGGGGATTAAAAATACTAAAACAGAAATCTTTTAAAAGGTGGTATAAACTTGGCACATCCATTGGTAAAAGGAATTGAAGGAAGTTAAAACAGTGACATCAGGCTTTATAGGAGCAGTAGAGGTCGGTGTGTTTTTTTCATGTTTGAATACTGTGCTAAGTCATTTTTAAAAGTAAGAATTAGGAAATCAGATGTAATGAAAGGACATTAAATTGACAGTTGGGAGACCCAGTTCTGACTGACCTTTCCTTTATCTAATCATGTGACTCACAATTTCCTCAGTTTGGGAGCTTTGCCTCATCTCTAAAGTGGAACGATGCAGCAGAAGCATTTCTACAGCTGAGCAGTTGCGACTGAATGACAAATAACGTGGCTGGATATATTTCCAGGAATTCATTGTTCTTAATAATCCATGATTTACAAGGCAGATACTATTTTTAAATAAGTAATGCTGAGTCTTAGTAAATAAAGTAGCATGACCCCAATAAACATTTCAGATAAAACTGTAGAGACCCAGCAGTCTCGCAATATAACACAAACTGAGAGATGGACTTCCTCTGCCCGTCTTGCTGAGAGTCCCTATTTCCTTAAACACGTCCTATACGTGGGTCTCATTTGCTCATTTGCAAAACGATGATTGCCATCTTTGTGATCTAAGACTGGTGGTTTTGGAATTTCTACATGAAAAAGTGTCACTAGAGAGTTCTTATCTTGTGGGTCTGGGCAGGTCATGAGGGCCTGCATTTTAATAATGTAAGCGGTTCTAATGCAAATGCTCCACTGAGTACTGATACTGCCTCGAGCCATGGAAAATCATTGTAAAATACAGGAAGAAAGATCTGGGAAAACTAACGCCTGGTGATGAACTAAGAATAAAATGAAGCCAGCATAGAATATCATTATTATCATCATTACAGTCATTGTGGGGTGTTTACAGTGGCCAAGCCTTGTCCTAAGGATTTTACATAATTTAGCCCATTTAATCTTCATTACAACAATATGAATTCGGTGCTGTTGCATTTTACAAGCAGGAAACAATAACAACAGGAAAATGAATTGCCCTAAGTAATAAAGCCATCTGGCTCCAAATGTCAGGCTTTTAGTCACTAGACCAGTTGTTCTCAATTGTTAGTAAGCACTGGGCTCACCTGAAATGCTTTTAAAAGCACAGACTAGTGATCTCACTCCCCAGATGTCTGTTTTGGTGGGACTGAAATGGAGCCTGAGAACCAGCACTCGTAACACTTTCCTAAGTTGTTCTGGTATTGCTGGTTCAGGGGACCATTTTGGGAATCACTGTCATATACCACACCTGTCACCATTATAGCCTTTATGTTCTGTGCTCACCACTCTGTCAAAATGCTTGATGTAAAGGTCTTTGAGGGGGGAAGATTTTATTTTGGTTCATGGGTTCAGAAGAGTCAGTCCATCACAAAAGGGATGGCAAGGCAGAACAGAGTAATCCACTTCATGGCAATCAGGAAGCAGAGAGAGGTGCAAGCAGAGCAGAGTCACAGCAAGATGTCGGCCCGTGATATGGTTACTTTCTCTAACTGGAACTCACCTCCAACGTTTTCTACCCTCTGAAAAATAATAGGATACTATGAAGGACTTCCAACATTCAATAGACCACTCAACTATTGTTCTACTGCCCCCTGGAAGCACCCTCAGGGAAGTCCAGAAATGTACTTACCAGATCCCTTGAGCATTTCTTAATGTGCTCAGGTTGACAGGGAAGAACATTATAGGTGTGCTAGTCTTCTGTGCATTTTTATACAGGAAAAGCAGAAAGCCAAAGTTAGTTTAAAAAGATGCTGAAAATCTTTTAAAAAAAAAAAAGAAAGAAAGAGAGGAAGGTAGAAAGAAAGAAAGAAAGAAAGAAAGAAAGAAAGAAAGAAAGAAGAAAGAAAGAAAGAAAGAAAGAAAGAAAGAAAGAAAGAAAGGAGAGGAAGAAAGAGAGGAAGAGAAAGAAAGAAAGAAAGAAAGAAAGAAAGAAAGAAAGAAAGAAGAAAGAAAGAAAGAAAGAGAGGAAGAAAGAGAGGAAGAGAAAGAAAGAAAGAAAGAAAGAAAGAAAGAAAGAAAGAAAGAAAGAAAGAAAGAAACCTTGTGTGCCTATTTTCCACTCAGAAAGCTTACTGTGAAAGCTTACTGTAGATGCTTATGTCTTTCCGTTAGCAGTTTGTTCTCATCTGCCTCCAGTTTGCCCTTAAATCTCTGCCACCCGGTCAACCTCCCTCCCTCCTAACATCTCTTCTCTGTGTTGTCTCCTCCGCTTTTCTTGGTGAAGGCCAAGACTTGGCATCCTCTCCCATTCCCACTGAAGTGTATTATTTAAAAAGAAAAATAAGCTACCAAACACAGCACTAACTGCGGAGTGACTCCAGCTTCCGCACTTTGATCCAAACTTACACCTTGCACTCCCTTTAAGATGTTGGTAACCCTGAAAACCCCTAAAGACCTTCCCAAACACAGGGGAAGAACTCATCAGGAGAATGGCATTTGTGTAGGAAAATCGTGAACATACTAAAGCCAAGCATTTACCCAGTTTTTACCAGTGTGATCCATGACACTGACCTCACACTCAACAGCACAGGAAAAGACAAGTACCATAGTCAAAAAAGAAACCAACTTGTGAAAATCCATACCAATGACTGACCCCTTTTCCCATCAGGAAATAAGAATTGTCCCCAAAATAATTAAAATAAAATTTATAAAATAAATAAATAAATTGTAAAAGGTGGGAGGAGTTTGTGGATAAGGAGAGATGGAAGTAAATTAGTTTTTTCTTTGTTCAATTTTGCTTGGCTCAGCTGCTAGGGAAACAGCTCATCTGATGCATCCATCTGCACTCAGATCTCAGTGTTTCTATCAGCATGGTACCTCGAGGATGAGCGTGATCAATTACATCATAGTCAGATGATGAGTGTGACCAATTACATCATGGTCAGGTGGGACTTGGTATTTCACCTTAAACACAGGAAAGCTGATGTGTTAGTATCTTTCCTGATGCTGTGACGACATAATATAAATAATGTTTTAAAAAATCATCTCTGCCCAGACTTGAGAGATTTCAGCTTGTGGCCATTTGATTCCATGTTTCTGGGTCTATAGTGTCATCACAGTAAGAAAGCACGTGAGAGACATTACCAACCCCATAGCAGAAGGCAGAGACAGACGACAAGAGGCAGAAGACAATTACAACCTTCATGCCCCAAGGTGCCTAATTTAATCTAAGCCCCACTTCCAAATTTTCACCGTGTTCCAACAATGCCATCACATTTTATAATTTCATCATAGGATTAATCCATTAATAGGGACAGAACATATGCAATCTAATCACACTTTGGCGACAAAGACTCCTCTATATGTGAGCCTGTGGGGGAATATTTCATTTCTAAATAATCATGGTTAAGAACTGCCTATAAGATATATGTGTATCATATTTATACAATGAAAATTCCTCATTCTTGAAGAGCAGCCACTTAAGAAGCAATGTGAATGAAACAGAAATGCATCTGATGGGGGGAATGAGAATCAAATAATCCAACACTACCTCTGAATAGAGTATACTAAGGTTTTTCTTTATTAAAAGGGAAACTCATGGATCACAACGAATAAATAGGAATGGGCTCTGACATCCAGGTGTTGCATACAGGAAGAAGAGGGGCCAAGCGAATGGTACTGCAGCTTTTTGGTACCCAAAAGCCACACCCAACCTGGTCCAGTCTCTCAAAGGTCATTGACTGAAGGAGGTTCCCCATTGTGTGGATAAATCTGGAGGACATTCTTTTTGAGGCCTGATTCTCAACAACACAGGACAGGGCAAGCACAATAGCCAAAAAAAAAAAAAAAGACTTGTAAAAATCCGAGCCAATGACTGACTCTTTTTCTCACTATGAAATAAGAATGGCTCCAAAAAATTAAAATAAAATTTGCTAAATAAATAAACACTTTGTAAATGGTGGTGGGAGTTTGTGGATAAGGAGAGATGAACTCATGGTCTCACATAATAAGTGGTGTTTTCAGAACATATCTTTCGGAGGTCAATAGAATCAGATGGGGTCATGCAGAGTCAGGCCTTCTTATATGACCAATGTCTTAGTAAGAAAAGGAGGAGAGATTCACGTTAACATAATTTATCCCATCTTCAGTATCCAGTTATAGCATCAGAAAACATTCTAAAGCACCAAAAACTGGTCTCCTAAGCCTAGTCTCCCTCGCCTGATAGCCCTTATGTGAGAATTTTTTTCACCCTACCACTTCTCCTTTACGTCTCAAGAAGTCTGCAGATCTAACCAGGCTTATCCTAACAAAGTTGACCTGTCTGCATTCTTGGTAGCTAATTCTGTCTACTGAGGAATCATCTGGAAGCACAAGCTTCTTCTCCATTAAAACATTTTCACACCATCAACTCCCAAACACTTCTCCACATGTGAGATGTGAGTGGGTGACTATGCGCATGAAAAGACACTCTGCCTCATTAGCCACAGTGAGAGAGACTTCACCTTACACTCGCAGGAGGAGCTACTACAAACAAGGCAGACAATAACAAATGCTAATAGAGACATGGAGAACCAGGGACCTTCGCATTTGAGGCATAACATAGCTAGAAAACAACCATAGCTCAGAATGTTAGACAAAACCTACATGACCCAGATGTAAACGACTGGTGCATAAGGATTCATCAGAAGTAGAAAAATGTGGAAGAGAACACTGACCACACAGGCTATGTAAAGGATGAGGCTTGGTCTGTCCAGAAACAGCCAATGTGAATGGAGGCCCGGCAATGAGCTGTAGAGAGAGGTGTCCAGGAGTCAGTGATGTGGTGACTATGGAAGGTACTGGAAGAAGTAGACAGTACTGACGAAAGTCCCGAGATGCTGCTAAACTGAAGAAGGAGAGGCACCATCTAGGGCTCAGGAAGGATGATGGTTTTCTCAGGAGGCATCACGATGAAATGAAGGCAATATTACAAATTGCACATCAGGACTGTAATTTTCTGGTAATGACTGTTACCCACCCATACCCTTTGTCTATCAGAGATCAATAAGGTTGTCTTAATATAGGAATAATGTTAATATGGGAAACGATTTCTGCAACTCCATCTAGAAACAAAGTCCTAATTGAATGATTTTTTACATATTTATATAAAAGTATTCCTATATCAATTGGAAAAAATGAACAGAACTCACAAATTTCAAGCAAAAGTATACATAACCAGTAAGCAATAAGCTAGTGATGGGATTTTCAGCCTCATTTCTGAGTGGAAGCCCAAGTTAAAAAGCACAGTGAGATACAAGTTAAACATATGTGATGGGCAAGAGTCTGAAAGCTGAATCTTGCCAAGTTACCAGCATCAGCTGTGAAGAGATGGAAAAGATGCGTATCCCCAAAGTCTCCTGCGCATTGGCGTGGTTACTTTGGAAACACTTTAGCATTATCTTATGACATCAAGCCTCCACCACGGCTGGTCACTTCCACTCTTGACACATGTGTACATATACAAAAGAAACTCGCACATTCTTTTGGATGTGTGCAAGTGCCAACTACACAGTACTAGTAATAAAAACTAGAAGCAACCCAACCACTTATCAACAAGGAACACTTCAACTGCGACGTGTGCAGACAAAGCAGAAGCAACGCAGTGATGCGCTCGGAATGGGGAGGTGCTGAACTCCTTGGTAAGGGGAGGGCTGTGGATGGCACAGAGTCTGGAGCTGGAGGAAAATATCAGGGGCCAGGCGGTGGACTTACAAGTGTTTGTTTAAAACAAATAAACAAATCATCTATTGAGAAGGGAAGAAATCTCTGGCAATTTTGTTTTTCCCTTGGTCTTGACCCCTGATAAATAATCTGTCTGTGCTGTGTGACATGTCTTCATCACATGAGCTTCACCGGCCCCCAGGTCTGACTGACTGACTAGTTACACAAATGTCCCAGCAGGTACCTGGGTCTTCTTTGCTTTCTGAATCAGTCTTTCCATAGAGCTTGGCCGAGCAGCCCAGCAATACACATGTGGAGATTCTGTGTGCTGCCAAGGCCTGGAGAGATATGGAATTCACGAAAGAATTGGCTTCTAGGTCCTCTTTGAACTAGATCTTTTCATTGATAGCAGCTGTCAATCATCCTCAATATGCCTAAAACCTTGCTGAGTCTCCAATAGCGGTCCTCCTCAGGCCAAAGCTCGAATCACTTTCTCGCACACGGGTCCTTCTTTCCTTCCTCGCCTGTGTCTAAACTTGGGTTGTCTATCTCCAAAGCACTATTTTGGGGCCTCCACATGTCTCCCGCTGGACCGTCTGGCTGACCCACTTTCCCAGTGGAGCAGTACAGACTTCTATCTGATGCCCAGCACTGAACAGAAGGCTGAGAAAATGAGAAGCTGTGTCCCCACTGAGGACAGCTAAGCTCCTGGCATGGGGCACACAGGGAGATCACAGAGGCCCTGCAGAATTCTCCAGAAAGCCAGTTCTAATCAATGACAGAGCAGCATGGTCCCCAAAGAAATGGTCCTTGGTTTTGAGCACAAATAAACAGTAATATAAAAATGAGAGAAGACCACAAACTTAATTTGATATATACAACAATATATACCAAAATGATTACAGTATCTGAAAAGTGGGTTAAAAAATAATAAAATAGTAAGGATTTAACTATTTGACAATAGGTATTTATAGATTCCCTAAGGACAGCGGGGAGAGGTGGGGGCAGACAGACTAGGAAAGAAAGAAGTTTCTATACTTGCTCCCTGCTTTTGGTCACAGTCTTTGCCTACAAGGACTTAAGGTGTCACCTCAGAAAGGCTCACTTCCCACAGTGGCTACTTTCAGTGCTCCTGAAAGAAGACAGATATTCCCAGGGATGCCAATTTTAGTGTTCCCGTGGAAGCTATTGTGTCAGACCTTTTTCTAATAACAAGAGAAACCCTCCCAGCCGGACCCTTCTCTAAAAAGCGCCAGGCACTATGGAGCTGGAGGTGTGCCTCAGTGTACAGGCCAGGCCCCAGGTTTGATCCCCCATGCTTCAAAACAAGAAGAAAGAAACTGTGCAAGATGGCAGTAGCCCCAGGAAAGAAGGAAGCACAGTTAGACACTCAGGCAGGCTAGAAAGCCGCCGGGAGAATAAAAATGATTCCAGATCCTTGCCTCATATGAAGCCTTTTTTGCCCGGATTGTAGCGTATAGACTAAAGTTTAAAAGTGGGAAGTAGACAACCCCTTAAGCACGGGAAGATATTTCATGATTGCCAATCACTGTGTTCTGAGTGATAGAAATATTGATAGACATGCTAAGTGAGAAGGGGCCCTCCTCTGGTCCCAGCCCTAGGGGAAGAACTACAGGCAACTGATAGCTGTTAGGAGAGAAAGAATGAGCAAGCTTCCCAGGGAGGAGCTCCCTGACTGGTTATCCAATGCAAAGTGATCACCCCTGGAACCATTTACATACATACACATAAACAAAACAAATGGACTCTGTGGTTATATTTACATATTTGTGAATACATATGCATATATGTGTGATAATTATAAAGAAAAAGAGGTTGGTATGTGATATCATTATATGTTAATCAAAATGTATTTATTTATTTATTTATTTATATTTATATTTATATTTAGAGCCAGGATATCCTTAGTGACATTGCCGGGTGACTTCTGAATTTCTGAAAAACCGAAAGTCACCATGGAGCTCCCTGCCAATTATGCTAAAGCTGTTCTCATGTTCAGTCTGCTGGTTTGAGTTTCCCAGTCCTTGCATCCTCTTACTCTTGTGGGAAGGTGGCTTTAGAACCATAATCCAGCAGACCATAGGGCCACAATACTAAAAAGGAGGACTTTGGATACTAAAAGTGAAGAAGACATACCTAAAAATAGAAATAAATAGATAAATAAAAATGCACATGGCTGGTGTGTGTAGTACACCCACTGACAGATGTATATATACTTGCCTGTGTGTGACATACCAAAAATGCACACACATATCTGAATGTAGTATACCTACCAAGTGCTACGCCTACTGAGTACCTCTTTTAAAACTTTTTTCCACTCTTTAAACTCTTCATCTAAGCAAATGAAATAAAACTGTGGGTCATGGAATCCTTTCTTCCTAAGAAAAAGACTGCCCATGCCCTTTTCTCCCTGGCACAAACATAAACAAGGTCCAGGCAAAACTCAAAAGAAAACACAGGGAGCTGGGAAGGAAGGCAGTCCTGGCGAGTGGTCTAGCCTCGACACTCAAGACTTTCTTCCTGACAGCTTCAGTTGTCTGTCTAGTTTGGCTTGGCTTGGTGGGGCAGCTTCTTGCTTATAGGAGTAATAGGGCATTAGAGGCCCATTCCAGCCCTTGAGCCTAGAGGAGACAGCTAGGAAACCAATTCAGCCATTACACGCTGTGTGCTACTGCCTACCTGCGGTCAGCTGGACTTCTCAGGCTCTGGAGAGCTCTGTGACTTGGATCCTCAGTGTGACTTGGGAGCTGTTTTCACACACGTTGTTCAGCGGGGCTGAATTAACAGCGTTAGCTTTGGCACAGTCCTCACCCTCCAGACTGACTGGTTCTTCCATTGCTGTCACAGCTCTGAGGTGACATGTCAGAGGGCAGCATGTGACTAGCTAGGGTAAGTCAGCCAAGAGCGTACCCTGTGTGTCTGAGCTGCCAAGCACTGGGAAGCTCCGAGGCCCGCAGGAGGACATACTCAGACGCAACTGGTACCATGTGACCGTCATGCATCCTGAGCTTGCCTCCTACCAAAACACTTTTCTTAGCATCTGACTACTAGGAAGGTAGAGCTATACTTCTAGTCACCCAAAATTTGAATTTCTAAACCTCTCTTTCTCTTGATTTTTTTTTTTATTTCAGGACCTCACTACATAGCCCAAGATAGATTTATAATGATGAAGTACCTACATGTTGGATTACAGGTTTGGCCATCACACTGACCTTGGGTTTTAGTTTTGAATTATCATGAACAAGAAACTCAACAAAAAGGTGAGAATACCCTAGAAGCCAAATTAAATTTGACTATATTTCATCTCAATCAAATAAGGGATTAAGTCTCAACCATTCTGAAAGCACATAGTTGGTTTCAGGGGCTAGAACCTCACATAGTGATAAGGCTTGGGGACATAGTCTTCAGGACCTAGCTCTACTATTGACCACTAAGCAATCCCTGGCCCTGATACAGACTCAGACCCAATGGGTCTCTTATGAGTAACGACCAGGCCATGCACAATCCATAGGAATCACATTCCTGCACAAAGCTAAACTGTGATGTGCCTGCAATTTAAGATTTTGAGGTTTAACCAAATACCAAACAAAAAGCTAACTTTTAAATGCAATACTTAGCATGTAATAATATTGAAAAATACATATTGCTTATGTAGATGATTCCAATTCAAATCTAATTGAACACCCTGTAATTTTTAACTGACAACTTTGCAGAGATCTTATCTGCTATGTATCCTCTCTGAGAACTTGCTGCCTCCTAGGGTACCACAAATAAGCAGGACTGTCACTTATCAGACCACAGGAACTCTTTTCTAGGGGAATTATCCATCTGCCTAGGAGTAGATTTATGAAAAGGAGCCAGAAAGGTTCTACAGATGCTTCCCACCTGCCGTGCACCTGCCAGGAGACTGAGAATTACAACGGGGAAGTAGCCAAGAGGAGGAAATAAGGTCTCCTGGCCTTCATCTGCACTCTCTTAGCCATTTATTTCTCTGGCACTCCTGCATCCTCCCCGTCTCTGTTTTCAATCTCAAAAGAAAGCCGTTGGAACACTGTTGCAGCAAACTAGGGCCTTCAGAGGTTGCAGGGAGGTTTTAAAAGCACAGTAAGACTGTTGGAATCCCAGGGAGTCAAGCGACCTTCCAGCTGTGATGCACCGGGCAGCAGATACTCTCCTCTTTCATCTGAACTCCTTTTCCGAGATTTACCGTTCAACACTATAGAGTTTTAATTCTATCATAACTCTAAAGAAATGTTACTAAGAAAATGTATTTTTGTCTTACTGCTACCTATGCATGTTTTTAAGTTCTTTGTTTACTTTACATGTGTGTAAGTGACTGGATTATTCCAAAAAAAAAAAAAACTCCAAGTTCACATTCAAAAGAATGAATGGACAAAGTGTATAAAAGCAGTCATGAAAAGAGATGTTCTGTACCGTGTTGTTAGAAGAAAGAGACTGGACCAGTTTAGTTGTCCTTAACTCAAGTGTTAGCTAGATAAATTGTATGATAATTACCTAACACAGCAACTCATAGTGGTAATTTATCTATCATTGTATCAGAGTTCTGAAAGCAAGAAAACAATCAAAATATACTAGCGATTGAGAAGAAGCCATAATGTTGCCATTATTTAGTGACAACATAATTATGCTTGCGTAAAATCCAAAGTAATCTATAGACCACTTATTTAAGTTAATATATAAGTTCACTATGAGACACAAGCAAGACAGGCACAAAATTATATGTATATTTATACTAATATAGCTAAATTTAAAATTTAGAGATGCTTCCTGAAACAGTAAATATTTGGCAAAATTCCACAAAGAAAACTATAAAATGTTACTTATTAAAATTCAAAGAAAGAAAAATAAGGGAAAGATCAATAACATTCATGAACTAAATAGTCACTAATACAAAAATGCCAATTTTTCTCTAATTAAATATTAAATTCAATTTAAGCACAATAAAGAAGTGCACAGGACAAAGTAGAGTCTTGATGACCCTGAAATATAAAGTATCCTTAAATCCCGTGGAACAATAGGAAGATAAAACTAAACTCATTAAGACACCATGTTATGGGGCCCAAAGATTAACAAAAAAGATCCGAGACAGGATAGAGTGAACATCAGACCGATGAACATAGCTACTTGATCTATGACATATATGGTCCTGCAAGACTCCTGGGAAGTCTTACTCAGCTGAAGGACACAGCTTACTTCAGTACTCAGGTACTGGGAACACTGGAAGCCAATGGCTCTGAGCGATATCCTTCTTGGGAATTTCCATTAGACAAAGAAGACCATTTTTCCCCAGAGCATCATACCCTCTCTGAGGGCAGCCCAGATACATTAATGGTAAATGCAGGGTTTCCAAGGCAGGTTCCTTACTTTAACTGGCTGCTGAAGGACTGTTCTGCCTTAGCTGCCTCCATTCAGTCCTGCACCTCCAGTTCCCGCTCAACTCCTGCCCGAGCATTTTCCCACAAAGAATCTCGCTCTCTCAGACTCTCTTTCATAGAAACTGAACATGGAATGCTTTAAAGAAATTCGGTCTGGACACCACTTCATTCTGAAATCTTAAAGACTATGGAATAGAAAACAAATTCTTAAAATGTAATATTCTTAAAGGACATAAGAACATTAACCATGATAGAAAATATGGATAAATTCAACGTTAAAATTTAAGGACTTTGTTTATCATAGGATAGCACTGATTGTGACAAAGCAAGTCATATACAATGTCTGTAATCTACAAAGAACTTCCATCCAAGTGCATAAAAATATTAAAGAATAAAGTAGACAATCCAACAAGAAAAAAATGCAAAAGTCTAGAACATACATTCTCCCCTCAAAAACTATCTAATAATGTCTATATAAAAGAGAATTAGGCTATGCTAGTACTCAAAAGAATATAAATTCAAGCCATAGCAACATGCCCGTGTCTAGTCCGATGCAAAGAGAAGACTGGCAAAACGAAGTATTATTGAGGACAAGGTCAGTATCACATTCTTGGGAATTGTTTGACTCCGCTTGGGGTCTCTGTGTAGTTCAGTTCTAGATCCAAAACAAACAGCTACTTGACAGAGTGAGATAAAGGTAACCATCTAATTTGGCACATTTTGAATGTATGGGAGGCTGCAAAAGTTTCACGTGAAACCACATTATCATATCAGGAGACAAGAAATCTTTGGAGCAAAGATGGGTCTCGAATGAAGAATCATCCTGAACAGAGTTTGTACTTTTTAAAAAGAGGTTCCACTAGGAAAAAAAATCATCCTGAGTAAAGTAACCCAGACCCAGAAAGACAAATATGGTATGCACTCACTTATGTGTGGATATTAACTGTTAATCAAGTCTAATCCATAGAACCACGGAGGTTTGATGCAGAATAAGAGACTGGGGCTGGTCAGATAGATTTCCCTAGAAAATGGTAATAAAATAGATAGCTAGGGATGGACAACGGAGGGACTAGAACAGAAGGATGAAGTGGGGAGGGAGAGAGTATGGGAGAGACAGCTAAAATTAAGGCCATTTGATGGTTAGTGTGGAAGTCTAAAACAATAGAAGCTTCATATATAAGCATACATGAAGGCAATCTAAGGGAAATTGTCAAGTAATGGGGAGACAGCCCCAACTTAATATCTCTTGTCACCAAATGAAGTTTCTGGTACCAGGAATGGATTACATCTAATAGAGTAATTAGGCAGGGGGTCCCAGGGCAGCCCCCAAACAACCCAGGCTATTGCTAACACTGGAAATTGCTCTCCACAAACTGTCAAGACAACACCTGAGCAACTCATTGGACATGAGTTGTTCAAGCTGGTGCCGACATAGATCCTTCACCCCTATGAGTTAGAGTCTTTGATACAGAAAGGTAGTCAGCATGCTACCAAAAAATAAACACAAACACAGCTACAAACCTGTTGATCTACAATGATGCCCTGACTGCAAGATATGTTAGTGCAGTGGTGTCGCAAAGCCTGTGAGTGTGACCAACAATATCTGCTTTGACTGAAGACCCACTCCACGAGATGGCCCACCCACACTCAACATTGCTTAGGTGCCCAGGAACCTAAGACTAGATGGCCAAGGGTCCTGCAGTAAAGCCAAATACTACTGTTCTACTAAATGAATGTTCTACAAATACAACTCTTCTGCTATACTCATATATGAGTGTCTTGTTCAGCCATCATCAAAGAAGCTTCCTTCTGCAGCAGTTGGGAACAAATACAGAAACCCACAGTGAGACATTATACAGAGAGAGAGAGAGAGAGAGAGAGAGAGAGAGAGAGAGAGAGAGAGAGACCTTGGCATACTCATCCATAAATGGGATGTTTTTACCAAATACCTCCCTTCAGGGTTCAGGGAACCCTGAAGAAGAGGGAGCAGAAAGAGTGTAAGAGCCAGGTGAAATGGAAGACACCAAGAAAACACAACCATCTAAATCCACAGAATTGACCCACATATGAACTTACAGTGACTGAGGCAGCATCCACAGGTCCTGCACTGCTCTGTACCAGATTGGCTATTAGAAATGAAAGGAAAAGTAGACACATGTCCCCATCCCTACCCCAGAAATTATCTTCAACTGATAGCCACTTCCAAATGAAAATTTAGTTTCCTCTAAAGGAATGTCACTAGGGAAACAAACTACTCTTGAGGGTAGGCTACATGCCCTACCGTCGATGGTCAATCAGGAATGACCTGAACTCAATGACATCTTCAGAGGCTTCTTGTTTCATCATGCTGTGTCAGGGTCCGACTACATTATATATATATATATATATATATATATATATATATATATATATATATATATATATATAATTTTTCTCTCTTTTTACCTTACAGGCCCTTTGCATATATTTCATGCCTTCTAATGTAAGTGTTTTCCTGGGTGTGTAAACTAGTGGATCTTTGCATCTATATCTGTTTCTTGTGCCTTTTAGGGGCTCTTTTTCTTCTGTTTGTTTTGTGTTTTGTCCTATTCTGATGTACTAGTTTTTGTTTTATATTATTTTATTATCATCCCTTAGAAACCTATTCTTTTGAGAGACAGAAAGAGGGGTAGCTCGTGATGGGTGGGGAGATGGGGAGAAACTGGGAAGAGTAGAGGGAGAGGAAACTATAATCAGAATATATTATATAAGAAAAATCTATTTCCAATAAAGGGAAAAGAGGAAAGAAGTTCCAAAGGGCTCACTTGCCTCTTCATCAGACACCTAAATATGGCTGACTTGATCCTGGACTTTCCAGTTTTAATATATAAGGAATAATTGCAATTGAATCATAGTGAGGTGGAGTATCTAGAAACTGGGATAGCCTTAACTGGTACAGCTTTGGGGGAAAGAAGTTTTAGGTGTGGAATCTCAAGGAATGACGAAGGAACGGAGGCTAGGATGGCAGCTCAGTGCTGGAGAGTTTGTCCGTGTGCATGAGGCTCTGAGCTCAAGGCCCACACCGTATGTATTGTAAAAGGGCCGCAATGCGATTGACATGTGTAAGTCCATACGCTCGATCTCTTTTCCCGTGCTACAGTGGCAGACAAGCTGAGCCCCTGTCATGCTCCTATGTCTGCTCTGACACTCCAGTCTCCTCTGTGGAGGGTGGAAAGTGGGGTGGGGTGGAGTAAGAGCTTTCTTTCCTACAGTCCACTGCTGGAGATCCTTCAAGAATAGGGGAATCCACACCCAAATCCCGCCCATTTCTTGGGGTGACCAGGATGGTGTACAGCACTGAGAAACATACTACTTAGTAAAAGACCTGCACAGAGTGAAGGCACAATGGACAACTGCAGGTGCCAAGGGAGCCAGGAAACTGCAGCAGAAGTTTGGTGTATCCCTAAACTATTCCTGGGGCCGCTTAACAGACCATGGCCTGAATTTGCTCCCAGAGTAGTGCAAACACAGATTCAGTGGTTTGAAAGGCACGCGCGTGTGCACACACACACACACACACACACATATCTTTGAACTCATGGTACTCAACTGGTGCTGGCTGTGGAACCTTTGACGTGTGGGTCCTAGCTGTAGGCAGTGTGTCTAGGGGATCAGGCCTTGATGGTCATTGCATCTACTTCTGGTTCTAACCTGCTATCCGCTTCCTAGTCAGCTTTCATGACATGGCTCTCTGTCCCAGGTTTCTACACAGATAGGTGCCACGCCTTCC
Source organism: Myodes glareolus (assembly GCF_982192425.1). Lineage (NCBI taxonomy): Eukaryota > Metazoa > Chordata > Mammalia > Rodentia > Cricetidae > Myodes > Myodes glareolus. Next base: position 6,499,227 of record NC_142039.1, read on the forward strand.
TCACCACAAGGGCTGAAATTTGCTGAAACTGTAAACCGAAAAAAATCCTTCCTCCTCAAGAGGCTTCCGTCAGGTATTTTATCACCGTGACGTGCAAAGTAACGAATACACCCTCCATGCACGTGAGCACCTCTTCCAATTTTTGCACCCCACGTGCTCACCCAGCTCCTCGGCACCCTAATTCTGTTCGAGATCACAAGGGAGAGGTCATCATCCTTGAACACTGACAGCATTTCCCTGCGTGAAGGTGTTTTCTGCTACCAGAGGCTATTTGGCCTGCTTGCCTGGAACTCCAAAGTGCTTTGAGAGTTGGCGTCCCTGGCACAACGCAGTCACTCAGACACTCGGTAATGTACTTGAGATGCCATGGAATGCCAGTTCAAAGTGGAAAAGCAATGAGAGCAGAGAGACTAAGACTAAGATTTGGAAACCGGCACTGGTTAGTGGTTAGAATGAGGGAGAGAAGCAGGTAGGTAGGAAGAACCAGCATGGCTTGTGATGCCCCAAATGAAGGAAAACATGGGACTTAGCTTCCAGAAGCTTCTAGGCCACTGGGTAAAACAGAATCCACTCTTAAACATTCTGGCACTGAACTCCAAGTCAAGGTTGAGGACAGAGTGTGGCAAGCATAAATGTCAGGATTTGCCTTGATCTAAACAATGTGAGTGTCCACTTCCCCACTGTGTGTGCCGACACTGCTTTTAACTGCATGGAGTTTGGGTGGGTAAAAAAAGTCACATAGTTAAAGTGTTTTGTTCAGATTCTGGATCATAGCAAAAATTCAGCACACTGTTGTTCCTATTCTAATTGCCATTGCTACAGTGTTGGCATTGCTGAACAAAGTGTAGACGAGAGAGAGAGAGAGCTGGGTGTAGCTGTGCCGATCAGATGATGGGAAATTGCATGGTGTACAGGAGACTTCATGATGTTCAAGGACAAGATGACTGAGCAAAGAGCAGGTTCCCAACCAAATATTGGGTAAGTAAATCAGGGCATCAGTTTGGTTAAAGGGCAGAGTTTGAGTTGTAAGTGTACATAGTAGACAGCCTGAGTATGTAGGCTTGGCACAGGAGTTAATCCAGAAGTCCCACAGATCTATGACAAGATTCTTGTTGTAGTTTTAATAACAAATGTCCCCATAGGCTCATGTGTTTGAACACTTGATCACAGTAGTTGATCCTAGTGTTTAGAGAGGTTCTGAACCATTAGGAGGTGTAACCTTACATCACTGTTTTCTCTTCGTCTGCTTCTTCCTGAGTGTGGGTGAGAATTCAACCAGCCAGCTTCTTGCTCCTGCCACATGCCATGCCTTTCCTGCCATTGGAGACTCTATCCCTCTTGAACCTTGAGTCAAAATCCACTCTTCTTCCTTGAATTGCCTTTGGCTTGGCATTGCATTACAATAGAAGAGTAACTAATACAGTAATATAAATGAAAGCAATCTGAAAGTTGAGCTAATTTACAAACTGAGGTTAGCAGTAGAGAAAAAATGTACCAGGTATCTCAATATCTCAGATATGAGTAGATTCCAGCTAATGGGAATAATGAAAGCAAGGCCACCCAAACTAAATATTTTTTAAAAGATGATACCTTAGACTTGAGAGGAAAACATCAATGGGAGTGAGTCACCCTAGGTTATACCTGCGTCTTTTGATTGAGTTTCCTAGAGACAGTCATACTACATCGTTGATTGCCATAACAAAATACCACAGGCTAGATCAAACATCAGAGGTGTCTTTCTCAGTTTTGGAAGACAGAGTTCCAAGATCACTGTACCATTTTTAGTGACTTCTGATGAGGACTCTGTCTCTGGGAGGCAGTTGCCTTTTCATTGTGATCTTTTTTTTTATTGATTTTCTTGAGCTCTACATTTCTCTCTGCTCCCCTCCCTTCCTCTCTCCTCCCTTTCAACCCTCCCCACGGTCCCCATGCTCCCATTTTACTCAGGAGATCTTCTCTTTTTCTACTTCCCATGTAGATTAGATCCATGTATGTCTCTCTTAGGGGCCTCATTGTTGTCTAGGTTCTCTGGGATTGTGAATTGTAGGCTGGTTTTTCTTTGTTTTATGTCTAAAAGCCACTTATGAGTGAGTACATATGATATTTGTCTTTCTGGGTCTGGGTTACCTCACTCAATATGATGTTTTCTAGATCCATCCACTTGCCTGCAAATTTCAAGTTGTCATTATTTTCTTCAGCTGTGTGGTACTCCATTGTATAAATGTACCACATGTTGCTTATCTATTCTTCAGTTGAGGGGCATCTAGGTTGTTTCCAGGTTCTGACTATGACAAACAATGCTGCTATAAACAGTTGAGCACATGTCGTTGTTGTATGATTGAGCATTTTTTGGATATATACCCAAAAGTGGTATTACTGGGTCTTGAGGAAGGTTGTTTCCTAATTTTCTGAGAAATTGCCACACTGACATCCAAAGGAACTATACCAGCTTGCATTCACACCAGCAATGCAGAAGGGTTCCCTTTTCCCCCATAACCTCTCCAACATAAGTTGTCGTCAGTGTTTTTGATCTTGGCCATTCTTACAGGAGTAAGATGGAGTCTCAGAGTTGTTTTGATTTGCATTTCTCTGATGACTAAGGATGTTGAGCATTTCCTTAAGTGTCTTTCAGCCATTTTAGATTCCTCTGTTGAGAGTTCTCTGTTTAGGCCTGTACTCCTTTCCTTTATTGGACTATTTGTTCTTTGGATGACCAATTTCTTGAGTTATTTGTATATTTTGGAGATCAGTCCTCTGTCTGATGTGGGGTTGGTGAAGATCTTTTCTCATTCTGTAGGCTGCTGTTTTGTTACTCTTATATGGAAGGGAAAGGGAAGCAAGCAGAGAGATGTGTGGTATCCCTGGAAACCAGTTCTATTAGACTAGGGTCCCACCTTTATGATCTTTTCTAAGTTATAGTTTGCATTTTTTTAAGTTTAAAGTACTTATCTCCAAATGTAATCACACTGAAAATTATGGCTTCAATATTGGAATCTGAAGAGGACAGAATTCAATCCATAACAATGATGTTATATGCTACTGTGCAAAGCCGAAAATGTGAAGCTTTACTTGGGCATTTAGTTTTGGGTGCACCGTTGTGTTAATTTACAGTTAGAGCATTCTACAATGATCAAAATGCTCTGTCTCAGGATTATCCACTGTGATAGTCACTAGTCAGGCACGGCAATGTGAACATGAAATGTGGCTAGTGAAGACTGGGACTACAGCTTGGTGGTGGAGCACTTGCCTGACATGAGCAAGAGCTTAGATTTGAGCCCCAGCAACACACACACACACACACACACACATACACACAAACACACACACACACACATACACACACACACACACATACACAGAAACACACACACACACACACATACACACAAACACACACACAAAACAAATTCAATTTAGAATCTATTAGACAAAACAAGTTATAAGACAGACAGATCCTTAGGCAGACAATTACAACAGAGGCTGCCTTGACCTGAAAAATCTGTATTAGAGATATTCTGCTCTAAACTGCCTGAAAATGCATAAAGAAAGCATATGTGCATCTCATAATGACACCACTGCTCATAACAAATCATCAATAAGGGACTGAGTCTTTGGGTGGCAGTGGCTATGTAATTGGGAATGTTTAACAGGTACCTGAAGAGGTGCCATCAGAGGTTAGTAGAACTGACTTTCAAGGACCAAAAAAACTCCTTTGGACTCATTGATGGACAGTGTGGTAATTTAAATATAATGTTCCCCATAAACTAAGGAGGAGTGACACTATAGAAGGTATGGCCTTGCTGGAGGAAGTGTGTCACTGTGGGGGTGGGAATCTAAAGTCTCATATATGCTCAAGCCATGCCCAGTGTCTCAGTTCACTTCCTATTACCTTCAGATCAATATGAAGAATCTTAAGCTACCTCTCTAACACATGTCTGCCTGTACACTGCCATGTCCCACCATGATGATAAAAGACTAAACCTCTGAAAATGTAAGCCACCCCAAATGAATGTTTTTTCCTTTATGAGTTGCCATGGTCATGGTGTCTCTTCACAGAAATAGAAACCTTAACTAAGACAAACAGATATGATAACTGCAGCCATGAATACGGATTTCGTCCAGAAAGAGGCTAGAAACTCCACATCAAGCAGTAGGGAAGTGCTCCAACCCAGACAGGTGGAAAACAAAAAACACAGGAAATGAAATTGGACTTACATCTACCAGACTCATGCCAACAATGAGACAGTCTCTGTCTGTGGGACCTCAGCAGGGTTAATTACATCAGCAAGGAAAGCAGGAAAAGGAAAGAGAACAAGAGTCTTTTATACTTTCCTTTGCCTATATGGGCAAGGACTTAATTCCTTGGTGCCTCAATTTCCTCCTTTGTAACATAGGGATTCTGGCAAGGCTGCTTCAGATCACTGTGAAGATTAGGTTGGATGGTACAGCTATGGCATAAAGTAAACCCATCTCAGATTTCACCTAAGAAACTTAACTCAGCTTCCTTCCACTTTCAGCCTTCTGCCCGTGTTTTCAGTCTAGGCAAACAGCATTATCCTTTAGTAGAAACCTTTGGAGAAGCATGAGTCATTTTGATTCCTTCTTTGTACCTCCCAACATCCAGTAAATAATTCACCAAGTGTTATTCATTCTAGCCACACAGTGTCTTCACACTCAGCCACCTCTTGTATTAGTCAGTGTCCCATCCATATAACAAATGCTTGATATAATCAGCTTCATAAGAAATGGCATTGATTTGGCTCTTGGTTTTGGAGGTTTTGACAGATGACTGATTGACCCCAATGTTGTAGGACTGTGGTAGCACATTGTGGCAGTGGCATGCGGTGGAGGAGGGTGGACCTGAGGTCCCATGATGCCCTTCAAGTGCATTCCCCCGGTTGTAAACACCTCTCACTAGACTCCACTTCCTAAAGTTCCCACCTACCGAGTCACAAGAGCAGCGGAACTTGAACACATTCCCGTGCAGCGCACAGCACAGTGACCTCGACTGTTCTCCTCACTGAGTTCCTTGGACCTGCACTGGGATCATGATCAGCTGGGCTTTCTGACATCACCTTGTCCACTCCCAATGTGCTTGCTGTGCCTACTCTTTCTGCAAGCAATACAGCAGTCTCCCTTATCCATGGAGACCCACAATGAATGCCTGAAGCCACTGTTGTGCTCAACCCTATACACACTATAATTTTTTTCCTATACAGTCAACCCAGTGACAAAGTTTGCTATAAATTAGGCACAGTAGGTGATAATAACACCATAATAAAAAAAATTATAACATTGTGCCCTATTGTAGTGTCTGTAGTGCCATTGTTGGTTTGCTGACTTGTTGTTTTGATTGTTTGTTGGTTTTGGTTTTGGTTTTGGTTCGAGGCACAATCTCACCATGCAGCCCAGGCTGACACCAAACCAGTGGCAATCGTCCTATCTCGACACCCCCACATTCAGGGATTACAGATGTGAGGCACTGCTGTCAGCCTTGATTGGAGTCTTACTGTACTTAGCCTCTTCCTGTGATGATGAGGGTAACACAATACTTCACTGCTGAGAGGAGGAGAGTGAGTAACCCAGGCGTGTGTCATCACCCCTGCTCAGCATCAGCCATTCCCATCGAAGCCCAGGAAGCAGGCTGAGTAGAACAATGAGGTCTCCAATCTCCCTACTCCATCCCACTCAGGATGCGACTCACCCACACTTTGTACCCAGTAAGTCACTTAGCCATCAAAGCTATCAGACTGAGGACCAGGGTAATTGGAGCATTTGTGTTCAAATAAGTCTCAGAGCAGCAGGTCTTTTAGACTATATATTGCTTTCTTTAGGAATTTTCCATGAGATGCTCTTGGCCACAGTTGACCATGGGCAGCTTACCTATGGAAAGTTACCTAAACTCCAGTTAAGAAAGGGATAGGGACTGTCACATCTGTAGGCATCATTCCCCTTGAAATTACTTTTTGAGGACAAGACTAGGTCAATATTCCTGACCTGGCCCCAGTCACACCTGACTCTAAATTTTCACATTTAATTTTTTATTTAAAAATGGATAAATATAATTTTTCACCTAAAATTTTGTTATGACTGTATATAAACTTCACAAACTGTACTGGCTAGTTTTATGTCAGGTTGAACAACCAGAGTTATTTTGGAAGAGGGAACCTCATGTAAGAAAATGCTCCCACTAGATTGGCCTGTGGGCAAGCCTGTGGTACATTTTCTTGGTTGAAATGTGAGGACTCAGCTCTGTGTGGGCAGTGTCATCCCTGTGGTAGTGGTCATGGGTTCCATAAGAAAGCAGGTTTATCAAGGCGTGAGGAACAAGACATAAACAGTGCTCCCCACTGCCTCTGCATCAGTTCCTACTGCCAGGTTCCTGCCCTGGTTTCTCTTGGTGATGGACTGTGCTGGCTAGTCTCATGTCAACTTGACACAAGTGGGTAGGAGGTCACCTCGAAAGAATAAATCTTAATAGAGAAAATGCCTCCCTAGATTGGGCCTGTCAGCAAGTTTGTAGGACATTTTCTTGACTGATAATTAATGTGATAGGGCCCAGTTCTTCATGGGCAATACCACCCCTGGATAGGAGGTCCTGGGATATCTAAGAAAACAAACCGAGCAAACTGGGAGGAGAAGGTCAGAAGCAGCTCTCCTCCATGGCCCCTGCTTCCGGTCCTGCCTCCAGGTGCCTGTCTTGAGTTACTACCCTGATTCCTTTTAATGATGGACTGCAGCCTGATGGGAGTAAGGTGGACTAAACCCTCTCCTCCCCAGCTGCTTGTGTTCCTGGTGTTTCCTCACAGCAGTAGAAACCCTAAAACATAAGACACATAAAGATTTTTTTTTTTCATTTGGCTCCTAAGTGAAAATGCAGAATTCAGTATTCAATCTTGGAAAGAGTCTTCATTGGTGCATCTCTCAAGGGCCCATAACAATTGTTTTTTTATTCCTTAACAATTCTTATTTATGCTATTGGTAATGTAAAGTTATGTGCGCACACACACATGCGCACATATTCATACCTGCATGTGTGAGCACACGTACACAGATGTGCATGTGTGTGTTTCTGTATCTGTGTCTGTGCTGTGGGTGTATCTTGCCATGCATGTGCAAAAGCCAGACAAAGATTGATTGATATCAGGTATTTTTGATTATCACTCTCCCACCTTAGTTTTGAACAAAGTCTCTCTTACTGAACTTGGGACTTGAGTTTGCCATTCCAGCTAGACTCACTAGTCAGAGAGCTGCCCCCTGTCTCCACTCTCCTATGTAGTGATATCTTGTTTGTGTTTTAACAAATAAAGTTTGACTGAAGACCTGAGTACAGAGCTAAGCCACTAGAGGCCAGGGAATGGTGGCACACACCTTTAATTTCAGGATTTGGGAGCCAGGCTGTGGTGGCACGCGCCTTTAACACCAGCACAAAGGAGGTGGAGACAAGACTGATGTGCCTGGGTGGAGAGAGAGATATAAGGCAGGAGGAAACTGGAATTTTCTGCAGTCTGAGATTTGATGAAGACAAATGCAGTCTGGAGATGCAGTCTGAGAACAGGATCCCCCCTTCCATGTGATCGTTAGTAGAGGTAAAAGAACTCTCTGGTAGATGGCCTCTCTGCTTCTCTGATCTTGAGCATCAAACCCTATCTCTGACTCTAGGTTTTTATTATTAATACCAATTAGAATTTGTGCTACACTCCTGTCTCCATACAGATATATACCACTACACCTGGCTCTTATTTATATGGTGGGGATCTGGATCTGAACTTGGATCCTCATATTTGAGCAGCCAACATTTTAACCCTGAGCCATTTCCCTAGCCCAATCATATAAAAGTTAAGGATTTTCTCATTTACTCCTCAAAAGTCATGTGGTTGACTACCCCCTTCAACACAAATCTGTGAAGGGAAAGGGCAGGACAGTAGATGGTGTTCCCCTGAGCTTCCTGTCAGCTCCTAGGAGAGCTGACTTTTAATCTCTCGTCATTGAATAGCTTCTCCTGTTCTGGGTCTGCTAAGTCCCTGCTGAAGCATCTTCCAGCGCATTGCTTTATATTTCTCTAACCACTTTATTAATTGCTTCAAGGCCCTGTTCTGTAAACCTAGTTGATTATGCAAACTAATAGCTGAAAAGTGGCTGGATGTACCACCTTCCTGTAGAGCATTTATGAATTTTAGAAGGACCTTAGGAGCCCTGACTGAAGGAATGACTAATGGAGGAATTTTAGGAGAACTGTGTAGGTGGCAGCAGTGTCATTAAAGTGATGTATCAGAGGCCAGGGATGGCGTGAGGGACCAAGGATGATGTGAGCTGTTGCTCATGCCTCTGACCAACGGCATCAGAATGAGGGTGAAAGGGATAGGGGAGGTGGAGGGTGGGGGAGTGCGTACGTAATGGATGACCTTGGAGGCTAAGCACAATGAGGAAATTAAGAAAAGAATGAATCTGGGGAATTGCAGCTGAAGAGTCTCTGTGCATGCATTTGAAAGCTAAAACAAAAGTAAAATCACTAGAACCGCTAGACTACACGCAGGCTACTGGATGGGGAAAAAAACACCACAGCCGAACTCCAGTCAAGCCAGACAGGACTTGCAGAGTATAAACGAGGTGTCATGTGGACTTGTTCCCTCAGACCCCACCACCCTCCTGTCTCTGCTCAGGATGGGAGGTTGGTCCCCAGAACCAATGCCAGTCTTCCAGCATCATAGACAGTGCTGGCCAGGACAATAGAAAGCAGCCTTCTAAAATGGAACCATGAAGGGCTAATGTTTGTCATTCCTTAAAAGGGTCTCAGATAATCAGAAAAGGTAGACCCTGTCCTCACAGGCCAAGGACAAGAAAGCAAGGCATCTCAGAGGCTAGGCTAAAGAGAACTGCCCATGGGACTGTGTCTAGGAAGGGGTTAACAGAAAATCAGGGATATTACTGAGAGAGCAAAATCAAGCAAGAATAAATGTATTTGTTTTTATTAACAAAGACAAAATCAAAAGATTACACATCTGTAATCCTGGCACACATGAAGCAGGGTAGAAAGAGCCATAATTCAAGTTCATCCTGGGCTACATTAAAAAAAAAAAAACCTGTCTCCAGAAAGGAGGTGGGGTGGGAAGTAAATAGATAACCATGTGCTACACGTGGGGTCAGAGGCGTGAGAGGTAAGGTGGGACAGTGTACAGTAAAAGCTTACAAAATTCTATATAAAGAAAGAATACACAAGGATAATTTTCTACAAAGATACTTATCTTAGTATTACTTAAATAGTTAAAAATAGAAATTTATCAAATATGAAATATTGAAGGACTTATATAAATATATGTATACAATAAAACATACTATTAAACATCAAAAGAAATGTGTATATGTAGAACATTCTTATTATATTAAAATTTTTAAAACATTTTCATAAGGACTGGTATTGTAACTCAATATCAGAGTGTTTGTACAAGACCCTGGATTCCATCCCCATCGTTATCAAAAGAGGAAATAACTTTTCCCTTGCTGACACAGAGCACCATTATCAAAGCAATTTATAAAAGAAAACACCTAATTGGGCTTATGGTGTCGGAGAGTTAGTGCCTTTGATGGCTGAGGAATGCATGGTGGCAAGAATAATTGATGGATCACATCCTGGTGCACAAGTTACAAAGCAGAAAGATCACTGGGAATGGCTCAAGGCTTCTGAAAACTCAAATCCAGCCCCCAGTGACACACTTCCTCCAACAAGGCCGTACCTCCTAATCCTTCCCAAAAGAGTTCCACTAATTGGAAACCAAGTATTCAAACATATCAACCTATGTGGATCATTCTTGTTCAAATCACCATAGAAAAAATATTTTATAGAATAATATGATTATTGTGAATATGATTATGACATGATTTTAACTCTCATATACACATAGAAAACAGAGAACTTTTATATGAACTACATATTTGTACAGGTGGCAGATGTTTTGTTTAATTTGGTTTCTTTTTTTTTAATATAGGAGTTTCCCTATGTAGCCTATACTGACCTTGAACTTACATCATTCTGCCTCAGTCTCCCGAATGGTAGGATGGCAGGTAGGCATGTCTATGCTTGAGTAGGTTTGGCTTTTGTTTTAAGCTGAATTCACTCACTTTAACCAAAATCATTAGTGTAGGTTTACTGTGCCAAGATCCCTCATGACCCAAGTTGTGGCACATATTCCTCCTTCTGTCTAAACAGCATTCCCCTCCAAGCCTACCTCCTTCCCTGGTATAGCACTAAATTCTCCTCAGAAGACATCTAAATCATACCTTCCCTAGACTGGATCCTCTAGTACATGCTCTCTGACACTGGGTTTCCCTTTCTTGGGAGCACCACAGTTTGCTGTAATTTGCATATTCGTTAATATAGTTGTTTCATCAATGTCTGACATATCCACCTAAAGATAAGCTACATCAGAGTTCAGATCCTATTTTTTATTTATTTTCATAACCTCATATAACCCAATACCCAGCACTTATTTTGTATTCAACAAATATTTGTTAAATGAATGAATGGCCACTTGAATATTTGTCTTAGTCTGGGTTTCTATTGCTGTGAAGGGATACAATGACCATGTCAACTCTTATAAAGAAAAATATTTATTTGGGGCTGGCTTACAGTTTCAGAGGTTTAGTCCATTATCTTCATGGCAGGGAACATGGTGGCGTGTAGGCAGACAGTGCTAGAGAAGGATTTTAGAATTCCCTATCCTGATCGGCAGGCAACAGGAAGGAAGACTACCACACTGGCTTGAGTATCTGAGACCTCAAAGCCTGCCCTCAGTGACCTCTTTCTCCAACAATACCGCACCTACTCCAACAAGACCACACTTCCTAATAGAGCCACTCTCTATGGGCCTGTGGGGGCCATTTCTATTCAAACCACCACAATGTTTATATATAGATGAACGCATAAGTCATTCTAACAAGAGAGCCTGGAAATTTTCTAGTTTAAGCAATGGTTGCAATTGATGAAAAACAATATGGATTCTCTAGATAGCTTGGAGGTAAACAGCCTTTATAATCCAGGAGCATACAACATATATTGTAGCAGGCTTTTTCTTGTGGGCCACCAACCAGCTCTCAAATCATGACACAAAGACTTAATATTAGTTAAGAATACTCAGCCTTAGCTTAGCTCTTATTTTAATCTGTTTCTCTTTATCTACATTTTTCTTATGAGCCTTTTACTTTTCTTTCCTTATGTATGCTCTCCTCCTTCTAAATGGCTGGCAGCTGGCTGGCTGACTGGCTGGTCCTGGGCATTTTCCTTTCTTTGTCCCTTGTTCTCTTCTCTCCCACTCTCATTTAAAATTTACTCTCATCCGTAAAAATAATTTTACAGATACAAAACAATTCCTCTTCCTATTTATTTGCTCTCTGCCTAACAGCCCTGCTCATCTCTCTCCTGCCTAGCTATTGGCTGTTCAATTCTTTATTAGACCATTCAGGAGCCCTAGGCAGGAAAGGTGAAACAGCAACACATCTTTACAAAGTTAAACAAATGCATTATAAACAAATGTGACACACCTTTGCCCAATTAAAGCAATATTCTGCAGCATAACAAATGTAACACAACTTTGCCTAATTAGAGTAATATTCTACAACAATGTATTTCATCGCCTGTAAATATAGAGGTCAAGATCATAGGAAGTTCTTGAGTCAGTGGCTTGTTCAACATTTTCTGTATGACTATTGGTAAGCTAAGGAGCAGTTCTATTCACCTGTTAGATATGTAAGAATTTCAAAAGATTAGAAGACTTAAGACAAACAAATCAAAGCCTGATACATGGTGACAGTACGTGAGGTCAGTGATTTATAACTATGGTTATAAATCCCAGTTTTGGTATATAAAAGCCCCGTAACAATAGACTTTAGAAGACACAATGATAAATCAGATGAGTATTGTCCTTTAAAAGTCTATAGTCAAGTAGTTAAGCATGACGGTCAATTTTCTGTATCAGCTTGACTAAGCACAGATGAAATGCTATTTCTGGATGTGTCTACAAAGTCTTTCCAGAAGAGACTACCATTTGAATCTGGTAGACTCAGCAAGTCACCTCCCTCTTCCCCCAATGTGGCGGCCACTACCTAACCTGCTCATAGACTAAACGAAGTAAAAGTGAAGAAAGGAAGAGTTCAGTCCTCTTTACCAGCTGACCTGACACATCAAATTTCATTTTCTGTTGACGTGGGCCCAGATCCTTCCCACCATTAGTCCTTCCTAGTTCTCAGGCCTTCAACTTAGACTAGGTTATACAAATGATCTTCCTGAATCTTTAACTTGCAGATTGTAATGCAATGGGTTTTCTAAGCCTCTGTAAGTATAAGAAACAATTCCTCACAATAAATAAGTAAATCTCCTAGTGAGTCTAATTCCACAGAAAACCCTGCCTAATATCATAGGATACAGAATGAACAGTAGATACACCCAAAAGAATGCTGCCAGAAGGCAGGGCATTCCGCATAGGCACCTGGCATAAATTTTTTAGTGGGCATCAGATCAAAGACAAAATACAACTTTGTGCAGACCAGAAGATAAATCTAGTTTACAGTTTAATCATATCAAACAGATGCTCTTAGTCAAATTGAAGGAAATCTCCACCAGTCAGGTTACTTAGAGATGTCAACCCAACAGGAGATACCATAGAACTGGGTGCGCTTGAGGAGATTCACACAAAATAGGGATATCTCCATGTATGTTCTCCTGAATGTCAACTGGCCAATGGACAAAAACTCCAGACTCTGAACACATTTCCAGCCATCTAGTCATTGTTTACTCTCTTACAGAAATGTTCTGAGCGTCTTGAGCGAGGAGCAGTGCCTGTAACCTTGTTAGTCTGCTGTTTAGTTGGATATAAACGAGAGCATCTCTTTTTCATCTTGCTTAGAAGTGACAATTATTTGCCAAGATAAGGTCACATCAGAAGAGATTATTATTGCCCAACTCAACATTCATTATGACTAACTTTATGAATAGCTTAGAGAAGTGTCATTTCCTTTTTTCTTTTGGCACAATGATCACTGGCAGTCACCCAAGGGCATTGTCATTCAGCGTTGCTTCCAGGCAGAACGTCCCAGCGGCCCTACTTAGAGCAGACTCCAGGATCCCATGACTGTCACCTCATCCCAATTGCAACCCTCTGCCACTCTAGAAAGCCTGCTTTATCAGTTCTCCAAGAGTTTATCACATTCCGGAAGCAACTGGTGGGTAGAATAAAGAGTGAGTCGAATGCAAATACAGCACAATTTAGATATAGATGAACTTAATCCACAGTCCCTCAAATAGCACAAAAATAAATAAATTTATTTATTTATAAATTTACAGATACAAAACAATCCTTACAGACAGAAATGTGTGCCATCTCAAAGGACAAACTTCCGTACTTCTCAGGGTAAGTACAGAACATGTAAAGGGAGATAAAGAAATAGAGAAACATAGGTGTGTGTGTGTGTGTGTGTGTGTGTGTGTGTGTGTGTGTGTGCATACGTGTGTGTGTGCATGCATGCATGTGTGTATGTGTGTGTTTATGAAGGGAGAGAAGAGAGGAAGGGGAAGGGAGAAGGAGGGGGAAGGAAGGGAGGAGAGAGAGGGGAGGGGAGAAGAAGGAAGAAGAAGGGAGAAGAGGAGGGGAGGGGAGGGGAGGGGAGGGAAGGGGAGGGGGGAGAGGAGAGGAGAGGAGAGGAGAGGAGAGGAGAGGAGAGGAGAGGAGAGGAGAGGAGAGGAGAGGAGAGGAGAGGAGAGGAGAGGAGAGGAGAGGTCCTAAGAATGTCTATGAGGTCACTTCCCAAACATGCATAGCGGCTCACTCTTGCATGCAATCATTCATTTGCCCATTCATTTGCCAAAACTGTTCTGAGGGCCTGCTAGTGTTAGGTAATGTTTAGAGACAAGAAATACAGCAGTAATCCAGGCAGGCATATTGTATTATGTATTTGCTTTTAGAAAACCATTCCAGAGGAACAATATAGAAATAGAAGAGTTAGAGAAAGAGTCAGATGGCAGAAGTGGCATAAAGGGAGCTGATTTGAAATTTTGGAGATAGAATCACAAAGCCCAAGAGGGACAGGCTAAAAAAAAAAGTGGGTGGTAGGAGAGATCTAGTAAGAGAGAAAAAGAATCAAGTATAAGATACAGCTCTGAAAAAAAGAACAGAATTGTGCAAACTCTAAATTTTTGGTTCCAAATTTAAAGACTATTCAGCAAATGTTTTGGTGCTTTCTTTCTGAGCTGGAGACTGTGCCCATTACTAGAGATTTAATAAGAAAAAAATTCTAGCCATGAGAATTTGCCTTTCAGTCCCCAAATTAATAGTGTGATATTATCCAACATGGAGGATGTGCCTGAGACAGCAATAGGAGTTGAACTGACTTGGATTCACTCTAATCTTTAAGTACCACTGGGATGCAAATGCTTCATCAGGTTCCACGCATGTCACACATTGGCTGTATTGCCTTTGCCCTTCCAGCTCACCAATACTATAAACCCACACAGAGAAGCACGGCGTGCACAAAGGCCAACACATGTGTCCCAAAACACAAGCTAGCAGTGTTGCATAAAACCATCTGTAGCTGCTCTTTATGCTGGGCTTTTGGCTTTCTTTTTCTCAAGTTTTATTTTCTACTTGGAAATTCATACCTAGCAAAACTACAGTTTGAAGCAGCAATGGAATAATTTTATGGTTGGCGGGTCAATACCACATGAGGAATTTTATTAAAGGGTTGTACATTAGGAAGGTTGAGAATCACTGGTGCTGTGTAATATTAGTTTGAGATGTGTTACATTTGCTTAAGCCATGGAATATTTGTTTAATGATGCAAAGATGTTTTGCGTTCTTTTTTGTTGCATTTGTTTAATTCTATAAAGCTGTATTAATCTGCAAGCCTAAAACATTTGATTGGTCTAATAAAGAGCTGAATGGCCAATAGCTAGGCAAGAGAAAGAATGGGGGGGACTAGCAGGCAGAGAGAATAGGAGGCTTGAAAGAAGAGGGGAGGAGCAAGAGAAGGATGCCAGGGG
This sequence comes from Myodes glareolus, assembly GCF_982192425.1. Lineage (NCBI taxonomy): Eukaryota > Metazoa > Chordata > Mammalia > Rodentia > Cricetidae > Myodes > Myodes glareolus. The sequence goes on from NC_142039.1 coordinate 6,514,255, forward strand.
CCAGCCACCCAGTCACCTAGCCTGCCACGGAATAAGAAGGAAAGAAAGATGTATAGACTAAAGAAAGGTAAAAAGACCAGAAGCAAAATGTACTTAAAGAGAAGCAGGATAATTTAAGTTAGAAAGCTGGCTGGAAACAAGTCAAGCTAAGGCCGGTCATTCATAAGTAAGAATAAGTCTCCATGTGTTTATTTGGGAGCTGGGTGGCAGGTCCCCAAAGAGTAAAACAAACCATCTACATACTGCTCTAGGTAGTAATTAATTTTCCTTTTGTTTGATAAGTTCTCTGACAAAAGTGATTTAGGGAATGGAGAGTTTTGGGGGGCTCGCAGTTCAAGACTACAGTCAGTTATGACAGGCACAGCCTGGCAGTGGGGCTCGAGGAAGCTTCCTATCTTGAATACAGAGAACGAGGTAGAGTAAAAGGGATGGATTCCCGTGTTCAGCTCTTTTTCTCCATTTTTACAGTCCAAGATCCAAACCCAAGGAAGGGTCCAAGTCACATTTAGACTGACTCTTCCCATCTCAGTGACCCTAATAAAGAAGATCCCTCTGAGCATATCCTAATGTAGACAACCTCTTATACTCTGTAGATGTGTCTCCTAGGTGACTCCAGAGCCTGGCAAGTCAGCGATCCACAGCAACCGTCACATCTTATGTGTTAGCTGCAGACTCAGTCAGTGAAGAACTCCTGGACAGCTGGAGGGTAGACGTCTTACCCACCATATAAAGGGGTCTGGGTTTTATCTCTAATGCATCCAGGGAAAAAAAGCTAGCCATTCTCTACTAGGCTCCTTTGAGAAGACAACTAAGGAGAACGGTAAAATGCTGCTATGCAGGCGCAGGACCTGAGCTCAGATCCCAGCACCTATGCAAAAGCCAAGGGCAAGGAAGCATATCCGAGGCCCCAGGGGTAAGGCATAAGGGTCAGGTGGGTCCTGTTTCTCAGTGTGTAGGCAGCCTAACCTAATCAATGAGTTCAGGTTCAGCAGCAGACCCTGTCTCAGAACAACAAAGTGGAGGGCAATAGAGGAAGACAGCTGATGTTGACTTCTGGCTTCCGTGCACATGCATACAAATACACAAACACAGACATACCACACACACACACACACACACCTCAGGGGAGGAGGATCTTTTGAGACAAATGGGTAAATATGTACCTTCTATCTCTTTATGCTTTCATTTAAGAGGAGAGAAAACTTTTCTCCCTGCAACTGTGACACCTTTCCCTCTAATTGACCCTCCTGGAACGAGTCATCAAGAAGAAGGCAATATTGGGAGCTGACTGCCATACATTTAAAAATAATCTTCAAGACAGTCACTGTGATGATGTGGGTGGGATTCGCTTATCAGTTTTATCTGCCGGGACACATACATTCCCTTTTAGCTGGAGCTTGAGAGTGACAGGCGTCGTGAAAGGGAACCCTGGTGGGCAGCTTTCCTAATATACGAAGGCTGCAGTGTGCATCGCAGACTCGGAAATGGATAGATTCAGACTTTCAGTGAGGGAAAGCGATAATACGGTGACTGGTGTCTGGGAAAACGCTGCGACCCTTTAATACAGTTCCTCATGGTGTGCTGACCCCAACCATAAATTACTTTCCTTCCCACTTCATTAATGTAATTTTCTACTGTTATGAGTCATCCAATGGTCTTAGGCCACCCCTGTGAAAGAGCTCCCCCCCCCCCCCAAAGCAGTCGTTGTTGTTAAAAATGCTGCAAGATCCCCGGCAGCACTAGGCAGCAGAAATGCTGTAGGTCCCCGAATGGTGGTAGCGGGCCATGTGGCAGCAGGCAGCGGACCCTGGGAGCAGCCAGTCCCAGGCAGAGATGGCTGCCCCTCCCTGAACGGTGGCTGGTCCCAGGCAGGGAGACACATGGCAGGCGGGCAGGAGACAAAAACATGGATAGACATGACATGTAGAATGAGGTTAAATATTTATTAGTTTAGTTATGGAGCGGAAGGCAAAAGGGGAGAACTGGGGGTGGGGGTGAGGAAGGGAGAGAGGGAGAGAGAGAGAAAGAGAAGAGGACAGAGAGAGAGAAAGAAAGAAGGGGAGCAGGAGAGGGAGTGTGCAGGCCAAAAGGAACAGAGAGAGAATAAAGATGGCGAGAGGAGGGGAGGGGCCTCAGGGAGTGGGCGTGGCTTGTCTCTTAAAGTGCCGAACAATCATAGCAGTTGGGAGCACAGGTTGAGGCCTGCTGAACAACTTCTGTACAATAGGGTGGAATTGTTAAAGTGCTGGACACTCACTACGGAAACACTGCCTGGGCTTGGGAAGACTTCCCTGCAGTTAACTCTGGCAGAAGCCCTCCTTATAAGGTTGCTGTTCCCGGACAGCGGAGTTGGAGGGTTCTTTAGCTCTTCCTTCATCTCTGAGACATTTGCCTCTTTTATAACATAGTTAACATGAAAGGAAAAAACTGGAGGCAGATCATTAGCCATGGAACCAAGACACACAACTCAGGAGGGACTGGTTGCTCCTTCCCATCCCTGGATCAACCAAAGGGGCAACTAACTCCCTTGGCACCTGCTGCCTTCATACCTGCCTCTCCTCATGGAAGTGCAAGGAGCCCTTGGTGTGGGCTTTATCTCCTGGCTTCTGCTCTGCCCACGCGGACACACCTCCACCTGCCCTCGGCCTCTAGCCTCTGTCGTCTCAGCTCCTTCTCTATGAAGTCAGTCAGTACTGCCCTGTTCCTGTATAGTTCCAGCTCTCTGTGATCTAAGGTAACCTTCCCTGGTAGAATAATCTCAGCTCTAATTCAAAGTGGAAAAGCTGTTGCAGTAGGTTAGTCAGCCCAGGGGAAAAAAGACTTTGAGATGAAGACTTGTGTGAGGGCGTCCAGGGTGAGGAGGTGCCTTAGTTAGGGTTTCTGCTGCTGTGAAGAGACACCATGAGCACAGCAGCTCTTCTAAAGGAAAGCATTTCGTTGAGGTGGCAGCTTACAGACTCAGAGGTTTAGTCCACTGTCATTACGGCGGGACACAGCAGCATGCGAGAAGAAATGGAGCACGAGTGGGAAAGTGAGCGAGCGGGAGAAGGAGCTGGGACTGGAGAAGGAGGCAACAGCAAGTGGCGTGACACTGGGCGTATTTTGAGCATAGGAGACCTCAAAGTCAGTCCCCACAGTGGTACACTTTCTCCAACAAATCCAACTACTCTAACAAAGCCACGCCTCCTGATAGTGCTACTCCCCATAAGCTTATGGAGGCCAATTGTATTCAAACTACCACAGGCAGATACTACTGGGACCAAAGACCATGGGGAGAGGGGACAAAGAAGAAGGGAAGCATCGAGCAGCAGTTCACGGCACTAGCCATCATCACACAGGACCTCTGGAGCCAGGATGGTCCTTCAGAGTACAAACCGAGTTAGCGCCACCCTCTACTTTCAAATTAGTGAAGGTTGCTCGGATTAGAGCAATTTAGGCCAGTCAGTTCTGACTGCTGGGCGCAGTCTGGGAAAGTCCACAGTGAACTTTCAATAGTCAGCACCAACACTCCGGGAAACTGGACCCTGGCGCTTCAGTCTTCCTCAGAGGAAGCCTCCACCGAGGCTGTGGAGTGAGTACTTGAGACATGTCCCTTTCCCACACTCCCGACAGAGCAGGACCAAGGCATGGGACCGTGTCTTCCCTCCAGCCTTTTCATCCGATGGCCCTGCATTCCTGCATGCCGTGAGGTGTAACTGAGCACATTCCAACTCCTCAAAGGGCCCCAAGGGGAAATCTTGGCTTCTTGGCATTCCCGAGTATGTTCATCTGGACCTCATGAGCTTTTCTTCTGGAATAGAGCGAACCTAGGGCCTTGCTCAAGGTGAGCACTCTAGTCCTGAGCTACATCCCGAGTCCGATGTCCTGCCTTGTAAAAAGCAAGTTAACTCAATTTTCACAAAATGTAATTTGATGCATTGAATGTCACTGCTGAGAATAGCTCTCCCTTACACGTTCTGATGAGTGCAAGTTGCAAGAAATTAGCATTCCCTTCATTTCTGCCCAAGGAAGCTGGAAACCTGTAGCCTTTTACTAGAGAGGCTCTGTGTTCGGAGAGTTTTATCCTTGCCATTGCCGACGGTGTGAAAAGAAAATTCCTTTACAGATTCAGGTAGCCTAGTTAATTCAAGCGTTTGTGTGTTGGTTTTTTTTTTCTTTCATCTTCTGGTGAGATGTTCTTTTTTCCTGACTTAACTATTTTAAAGAATGTATTTCTTATTTTCTGTCCTTTGGTTTTGAGCAAAAGGCACATCTTAAAAATATCCAATCAATAGGGAAAATGTGATTCCATTACACATCGCTTCCTTTCATAGGATCTATTTTAAGTTCGGACTTCCTGGAACTGAGCTCTCCAGCGGTTTATCGGAAATAATTAGACATTTTGAATACAGGAGATTTACAAGCCCACGACTACCTCTTTGGGAGTACATTTATACAAAGCTATCCTAAGAATCCTCTTAAAGCTATCCCACTTGAAATGGCAAGGAAATAATTGGAACAGAGTCCCCCTCCTCCAGTTTACATGGGTTGCTGGGAAGAAGTATGTAAACAAAGAATCTCAGGGGTCTTTGTTGTCAGAGCAAGCAAAGTCAGCTTTCCAAATGCAACTCCATATGTTAAAAAGATATTTTCTTGGCTGATAAACTTCTGCCCATAATTAATCAATTGTAAAAATTTTTACTGAGTGTTCCATTTATGCTGAATTCTGCTGGTATATAAAAGAAATCCTGCCCTCCAGAAATTGCCAACATCACTGGGGAGAACAGACTAGCACATGAAATAATTAAAGTACAATTAAATCTGAAATGCTGTAGGTTTAGCAGTAGTTCAGGGAGAGGAGGCAGTCACCGCAGGCTGATGTAGTTATAAAAGCGTTCACCAGGGATTAGGAGAGAAGCCTTTGAAAGCCTTGGTTGAACTGCAAAAATATTTTCTGGGTGGGGCGATGTTTTAAGTGTTCATTACTTTTTAATGTCTTATCTATAAATTATTGATTAGGCTGCTGAACGCTGAGTTGGACTTGAAAGAACTCGCCTCTGGTGGGTCAGGTGAACTTGGAGAAAGAGAGGACATGGAAAAGGTCTGAGAGCTGGTGGCATCACTAGAAGCAGGGCAGGCTTGGATGAGAGTCCCCAGGATGCCAGCAAGGGGATAGTGACCCTTGGTGGAGAAAGATGGAAAGACATAAACACAGAGAGTGAGGCAGGAAGGGAGGTTTTCTTCAAATGCTCCAAAACCCCAGGCCAAATTTGCCAGCCCACCATTGAGTAAAGAAAGCTGGGTACTTCTAGTCAAATCAAACTGTTGCTGCAGGTCACAACCACTGTCTGCAGAAATTTTATGATCCTGCCCATATTTTTGCAAATTTTCAGCCATTAAAAGTATGAAAGAGGCCAGGCATGATGACCTTTAGTCTCAGTCCTTGGGAGACAGAGGCAGGGGGACCTCAGTGAGTTCTAGATCAACCTGATTTATGTAGTGAGTTCCAGGACAGTCAGGGCTTCATATCGAGACCCCGTCTCAAAAACTAACAAGCAACAAAATATATGAAAGTCAGGCATGGTGATACAAGTCTGTAATCCTAGCTGCTGTACAGGAGACAGAGCCAGAAGGAGTTCGAGCTAAGGCCAGAGAGGGCAACTCTGGGAGCTCTTATCTCAAAATAATAGTAAAAAGAAGGCAAAGTCCTGTCTTAGATACTTCTTCTTGTGGGGATAAAATGCCTCGATAAAAGCATTTTAAAGAAGGAAGGAATGGTTTGTCCTGACTCAGAGTTTAAGATTACAGTCCATGGTAGCAGGGATATCCCAGCCACAGAAGCTTGATGTGGCTGGCCATGTGGTATTTGCAGGCAAGAAGCAAAAGGAGTGCTTGCATTCAACTTCATCTCTCCATTATCTCCAGTAGCCCAGCTAGGGAATGGTGTCACCCACAGTGGGTGGAGTCATGGCCATGCCTAGTCAGGACACCCGGGTGATTCTGGAACAAATCAGGCTGACAGTTGAGATGAATTAGCACAGGAATACCGCTCTTTACAGAGTGTTTGCCTAGATTGCATGAGACCCTAGGTTCAATCGCCAGCACTGAGAAGAAGAAAAAGAAGCACAGAAAACATGAGTTGATAGAACAGAACCGAAGCTGCGAACACACTCAAGCCTTGAGCGGAAACCTCTGGAAGAACACACAGTAGACAATCAATCACAATAATGGCCATGAACTGCACAAGGACCTTCTGTCTGAGCATGCAAAAGTACATTTATATTTAGTACTTTATTTAATCCCCAAATCGTAGTTGGAAGGAGTAGTATCCCACTGCACAGATGGGGCAAGGAATTCTCCTAAATGGAGGGGCCACCATGATGGAGAAAGCAGAATGAGCTGCATATTCATCCAGTGAATGACTAACCCACTGAGTCACTCAATTAAGAATGTCCTGTGGGAATGAAAGTTGCCAAAATAACCAAGATTACCCAAATGCCTAAGTTCTGACAAAGTACTTGCATATACACTATCTCTTGATCTTAACACAATTTGCCAATGAAGACTTTTTCTTTCTCCTGTAGATAAGAAAATGGGTAAAAGAAAGAGTGCATGACTCACTCATGGTCTCTCAGCTGGTAAGAATAGATTGGAACAAGAGTCAGTTTGTTGTGCAAACACCAAAACCTCCTCTGTTCTATGAAAGGCTCCAAGCCCAGGAAGAGGAAGGCATCAAGGGTTGAAGGGGTAAAAGTTGCCCTAATATGGACTAACTCTGCTTCCCTGGTATCCCCACTACATTATAGATAAAATTCACCCTTTCCTAAAGGAGATTGTTTCTAACTCTGGTAGAAAAAACAAGAGATGACCACAGGCCAAGAGAGCATTCTAGCTTGCATCAAGTCTTGAGTGGAGGAATGGCCTTGTTGCTGTGATCCTGACAACTGGGGGATGTGACAGCAGCAGAGAAAGACAAAGGGGGCATGGGGAACAAGAGCCTGAACCATGGCACTGCAGCCAGTGAGAGAAACCTTTCTGGTCTCTTCCACTGGGATTTAGCATGGCACTAAGATCCCTGGGCACTGGAGCCTCTCTAGATAACCTTCCTGCCCAGTCTTCAGCTGCCACCCCATAATGTCAACTCCTCTCCTGGAAGAATCCTGTGGAAGCCATTATGATAATGCAGTTCCTTGCTGACTTGCCTTTGGGAGCACCAGGCAGATCCCTTGAGCCAGGCTTTCTTTGAATGGAAGAACTAGAGGAGATGCTGCCATAGCAACGCAGTTCCCCTGCCCATTTCTACCATCGGCAAGCTGGGGGAGATCCCTTGAGGAAGTGGTTCCCCACCTCCTTCACCAAGGCAGGAGAGATCGCCAAGGATACACAGATGGAGAGGAGCCTTAGGGAATGTTCCCTCTAGCCTGAAATGGCTGCTGAAGTTGTCATGGCAACCCGATCTTTTGCCCACCAAACCATGAAGGAGGGAGAGCTGAAGGGCTGCCTGGGAGCCAGCCTGTACCAGCACAGCTCCAAGCTCCCACTTCAGCCGGCAGGTTTTAAGGGGCTCTACCTTAGGTTGGAGCATCCCGGAAATCCATCTTGGGTATCTGGAAAGGACAGTGCCAATAAAGGCAGGAGGTGATGGGGAATAGTTAAACTAGGCATAATGGTGCACACCAGGAATCCCAGCACTTGGGAGGCTGAGGCAGGAGGAATGCGAGTTCAAGGAGCCCCTGGACTATGTAGTGAGAACTAGTCTCCAAAACAAAGAATGGCTACAGAAGATGTGGGGATGGCTGCTTTCAATGTCAGCAGTGACTTTGCCAATGTGAAGCATTTGGATTGCATGTGTCCAAAACATTCTTTTTTTTCTATTTTTCTCTCTCTTTTTTTCTCTCTCTCTATTCTTGAATTGTCTTGGATTAATCCCTTAACTAATAATAATGTGTCAAGTACGCAGATGCCTTTTGTCTATTAGCAGTAAGAAAGGGACCAGGGAACAGCTATAAAAGGAAGCATCCCATCCTTCAAACAGGTTCCAGTTGGAGTCTCTAAGTTAAATATGTGTTCATGATTCAGTTTTTATTAAAATGTGCTCCAAACTGTAAAACCAATGCAAAATGCATTGAAACAGAAGTATTCTAGACACCAAACTCAAGAAAGCCACCATGTTGGTGACAACAAGAAAAGCAGTCCTCTTAAGCACACACCTAGCCCTTCCTACCTTCTCTTAGACACATCCGGAGAGGAATGTGAGCGAGAGATGAGTAAAGCACACTGGTAAAAAGTCTGACTGATCCTTTGTTATATCCCATTCCCGTATGGACACAGGAAAGTATTACGTGATCTATGGTGAAGGCAGGTGGTGTACTAACCCTGCTCACAGGCCACAGAGCTGAATCTGTATTAATAAGAAGGATTTGGGTTTGCTTTTTCCATCACTTCACTGTCTATGTCTGACCCTGAGCTGAGACGTGGTGCTGGTGACCCCAAGAGACTCCCAAGGACACCACCCTTCCAGGCTCCTGGGAGATCCCAATTACAGCCGCCATTGTGTCCCTCTTCCTTGTGATACACAGAGAAGTCAGTATTATCTCTGCACTGAGGCTGAGAAACATAAGTGAGTTTTGCTAAGGTCACTTGGAGTAAGTTTAAACTCTAGGCTCAAGCCCAGAGCTGGTGCAAAGCCAGCGATCTCTGCCGATAAGTCCTAACTGCCCAGGTAATTATGTGTCACAGAAGCTGCCTGCCTCATGGCTGGTCTGGATTGGTTAGAGTAGGGTAATATAGACAGAATGGATAGAAGCGCTTTAATTTCCTTCTCACATTTTTCTTTAGTCTCAAATTCTCCAACAATATACCAGCGTTTGCTCTGCCAGCTCCAGTCCCTCCCCTGCATGCACTTCTGCCTCTCTTGCGCTCTGCTTGTGTGCTCTGATTTACATTTCATTTCAGCGCACACAGTGTGCCGGGTTCTAAACGGACAAACTAGCTTTGTTTCCGTTGACGTGATAAGAAAGAGTGTGAACCTTTCAACAACCTTACAAGTCCACAGGGGATATGAATCTAGTGCAGGCCAGTAGCTAATCATCTGGGCTCTCCAATTATCTGCACAAAAGCACTCCACCACTTACAAAACACACAAGTGAAAAATCAGGCTCTATCCCTTACATTTGTCTTACTTTATCTCTCTCAATAGGTCTATTCACATGCATGCCAACACATATTTGCACAAACAGTAAGAATAAAGTTGAAGTTCTGTTGAGACTGGATATCACATCCATGGAGGATGTGTGTATATTCATGTACATATTCATATATATTCACAGACACACACACACATGTGTGCTCTTCAATGTCTCCTGTCACTTGGGCCATTGACTTGGCTGCCTATAAATTTATTCTGAAAAATGAAACTGTATACAATATATATGTAGAATCCAATGACCATTATTTTATAGTGGCAGAAACTACTGAAATAATTGAATGAACAGAATCTGAAGACATTAGGAAATGATCATCCTCAAATCCTATGAGAAAATAAACAAAATGCAAAATTGCATGTAGGGTATGATCTGACCTTCTAATAGAATTTATATGTGAGTGTTTGTATGGGGGGGAGCATAACAGTTAATTTTGAATTTCAGTTTGCTTACATTGAAATATTTTACAGGAGACTTAAAAAGAGATGTGCCCATGATGGCGTTTCCAGATACTTACATCAGGAGGACTTTGACCTAGTGAGTGGGTTTAAAGCCTGGGGTTTCATATTCTGGTGGCATTATTGGGAAATACTGAAGGAACATGAGTCACTGGGGATGTCTTGGTGATGCACTATCTTCTCTACTCTGCTCCCTCCCTGCAGTGAGGAAAAGAGACCCCCCACACACACACACCTGAGTGCACTGGGCCAGGCATGGTCTGCAGTTTCCACAGCAGTGAGTTAAAACAGATAGCTCTCCTTTCATGGTGTCCACTGAGCCCTTTTGTCCATTGCATCAATAAACGAGCTAACACACACACACATATTTGCCAGATATTTACATTTTTCTCCAGAAAAAAACAATATGAAAGGAAAGACGCCAAATTCTGGTAGCATTTTTTATTTTATGGGGTTTTAATTTTTTAAATATATTTTTTCCTAAAATTTTAGCATCACAATTAGCACTTTTACAGCCAGAAAAATAAATAGTAGTTTTCAAAAGTACAAAGCAAAATAATAAACGAGACTGCTTAAAATTCCTTATGAGACTTCTCCTGTCTCACTTCATTCTCCATAAGTGAGGCTGATTGAGGCTGGAAGGCCGGTGCAGACTGGGCGAGTCACCACTGCCCTGTGAAACAGAGATTTCCACCTTTGAAATCTGGAAGAGGGAGCCCAGTGTGGAGACTGACACATTTAATCCCAGTACTCTAGAGGCAAAGGCAGGCAAATCTCTTTGAGTTCAAGGCTAGCCTGGTCTACATATCTTACTCTGAGAAAAAGAGAAGACTTTGGCCTTTGATGACTTGGATGGAAACATTTAAGTGTAATATGAGCTGTCCTGAATAAAGTAAGCCACAACTCCTCAAAAAAAAAAAAAAGAGGAAAGTTATACCATTGCCGGCGGTGCTTACTTCTAGCACATTCTTGAGTATAAGCAGAGCAGGATGGTCTACAAAGAGCCAGGCCCTGGGTAAAACCTATCAATGAGGAGCTGACTACGTGAGAGTGTCAGAGGAAGACCTTTCTAGACATGATGCCAGAGGGCCCTCCAAGAGGTGCCACACAGCTACGGCTTCCTCCTCAGCTGCACTTGCCACCGGTGTGGAAGTTTCTCCATCCTGTGACCTTGTCTTCTGTCCTTGGCCATCTCAAATATGTGGAAACATTATCTACCAGCCTTCAGAAGAAAGGCGGTTAACGAGCCGCGTTTCCTCTTCCTTCTTCTGTCTCTGTTAGTAATGTCAATGCAAACCTTCCTGAAATAGAAGCCAGCAAATTTCCTAAAACACTTCCTGATGAGTGGTCCTCTCCACTCCCTTTCCCGTCACTTTCCAAGTCTCTCAGAAAAAAAATAATAAAATTTATCAAACCTTTTTCCACTCAATTTTATTTTGGTTGGTCCCCCTCCTCCTCCAAAGCTACCTTTCCCAGTTGAAGGAACATCTTTAACAAACTAAAATTAGTCATTTTGTCAATTTTACTAGGAACTGAAATAAATATATGCTCAATGCATTTTGATTGTTCATGGACATAAAGAAGCCTTCTGAGAAGTTCATCGCTGCCATGTGCTCAGAGAAACAATCATTTTCCGAGCAATATTTATTAAACACCTCCGTGCATTGAGCCATCCCTCAGCATCCGTGTGCTCCACATTCAATTCGGGCAGTAGAGTTTGAGAAGAAGCCGCACAGGTAAAGCCTGAAGGACACAGAGAGGGAGGGCTTGACAGGAGACAGACTTTCTCAGGCTGCCTGAGAGAAGCCCATAGAAGAGACAGCGGAAAATTCCCGCGTCCTGAGGCCCCAGAGCAGAGGCACACTAAGGATGGTTATGTAAGTGTGGTAAAGAAAGCCGGTCAGGACCTGTTTCCCCCACAGTAGGAAAGTATCTTTGCTGAGTAGAAAAATTCCTGCATAGCACAGTGGTATAAACTGTTTCCAGGCTTTTTCAGAAAGAGCTGAACTCCTAGCAACACCTTGGGGGAGACACCAAACTAACCGCAGGCCACTAATCATCCTGGGTGACCTGAGCAGAGGCCGTGCAGCAAGGAAGCACAAGCATGCCCAGTCGTGTTTGCTTGGTAAGGAAAGCATGTCACAGAATCTGGAGGATCTTTGTGAAATACCCAGGTAGAAAAAAAATAAAAGGTCTCTTTTCAAATATACAAGAAACTTAACCCATAATACCCACATCGCCCCAAATCCACTTATCGGAGAAAAGCCTCTAGATGAGTTTCTATAGAAGAGATCTGGCAAAGTCACTATTTAAGTGTGGGTGTCTGAATGATAATAGGACACAGAATAAAGACTCAGAGATCTGTTATGCCCAGATCACAAAGTGCCCCCAAAGCCAACCAGGAGACTGAGTCCCATATATAAAAGCAAAGTGCCTTTATTCTTACACAAGTTTGCAAACTCGGTCTCTCTGTGTGTCCAATGTATTGAAGTGATTCGAGAACCCCAGCTCAGGTACGGTTGAGTTTTCACAGTAGCAAAGGTCAGGGTGAGGGATTTCTAAGGTTCAGGGCCCCCAGTTGGCTGACATTTGTCTAGGGGTGTCCTGGTGAAAAGCCATGGGTGTGTACTCGCAGGTGATCCTATTTACAATGGTTGGAACATTAGGAATTTCCTTTGGATGATCTGTTCCTGGGTGGTGCCTGGGCAGTCTCAGTTTGTGGTCTTTCTTGGAACCAGGATAAACTACTGAGACTCAGGCTTCTATTGAGCTTGTCCTGGCTGGGTCCTGCAAGGTCCTGGGGCTTAATCAACTGTGGTCACAAGAAGTGATATGGGAGCTTTTTTTTTCCTTTTTTAAGTATATACTTTATTTATTTATTTATTCTTCTTTCACATAATACATCCCAACTACAGCCTCCTCTCCATCCACTCCTCTCAGTCCATGTCCCCACCACCACGATGATCTTCCCTCTCCCCAGATCTACTGTTCCCTCATTTCCCTTTAGGAAAGAGCAGACCTCCCAGGGATATCAACCAAACGCAGCGTAAGATGCAATAAAACTAGGCACAAACTCTCATATCATGATGGGGGGCAAGGCAACCCAGTTGGAGAAAAAGGGTCCCAGGAGCAGGCAAAAGAGTCAGACAACCCCCAACTCCACTGTTAAAAACCCTGCAAAAAACCCAAGATAAACGTATTTACAGAGACCTAGCACAGACCCAGACAGGCTCTGTGATTATAGTTTCAGTCTCTGTGAGCCGATATGAGCCCTGCTTAGTTGATTCTGTGGGCTGTGTTCTTGTGGTGTCCTCAACCCCTCTGACTCCTACAACCCTTCCTCTCCCTCTTCCACAAGGTTTCTCAAACTCTGCTTAATGTTTGGTTGTGAGTCTTTGCATCTGTGGGAGCTTTTATTTTCAATGTGTTGAAACATATTGGAAGAAGGAGAAGGACAGTCTCATGAATCTATAACAGGCAAAAGCAGAATTCCTACACACAGCGGATAAGCACACCTCACCTACAAAGCAATTCTGGCTCTGGGTCAGCCTGAGTGCTGGAGTCATTGCTTGCTGTCAGTCTTGTCCCAGGTTGTTCCAAGTACAGTTGGACTTCGTTTCTCAAGCAGCGTCTATCCCATGCTAGGAATCTACATTCTTCAAGATATCTAACTGTTCAGGAAAGATCACTGCATCATACAGGTTCCTGTCTCTCCAGTATGTGGTTGGTGGTTCTCAATCAGTAACTTCATATTCAGATAGGAATTGTGTCTATCAGAGTTAAGAATTGGTGGTTGACCAGAAACTATCTCCAAATACTAACCACTAGCAAATAAAAAATTAATTTTATCTAATGAAGTCTCACTTGGTATGCAAACCACTCTTAAGGCCAGGATCCATGCAAAGTACAAAATAAACTCAGTGTTATTTTTGGAAGGTCTTTTTTGCCACATAATGCTTTGTCTGGACATCTTTTCTATCTTACCCAATAAGTCTTTTACTTACATATAATAGTTTCCAATTTTCTGCTTTTAGGGTCTTTCTTTGTGTGCCAATGTGTGTGTCTCCATGTCTATATGTATTTCTTGTGTTTTTCCTTTGGTTCTTTGTTTTTGTGTTCATTTGTTTGTTTTGATCTTATTCATGTCTATTTGGATTTTTTGTTTTATTGTTGGTTTAAGGTGCCTGTTTGTTTTTTGCTGAGAGAGAGTAAGAAAGAATTCAGATTTGGGTGAGTGGAGTGAAGAGGAGGAGCTGAGAAGAGTTTGGGGAAGGGAAACCTGTAACATGAGGGCCAACTGTGGGGATTTCTGTCCTGTCCCCAGTACCCCACAGCTGGCAAGCCCCAAAGAAAATCACACACAGGACTCAATAAGATTATAAACTAATTGGCCCATTAGCTCAGGCTTCTTGTTAACTCTTATAGCTTATATTAACCCATTATTCTGATCTATGTTAGCCATATGGCCTGGTACCTTTTTCAGATGTCAGCTCACATGTTGCTTCTTCGGTGATCTGGGCAGAAATGGCGGAGGGAGCTTCCTGCTTCCCAGAATACTCCCGTTCTCTTTGCTCCACCTCTACTTCCTGTCTGGTTTTCCTGCCTATACTTCCTGCCTGGCCAATCAGCATTTACTTAAAATATGATTGACAGATTACAGACAATTCTCCCACACCAGAAACCATAATTGCAATTCATTGTATTAAAAAAATTGATTTCAACTTTAAAAAAATGGCAGTCATGGTGGTGAACACCTTTAATCCCAGCACTCAAGAGACAAAACTATGAATCGGAGAAATACTGGTCTACAGAGAAAGTTCCAGGACAGCCAGGACTATACAGAGAAATCCTGTCTCAAACAAACAAACAAATGGTGGTTGGAGGAAAAAATGAAGGATTTGAATCTGCAATGTGCATGAAGGATGCTGGACAGGGGAATGGGGGTAGGCACTGGACAACTGGCTCGGTAGTTAAGAGAGACTACTGTGCAATCACAAAGACCAAAGACTAGAGTTCATATCCCAGCTGCCACAGAACAATCCTGCACACACCTGTGACTCCAGTTCAGAAAGGAACACAAACAGATGGTCTCTAGGACTGGCCAGCTTCCAACTTACCTGAGAAAACACCCCCAAGGTTCATAGAGAGACCTTGCCTCAAAGGAGTAGGCAGAGAGTGGTGGAGGAAAACACTCAACCTTCTCTTCTGGTCTTTGCACATGTACATAACCAGTTATACATGTGCACATACATTCACCTCAAATTGACTAATTGTGTTTTTTTTTAAGGATGCTGAGGGAAGGGAAGGAAAGCATATGGTAGAGAAAAACATCTCAAATGATATGTTAACTGGATTGATAAAGATTAATGATACTCTGTTTACTCTTGAAGGCAAGCAATAAGAAATGAAAGGTATGTTTCTCTAGTCCTTTCTGTTTGCACGAATCTAAAAAGTGTAGCTTTAAACACATATGTCTGTCATGACTGGCAGAACCAAGCCCCAGAATCTAAAGTTGAAGCTGAACAAAGAAATGAGGAGGCTTGGAGGAAGGTAGGCCAGTGATGGACAGGTCAAGGCCATCTGCAGGCCAATGATAGACGTGTCATGGTCACCTGCAGGTCGTTGATGGACAGATCATGGCCATCTGCCTGTTCTAGAACAGGAACTTTCCCATGCCCCGTGGTGAAGGAGCTAATATTAGTGAGTACATACTCAACCTGAATCTAGAGCTGTAGGAACACAGAGTGAGCAAGATGCTGTTTCTCTCCTTGAAATTCAGTTATCCAGCCAGAACCAGATCAGAATAAGACATGAATGAATCCTGTCTTTCAGATGACCAGAAGCCAGTACTAAAGATGCCAAACCTCTGGTCAGAAAGGCAACAGTCTGCTTAAATATAAACAGACACTCCCAAGAGCAAAGTCTCCTATGGCCAGTGAGCTCAATGCACATCACATGAAATCATATATTTAACCCCTCAGAGATCCTGCTTTGCGAAGAGGTATTTTCTCATTATACAGCTGAGGGGATTGAATGAGCCAATACTTGGAGAGCATTTGAAAGAGCCCTTGATATACAGAAAGTTCTGAATGAATGTTTGCTGCCTTGATTCTGACGGGCCCTAATGAGGAAGTCTTATTATTACATAGCAATCAGTGTCTTAATCGGAATGAACAAGAAGATACACAGTTAGGAGAGCATGAATGGAGGGGGGAGAGTAAGGAGCTGAAATTCAGCAGCAGCAAGAAGCCATTTTTCATCACTACAGGGTACTGCCATGATGGCAATTTAGACCAGGGAATAGGAGGGGATAGGGCTCTCACAATGAGGCTGGCACAAATGCGTAACTGCCTCTGCCATGCCCTAGTTCTGAGCTCTCTTTAAACCCCTCTCCCCCATTTCCTCTTCTCGGGGCTGCTGGTCAGGTTTTCTTGATGTCCTTTTTGATGGAATAGGAGAACATATGGGCTAATAGACGACAGAAACAAGGAAAAGTCAGCCAACAAGGGGTCTACTCTCATGCTCTGTAACCACATTCCACGCAGGACCAGGTCCAGCCTCTTGCTCTGTGGTCATGCACCTGACTGTGGAGGCTGAGGAGAATTTGGCTACAGAAAAAGGTTTCTGAACACACAACAATGTAAAATTAGTTCAAAATCAAAAGTGTAATGACTTCAATGTGTTTCTGAAAGCTCTCACCCAAGCTGCACCTGGGGCTTTACCACATGCAGCCCTGGTTCTCAGTAGACTTGTTCACTTTGTGCATGATGTTACGCTGTGCAACACCAGAGAATGCTGCTGAAACAACCTAGCTCTGCTCCCAGACCCCGCTTGTTAGGAACTGCGGTGATTTTGCTGTACACAGGGTTTGTGCTGCTGTAGGAACACAATGGTTTGATCGGGCGAGAGCAAAGGCTTAATGTTTTCCTCCCATTGTTCCTCAACGTGGAAGAAACAAATGAGTACTGTTTGAATTCAAACTACTGTTTGAATTGCTGATTTCAGTTCCTCTCTCTCTCTCTCTGTCTCTCTCTCTCCCCCACCCCCGTGTGTGTGTGTGTGTGTGTGTGTGTGTGTGTGTGTGTGTGTGTGTGCATTTCTTCATTTTAAATCTTTCCTTGTTTATTTATTTAAACTCTTAAGTGACCTTTGTCATAGGGTTAGGGAGAATTTTCAACAGTTTCTGAAAAGTCCCTGAACAGACTTTGTCACCTGACACTGCTACCTTATTCAAAGCAGCATTCTCAAACTGGTGGTTTTACAGCCTTCTTATCAATCATGTTAAGATGATCTCTGTTCAGAGGTAACAGGTAATCAGCCAGTTTAATTCTTCCTCTAAAAATAAACAAGCACATCCATCTCATCAGTATGTAAATTTGCTTTCATCTCTAATCAATGCTAAAATTATCTGTATAGCAAAGAGTTGTTTCAAAATACATTTCCTTATGATGATTCTTTACCAGTAAATGTTTTGTTTTCAAAGTGTGTTTTGTAGACCGATATGCCTGAGGTAACATAAAGATTTTCTTAGATGATAAGGGGTTGACTGGAAAAAGTATAAGATGCCTCAATCCAGCTACTCAGGAGGCCAAAGAAGGAGGAGCACAAGTTCAAAGCCTGCATAGGTCACAAAGAGAGTTCAAGGCCAAACTAAACAGTCTTGTCTCAAAATACTAAAAATATAAAGTTAATTTTTTTAATTAAGAAAGAAAGAAAAAGAAAACTAGGGATGTAGCTCCAAGATAGAGTGACTGTCTAATATGGCTGAACAGACACACACACACACACACACACACACATACACACACACACACACACACACACACACACACCTCCAACCACACGGGGTCCCAAGATAGAGTGACTGTCTAACATGGCTCAACAGACACACCACACACACACACACACACCTCCAACCACATGGAGTCCCAAGAGTGAGGCTCATTCTCCTCACACCTGTCCCACATTCAAAGCTGCGTGGGGCGGGACTGCAAGGTGAGCTGCAGGGAAACGGAAACAGCAAGTTCTTGGGACTCTTAGTTTGCTGAGTCTGGGAAAGACACAGCACAGAGCAGCTGTGAGGTTCAGGTCCTAAGAGAGCTTCTGCCTGGGAACTGAAGTGTCCAGGCACCCCCTAGTGGTCTAATTTCCTGCTCTGTTGGAAGCCACCTGCCTCCAAGGTCCATAAACATGGGATATTTAGAGATCTGCCTCAGCCCACCTCCAGGCAAACGGCCAGTGCACACACGGAACATCTGATGTCCTTGCTGCCTGTCTGGCCTCCCCGGGAGCTTGTTAGGCATAGAGGCTGAGAAGCATGCCCTTCTTGTTTTCACAGTTAACTCTGTATCTTGGTAAAAATGCACCTTCTTCAGTTTGTGTCAGGATGATGGGAGCCACCTCTCCATGGGATGGTTTTGATGTTTGGCTTTTGGGGAATGAACTGGAATCTTTGTGGAGATGGCATGAGGCTTCCTTTCCCTTTGTCCTGTCCCACATGTGGGATGAGAGGGCTGAAAGCAAACCCAAAACTAGCTTGAAACGTTTCAGGTTTACCTAGCACAGTACTGTGGATTGACCCCATGGCCCTTGGCTAGAACTGAGTTATGGATTTCACCCATTTCGATGTTGAATCAGGATTTGAAGGACATGGACTGACGCCAAACTGTCAAGATTCAAATCTCATCTTCACCATTTACAAGCTATAATGTTGGGGGGTAGGGGTGTCACTTAACCCCTCCCCTCAGACTGTTGATCTGTAAAAGGAGTAATAGCAGTTACTACCTTTTGGGGTCACATGGAAGATTAAATGAATTAAATAATTAAAGCCCTTGGAATAGACCCTGCCATGAGAGCCATGCTTGCTGTGGTAACTGATGTGAAAGCTGCCTTGTACCAAGCGTATCTGTTATCATTAGTATGTATTTTATTGTCTGTTACTATATGCATTGTTTCCTTTAGCTTCTCTATAAACCTACTATTAAATGCATTCCTTAGAAGAAACTAAGAAAGACTGGTGGCAAGCATCTCACAAAAGTCACCCTCCAAATGGCCAAATTAGAGTCCAATACTAGGGTCTTGTCTGTGTAATCGATCCAGAATGGATCTGCCATCCATAAAAGTATGTATGAGGAAGTGTTAACTGTCCTTACACAGCGCTGTGAATAGGGGACTGAGTGGTCGGAAGCGAGGTCAAATAGGAAAGGCTTGAGCAGACCACAGCGATACACAGTAGAAAGAACATGCAACTGAAACTTTGTCAGAGACCAGCTTCGACAAAAATACCACTTACCAGGGTAGGGGCATGGGGAGTAGAAGAGTTAGTAAAGAATACGGAGATGTGGGTAAAAATAATAAAACAGAAAACATAGGATAGTACCGGGAGGGAGTCCCAGTGAATACTGAAATCTGCCACCTTCAGACGAGGTGGAAATAGGCTCACTTTTGGGGGCCTCTGCAAAGCTAAGCAAAGAAGCATGTGAGATAGCCATAGTTTTAGGGCTATAGTTTTCAGGTTTGGATCTGAATGTCATTCACAGGTGAATCAAGGACCCTAAAATAATGGTCCATAAGAATTAACATGTTCCCAGGAACCCCATGCTAGAGGAGGGAAAGGCTGATGCCTGCCCTGCAGGAGGAGACACGGTGGTTCTGAGTGTATCTCATCAGCAGGTTTCCAGGCCCCTGTTCCGTCTGCCTGTAAGAGTGTAATGCATTGACAGAGGGTAGAGGGAAAGCAGGAGTTATTCTCTCTCCAGGCAAACTGTAAACAAAGCTGTTTTCTTTACCAGTTCCTGATTCCCAATTTCTTTGGAAATATAGGCAAGCTAAGATGGTGGGAGTGTGGACCCAAGGTCTTAGTAAGAGGCCCAAGCACTGGGAGTTTGAAATCCAGATTGGTGATTGGATCCTGACAGCTCCAACCTGCTAGGTAGATGAATCATTTGATGGATTCATAACATGATGGGTTATGGGTGAGCAGAACTGTGGGAGGTCAGGCCTAATTAAAGGCAGTCACTGGGAGGGGGGGGGATGTTGGAGCCGTATCGTCTCTGAGTCTCTTCCTCTACTCCTCTTTAATATGCTTCTTGTGTACCAGACTGCCACACCACCCATCATGATGGACTGAAGCCTTGGAAACCATTAGCAAGATACTGGGCTACTGGGCTGTGGGCAGCAAAGAACAGTTACTGGAAGCTAACAGGGAAGTCACACGAGAGAACTTGCCTTCTTTCACACAAGAAACTGATAAGGATTCTGATATGCAATGGTAGTTTGGGATTCCCTGTGAATCAGGGTGTAGTCCTGAGGATAAATGGAGCATGTACTAGGCTATGAATTCAGTCCTCAGCTCTGGGACAGGGAGCGAGAAAACACAAGGGAAAATACACTCATTTGCATGAGACTTGGATGTGGAGTGACAGGTATCTCTGCTCTACCATGTTTCTTTACATGGCTCCATGTAGGCTGGAGTCTGATTAGAGATGAAAATAGACACCATGTAAAGAACCAAATCCAGTTCCCAGCTTCCCCTGGCCTTCTACCAGCAGCCTACGGAAATATTATTACATGTAATTTCTCTTCTGATCTTCTAAGGATTCCATAGAACCCTAGCCACTGAAATATTCTGCTAAACATTGTCACAACTGTCACAGTTTGGATATGGAGCAGGTGAACCTGAGCTACATGTGCTGCTATCTTGCCCCCCGCCCCGCTGTGTGGCTGTAGGGGAATGGAGCTTTTCAGAGGTGGGGTCTGATAGACAGGAAAGCTCAGGATGCTGGAGTCCTGTCCTCAGAAGACTTAATAAGTTCCCACAAAAGTGAGTTACACAGCCAGTAAGTCCGGGACCTGAATTCCTCTTGCTTCCTCTCTTGCTGTATGACTGCTCGGTTTCATACATCCAACCAACTAAATGGAGGCCATGACTCCCTTCTGCCTCAGTTTCCTCTCTGTTAACACGGGTGAAAATGTTTACTTTCAGCACAGAACCTTGGGGAAGTAAATAATTTCACTTTTACAGAGTGAATCTTGCGAGTTTGGGAATAGCTGAGGGGAATAAGGAGCAGAGATGAGCATATGCAGATCTTCATTTGGAGGAGGCGGGTGTTCATTTAGTTGCAGGTCCATCATCAGGGGAAGCCAGACAAGAAATCAGGGCAGGAACCTGGGAGCAAGAACTGATGCAGAGACCATGGAGGAACACTGCTCACAGTCTTGTTCTTCATGGCTTGCTTGGTCTGTGTTTGTTTATTTGTTTGTTTGATTGATTGTTTATTTCAGGCTGGGCTCATTTCTTTCTTTTTTTCTTTTGGGATTATAATCCAGTTACATTTCTTCCTTCTCTTTCTTCCATCCAAAGTTTCCCAAATACCTCTCCCTGCTCTCCTTCATATTCATGGCTTCTTTTTTCACTGATTGTTACCATATGTATGTTTGTATGTGTGTATGTGTAAATGTATTATATGTATACATATGTATATGCATATATATATTCCTAACTATGATCTGTTGAGTCCATATATTGTTAGTTGCATCTGTTTTGGGGGCGGACCATTTGGCCTTGAAAACCAATTGCTATGGTCTTCCTTGGGGAGGACCCCCTCATAAGTTCCCACCTCTCCTCAGTTGCCTATAGTTTTTTGCATAGCTGAGATCTTCGGTTTTTAAGAAAAATTGCTTTTGCAACTCAAGATAACTTCAAGAAGATGGTGATAGAAGCAAGAGTGTAGAGATATTTCATTTGTATTTTAGTAAATAAAGCTTCCCTGGAGATCAGAAAGAAAAACAACCCCACTGGTCAGTCTTACAAACCAGGGGTTACACACACCTTTAATCCCAGTTGCCACACTATTTGCCATAGAAACTAGGTGGTAGTGGTGTATGCCTTTAATCCCAGCCCTAGAGAGGAATATAGGATGGAAGACAGCTCTCAGACACAGTCTCAGGCTGAGGATTCAGGAGGCAAGATCACCATTTCGGGCTGAGGTAGAGGTAAGAGTCGGTGGCTGGCTGTTTTGCTTTTCTGACCTTCAGATTGAACCCCAATATCTGTCTCTGAGTTTTTATTAGACATGCTACACAGGGGAGTTGGTTTCGCAAATAAAGCACTTGCTTAAAACTTGAGTTCAGAATTCTAGAACTCATGACAAAGTCAGGTGACTGTCTGTAATTCTAGCACAAGGAAGGAGATCCAAGGGATGGAATGCCGGGGACAGACTGGCTACGTAGATTAGCTAGAACTGGCCAAGTCCAAGATCAGTGAAAGACTCTGCCTCAATAAAGTGGAGAGCAAATGAAGAAGACATCCAACATCAGCTTCAGCTACATACACGCACACACACACACACACACACACACACACACACCAGCGGTTAACACAACTAAAAACCCAACAGGGATAATTACACATACACACCACAAAACAAAAATTATACATAAGCATCATGAGCAGTCAAGCGTCAGATGCCATCTCACCCTGCTTTCTTTATATTCAGGTCCACAGCATCTATAGGAATGCATTGTTCATGAATTTGCATGTATTAGCATTATCAAGAATAGAAAATGATACTATTATTATGTAAGCAGCTTCAGTTTAAACAGGCTGTCAGTCAACTGCCTCCAGGCTTGGCAATATCTAGTTTGTTGGCAGATGGGACATTCCAACCTGCTTTCTTCTGTCATGTTTTTGACAAACATCGTAAGCCAGGTGCCTTTTTCCCAGCTGTCCCCTGGGCTTATCTGGGGCTTTAACTTGAACCATCACGTTCATCACAAAGTGTTGACATTATCTCAGCAGCCAACTGAGGAAAATGAACACATAAATTCACTTGCAATCCTATTTTATGCCTGTTCTTTTTTCTTGTGCTTAATAGTGGCAGAAGACTTAGTAATGTGTTATGAATGGATGATTTGAAATGGTATACCTTAATGAAAACACATGTTCACACAGATCTTCACAGCTAACCATTATGGAGACTGATAATTTCTCCATCTGCAACGTACCTATAAAAATATACGAGTGTTTTATAATTCCCAAAGATAGGTTATAAATTTTAAAAGCTCTGTTTATCAAAATGAAATTTAAGGAATGCATTTATAGTCAGAGCAAATACACTTAGAGAAACTACAAACTGAGTCTTCAGTAACACAGGGTAGCTAGTCTTCAGTATCAGCAGTGACCTCATCTTCCTCAAGTTGCTGAAGCAGCAGGACACACTCCAGGAAGATGAAGAGAATATCAAATATCAATACTTTGCTTTGTTCCAAAATAATTGGGAATAGATATAACTTAAGTATGATTTTTGTTTTGTTTTTGTTTTGTTTTGTTTTGTTTGCCCTAAGACAGGTTCTTAAAGGGTAGCCTTGGTTGGCCTCAAAGTCAAGTCCTCCTGCCTCATCCTCTTGAGAGCTAAGGTTATAGGTGTGTACCACCTTGCCTAGAATTACTGGATTCTTAATTTTAATATGTGTGTATGTGTGTTGGTGTTTTGCTTGCATGTATGTCTGTGTGCCCCGTGCAGGCAGTGCCTGAAGAGGCCAGAAGAGGGCATCAGATCCCCTAATACTGGAGTTAAGACACTGTAGTGAGCCACCAGGTGTGTGCAGGAATTTAATCCAGGTCCTCTGGAAAAGCAGTCAGTGCCTTAACAACCATCTGCCCAGTCCTAATATTGTGTTTTTTTAAGAAGAATAATTTTGGGACTATAATCTACTCAGTCACTTGCCTCTTCCAGACAAGGGGAGGAGAGAAACAGAGACAGGGATGGGGAGAAGAGGAAAGTGAAATTACCTGGCATGAGAAAGAAACACAGAACACGCAACACACCTTCTTAGGAGTTTATTGGAGGACGTGTGCAGGCCTGATGAGGTCGGTGTGCAGAGAGAGAGAGCTTGAAGATGGCGCGTCCAGCTTTTAAGGGCTGCCTGGCGCATGCGCACAGAGGAATGACGTCGTTACATCATATGCAGCTGATGGAGCTCATGCATGCATGCAAGGGCTCACACAGTTGTGACAGAGGTAGTTGATACAACCATGCCACACCTGGGTCACGCAGGGTCCTTTAAGATCCTCCGTGGCCATTAGGCACTTCTGCCTGAGGGCTTGTCCGCACGTGCGTGACCCTAGAACCTGGAAGCGTCAGCCATGCTGTGTGGCTGAATCATTACAGAAAGAAAGAAGGAAAGAGAGATAGATCCATGCTCGTGAATGTTAGTTGGAGAATCATGGTTAAGCAATTAGGTACAAGGTAGCTTTTTAGGGAAGAGAAACAGGGAAGACCAACTCTCCAGGATGTGAGAGAGAAAGTGGATGCCTATGCTATGCCCAAATCCGCGAAGTCCCCCAAAAGTCAACAAGGAGACCAAATTCCGTAAGCAAAAACAAAGAGCCTTTATTTTACGCAAGTTTGCAAAGTCAGTCTCTCCACATGTCCAACGTATTGGAATAAACGGAGAGCCCCGAGCTCAGTCAGAGTTGGGTTTTTATAGTAGGAGAGGTGGGGGTGAGGGCTTTTCTGAGGTTCGGGACCCCTGATTGGCTGACACTTGTCTAGGGGTGTCCTGGTGAGTGTGCTGGCAGGTGGTCCTATCTACAGCGGTTGGAATGTTAGGCATTTCCTTTGGATGGTCTGTTCTTGGGTGGTGCTCAGATAATCTCAGCTTGTGGTTCTTCCTGCAACCAAGTATTGCTTCAGGGTAAACTACTGAGTGAGACTCAGGCCTCTATTAAATTTACTGATGGCTGAGTCCTACTCTGGCCTGTGGTAATGACTGGAAGTAGAGAACTTCCTTTGGGTGATCTGTTCATATTTAGCTTATCATGGCTGGCTCCCACACCTATAGTCAGTTTTTAAACTTTTAGAGAGACAAGATGACTTTCTGTAAACAGACCCTGATAAACCTGCTGGAGAAGGGCCGTGAAAATGTTAGTGGTCACCACCCCTGAATGAGACAGGTAATTCTCCCCACAGAGGGCCAAGTGGCTGTGAAACAACTTTGCCAAGGGCACGGAGCAAAAACCATGCCATGGAAAGATCAGCAAAGGTAGAGATGTTCCTGTCAAAGCGGAAGCCAAGTGTCACTTCATAGACAGTAGTACACGGAAGCCGTTATGCAAAGCAGGCACAAGATGGACAGTTTGGCAGATACACTGATTCAGCAGGTCCAGCCAGCTCATCTGCTGAGAAAGAACTGTGTTAATTAACAGGAAATGTGTGTGAAGAAAATTAATATATAATAAATGCAACATTTGGCTGTGAAACCAGCAGGGTTGTGTCTTCTGTAGGGTAGGGGAAAGATGTGTAACAAATGAAATCCTATTCTGTGGACCATTGTCTTTCTTACCATCCTCTTTCTCTGCATTGCAGACAACCAAGATGGGATCCTTCACTCTCTACCTCCATCAACATTCACCGAATATCAAACACACGTGCTTGGCCCAACCCTAGTGGTACACATCCTTTAAGGGCAATGGAGCCTCTCTTGCCTCTTGATGAACATACCCAGGGGCTTTGGGTATTGGAAAAACCAGTGGCCACCAGAGCCACCTCAAGTCAATGACTTCCGGGATTATTAAGTTTGTTGTCTCATGCCCAAGAAGAACAAGAAACCATGGAGAAGGAATGGGCAGAGTAAACACAAAGTTATTCTGGGAAAGCGAGTCCTGAAGTAGGAGGGGCTCCAAAGGAAGAATACTGAAGTGTTACCCTGTCCAGTAGGCTTTTATGGATTTCATGGTGAGAACTGGATGGAGACAGACATAGTCTTTATTGATACAGGTCTTCTTTAGTGGCATCATGGGACCACCCAGTGAGTCTACATGCCCCATGTATGTCCCCTCTGTCCAACAGGAATGTCACCCATCCTTTCAGGGGAGTGGTCAGATGTGGTACATAGCTAAAACATGATCCACTGTGGGTCCCACCCTTGCTGCCTAAGGGAAACTTGACTCATGTCTTATTTGGGCCTAGGGATGCAGAACTCTAGGACCCAGTTTTTGTCTTTAGGGAGACACCATTATAATTTAGCAAGACAGACTTTCTGTGAGTCATTCACAGACTGAGATGTGCTTTGGTAATGAAAGGAGCAAAACTCACTCCCTTTGCTGAAAATGGCCTGTTCCCGCACAGCCCAGGGTAGAGGGCCACTCTAGCTTCAGTCATTGGTACCCAATGTTACCAGCTAGGCTGAGAGTCATTGTTTTTAGCATTACAACCGCAGTCCAGGAAAGACTGACCTACATGCTGAAGATGGGGACCAGCTTTGGAACACCCAGTGAGTTGTGATAAGCAGGCCCAGAATGGCTGAGGGGAAGAGAGCAAAAGAAAGTTGTCCCCAGAGGGACATGGTTCCATGAGCTTACTTCAGTCCTTACAGAGAGAGGAAGCCGCCTAGGTTCTGACTTGCCCCCTGACACGGGACCAGGCTGTACTTCCTATAGTTTCCTAGGCTGAGAAGGTGGGATTGGGGAGCTGCTCCCATAAGGCTGTGGGAAGGGCACTCACCTGGTGGTCCTGCGCCCTAATTCCCTTAGTCCCACAGATGATCCCAGGGGAGTTGTGGGCAAACCTGGCAAAAAGAGCGTAGTCTACAGTAGACAGCGGGTTCTTGATCTTTGTGCCTAGACACAGCCCTATGACCCTGACCTCACTGACCCCAGCTCTTAAGACTAGCCACTTCCGCTTCCCCCAAGAAGAGCTCTGAGGGCTTCGGTGATGGATACTCCTAGACCAATGGATCAACACACTGTAATCAGACCCCTCTGAATTCTAAGAACTCGGCTGACTCAGCTGCCTGAGTCATGATTTCCTGGGAGGGTAGGCTGCTTTTTACATTTTGGGTTATTTTCCATTTATCATTGAGAGCAAGGGCTCTATCTTCTCCTATTTAAACCTTCAATATGTGGTTGTTTTCACATAAAAATGGGTCTTTCATGAAAGAATGATGTGGCATGTTTAGCCCCAGGCTCTCCAGCTCCTTGGAACCCATACACCAGAGAGACCTCCACCTACCAGCTAGCTGTCCTCTTTCCTGTCGGCCTCTCCTCACCTCCACCCCTCACCAGGGCTGGACTTTAAGGGCAGATCTTCAGCACAAGAAAGGGATGTCTTACAAATTTAAAAGACCAACGAGATGGCTTCATGGGTGAAAACACTTACTGCCCGAGCCTGAAAGCCTGCTTGACCCTCAGAAGCCACGGTGGCTCAGACTCCTGACAACTGTCCTATGACCTGCTCATCCATCTCCATATGCTCACACATACACACAGTGGCTCAGACTCCTGACAACTGTCCGATGACCTGTTCATCCATCTCCATATGCTCACACATACACACAGTGGCTCAGACTCCTGACAACTGTCCTATGACCTGCTCATCCATCTCCATATGCTCACACATACACACAGTGGATCAGACTCCTGACAACTGTCCTATGACCTGCTCATCCATCTCCATATGCTCACACATACACACAGTGGCTCAGACTCCTGACAACTGTCCGATGACCTGCTCATCCATCTCCATATGCTCACACATACACACAAATGACACATTTAAAATACATTTTTGAAAAATGTAAACATCAATGTTCACATGAGGAGACCCTTCCGGGAAGGGTGCATTTTCTTCGCATCACATGCCACATGACCAGTAACATGACCTGCCAGCTCCACCTCTCTTTTCCTACTGCTGAAGCCGAGGGCAGCCACTTCAGCTCCCTTCCCTGACCCTGCTTTCAGATGCTAATTAGCAGGACCTGCCCAGTCTTGGCCCAGCTCCTCTGAGTCTGTCCACACTGACCTGAAATGACTGGGCACCCAGCTTCTTTAGTCGAATTCAGATCCCTTTTCTGTTCACCTTTCCTCCCCTCCCCCAAGGAAAACAGCTCCCAGATGCATAAAGCATGGGTGTTCACTTCACCTAGCTCGCAGCCTGCCCTTACTGAAATGTGTGTTGGCTCCCTGACAGCCGCTGTTCACAAACCACAGCTCAGAAAATCAACTCCTCCTCCAGGAAACCTGTCCCGGAGCCAGTTGCTCTGACCAGGCGCCTTCTCAGACAAGGTGCATTATGCAAAGTAGCGCGAGATAGACAGATTGGCAGGAATTCAGGTACATCACAGCGTGGAAACTCTTGCCAATGTCTAGGCAGAGAGGAAGTAGTGTGTTAATTAACAGGAAGTCCGTCAAAAGCGCTACATGGAGCATTTCCTATCAAAGCCACTGTCAGTAAACAGGCCCCCAGGGGAAGAGTCAGCCCATCAGGCAGGTCAGGGCATTTCTGAAGGAAGAAGTGACTCGGCCTTTCCTCTCGAGAGCCACAGGAAAACCCATCCCTCCTCTGCCACTGTGAGCCTCTTTCCTCTTTATTGTCTCCCACCCGGCGGAGATGAGTCCTTTTAGAGTTAGTGACTCTGGCAGAGCCCACAGCCACAGCCGTGCCCTGCAGCCAATACGTTTGCTTACACATGCACACAGACTCTGAGGCCAGCGATCAATAAGCAGCTCAGTTTCTCCCGAGTTTATCTCCCGATCAGTTCATCTACCAGTATCTCACCGAGTTGTGGGTTCTCTGTGAACCCAGCTGTCATCTCCCTACGTGTCAATCACCACTCAAGTAGGTTTCTCCTGCAAGACTGTGGTGTTTTCATTACCACTCTGTGCCATTTTCATTCTTCCACATTATGAGATTTTGCCGCAACAAGTTGGATGAATTGAGTGTCTGACTCCACTCCGAGGTTAGTTCTGATTGAAGCAAAAATTATCATGAGAGACAAAACACAGAGATACTCTGTTGTAAGCTGCTAGCCTGGTCTGTCACCTGGGTACCCTGTCCCTTTAAAAGGCAAGCTCCGCCTACTCCCAACCTCCTTTCCCCTCCCCCTTCCCCTGTGACTCGGGGATCTCCCATCTCCTCTCCAGTTCTCTCTCTCTCTCTCTCTCTCTCTCTCTCTCTCTCTCTCTCTCTCCCTCTCTCTCTCTCCTCTTCTACCCCCCTCTTCCTCCCTCCTCCCCTTCCTTCCCTTCCCCCTCCATAACCCACTAAATAAATGCTTTGCCCCAGCTCTCTCTGCATGACATATCTGTCTGTCTCTCACCCTCCAAAGGGACCCACCAAGGGACCTCAGCCCCTTATGAGTGACCTCGGGTCACCTCTTTATGAATGATAACATACTCCACAAGTCTTTCCCTATCATGGGAAAGAGAGCTGAAAATCCCAAGCACCTGGTAACTGGCAAGAAAAGTTTAGGGACAATCCATTGACATATCAAGAATGAAAGAGCCCTAAGAGCCAGTGTGGGTGACAATGGGGATGCTGTCTCTGAAGAATTTCAAACCAATAAGAAACCCACCAGCACTGGAGACTCAGTGGTTAACAGCACATGCTCTTTCAGAAGACCCAAGTTTAGTTCATAGCACCCATTGTTGGGCAGTGCACACCCCCCTGTATCTCCAGTTCCAGGAGATCTGGTGCCCTCTCCTGGACTCCAAAGACACCCTCACATGTGCCATACACTCACACAGACACATGATATACATGTAAATAAAGATAAAAATCTTCTTTTAAAAAGAAATCTGACCAAAACAAATTTACATGTTACTATTATGCTATGAGAAACAATCACCACGCTGAAGTGTTCATCCAGGTTTAAGGCTCAAACCACCGCTGCACTAGGCTATTAATGACACATATTAAATTATTACAGTTCTATAATTCTTCTCCATGAATGCGCGTTAGATTCTGCATAGATTTTATTTGGAGAAATCCTCGTTACAAAGTTGGCCACAAGCAGAGATCATTCGGATTCAGACACTGTTGCTGGAAAGTCAGTTATCCCAGCCCATAATCTTTTGATCTAGACTCAGGTAAGAGCTATGCCTGCAACTCCTGGGGTCCTGTGTGTCTTGCATTTAGACAGAACATTTTGAGAAGACAATAGCCCGAGGATCGTCCGTACAGACTTGAGCATCAGTGCTGCCATTTATTGTGAATGCTTGGTGATAAGTATTTTGAAAATCCCCAGTTTTGGGTTTTCTCTGCTGATGTAATAAGCCAAATTCAGCTGAATTTTTAAGACCGGGTTTAATAAACAGAGCAAAGAAAGCAGAGCTGAGCACCCCGGCTGACTCTTAGAAGCAGAAGGAGGAGAAACCACGTGGCAGATTTAAGGTCCTGGTCTTAAATACCCTGTAGGTGTGATCTTGAGCATCTCAGGGGGAAGAGCCACCCCTTGGTGGGCTTTCTGAGGAACAGTGTTTCCACTTAAACATTTGGTGTTTTTGTTTGTTTTCTTATTTGATATTTAGAATTTATAGCAGAAACAGGGAAATTATGAGGTGAGATATAGTTTTTGGTAGGTAAAAACCAGTTTGCACCTGGAATGTTACAACATTCTAATATATTTTAAATTGAGTTTATTCATTTTAATTGTCAGTTGTTTGGAAACAAAGATTTAGTTCAGGGGGCAGAGAGATGGCTCCATGGCTAAGAATGCTGGCTGCTCTGGGTGGGCGGAGGCGGCGGCGCACACCGTTAATCCAGCACTCAGGATGGGCGGAGATGGCGGCGTACACCGTTAATCCAGCACTCAGGGTGGGCGGAGGCGGCGGCGCACACCGTTAATCCAGCACTCAGGGTGGGCGGAGGCGGCGGCGCACACCGTTAATCCAGCACTCAGGATGGGCGGAGGCGGCGGCGCACACCGTTAATCCAGCACTCAGGATGGGCGGAGGCGGCGGCGCACACCGTTAATCCAGCACTCAGGAGGCAGTGACAGATGGATCTCTGTGAGTTTGATGCCAATCTGGTCTACAAGAGCTACAAGAGTATTCATGGAGAAGTATTATAGAACTGTAACAATTTAATATGTGTCGTTAATAGCCTACTACAGCAGTGGTTTGAGCCTTAAACCTGGCTGAACCCTTCAGCCTGGTAACTGTTTCTCACTGCATGATAGTAAGATGGAAGCTTGTTTTGGTCAACTAGTTCCAGGACAGACTCCAAAGCTACAGAGAAACCCTGTCTTGAAAAACAAAAACAAAACAAAATTTAAAAAAATTTAAAAAACACTTGCTGTTCTCCCCAAGGACTTATGTTCAATTCCCAGCACACATGGCAGATCACAATCATCTGTAATATAACTCCAGTTCCTAAGAATCTGATGCCTTCTTCTGACCTCTATGGACCCTGGACACACATATATTTCACAGACATACATGCATCAAAATGCTCATAAACATAAAGTAAAATAAACTAATTCTTAAAAAGAATTAGTTCAGAAAAATATTAGTGTAATTATCTGTCCTGTCCCTTTAAGAGACAAGCCACGCCCACTCCCTCTCCTGTCTGCCCAGGCAAGCTGATCTTCAGCTTCCAGCATGAGTCTCTTCCTTTTCCATCTCCCTCTAGAAGAAGCAGCTTCCGCCTCTCCCCACTTCTATCCTTCCCCCATTCTCTCTCTCCCTCTCCCTCCCCCTCTCTCTGCTCCTCTCCCTTCTTCCCTTCCCTTCCATAACCCACTAAATAAATATCCAACCTCACTCTACAAGTCTCCATGTCTCTGTCTCTCATTCACCGCCTGCCACGGCATGGCTCCCTGCCTGGGACCAACCGCTTTCAGAGACCTGTGGCATGGTCTCATGGCATGCCCATCCATCTGTCTCTCCTTGTGGTCTCATGTGCCGTCCCTGCCTGGGACTAGATGTTCTGGGGACCCTCTGTCTGCTGCCTGCCCCTGCTTGGGGACCTGCGACATGGTCTCACGGCCCACTGCCCACTGCAGCCACTAGGGAACTTGCAGCATTTTTATTTAATCCATTACAATTAGTAGTATGATTCCATTTTATTTAAATTGTATGTGTTTATCTTTTGTTTGTTTGGTTGATTGGTTGGTTGGTTGGTTGGTTGGTTGGTTTGATTTGGTTTTTTTAAGATAGAGTTTCTCTGTGTACCCCTGACTATGCTGGAACTCTTTCTGTAGACCAGGCTGGTCTCAAACTCAGAGATCTTCCCTCTTCTGCTTCTCTTGTGCTAGGATTAAAGATGTATGCCACCACAACTGGCTAAATTGTACACTTTTTGATCTCTTCATTTTATAAATACTAATTTAATAATTACTAGGGTTATCTCTCTAAGATATTATTACCTTCGTCTGTAGCCAGTGCATTAAAGTCCACCTTGCTAAATCGATATGAATTCTATGGATTAGATACCCTTTTTTCCCTTTATTACTGTAGTGTCTATTTTAGGCTTATTCAAAAAACTTGCACCTGAATATGTAAACAAAATTCTCTTAAAACTTCCCTGTTTTGTTTTCCTGGTCATTATGCATGTTCTTTTAATTTTGCCATTGTTACAGAAAATAATATTGCTGAATACAACAAACAGAGGTTAAAATACAGTCTCCTCCAGATGTTACAGACCACAGGACAACCCAGATACAATAGGCAAGAAAGTCCTGCTGTGGGCATGTCCCCTCCAGGCAGCCCGGCAGCTGCTCCATTCTGTTCCTTTTTTCCTTCCTGTTTGAAACTCTTTCAGGCCTCCTTCTGTTCCTTTTCACCCCTCCCCTCCCCTTTATTCTTCCCAACCCTCCCTAACCCTCCCCTTCTTTGTCCACCTCTTCTTCCCTTTCTTCCCCCTTCCTTTATTCGTTCCCCTCTTCCTTCTTCTCTTCTCCCTCCACTTCTTCATTCCCCCCTTTTTCCCCTCCTCCCCCTTCTTCCTTCCTCTCTTCCTCTCTCTTTCCCTCGCTCCCATTTTTTCTCTTCCCTCCTCCTCCCCCCTCTTTCCCCTTTCCTTCCCCAATTAAAATATGAGCTTCCAGAGAATGCAAACCATGTCTGTCTTGAATCCCCACAGAAAGCGGTGCTCAGGTAACATCTGTTGGATTAATTAGACAATCTGCAGCTAATGCCGCCCTCCACCCTTCTGAATACCTTGACTCTCGGGGCACCTGGCACCCGAGAAGGCTGAGATCTCACGCAGCCAGTAAAACTCCACAGCAATGTCCAGCGCCCGAGTGGGCTGAGATCTCACGCAGCCGGTAAAACAACTCCACAGCAACGTCCTTTTATCCGGTTGCTATTTTTGCTCAGTGGTGTTGTCACAGCTCTGGACAACTTGCTAAGGACAGCACACCTCTCCATCCCCATCTTATATTAAAAAGATATTAAACAGGGCTATCTGAGAAAAGGCCCCAGAAGGTGAAAAATGCGCTCCGTACACTGACAGAATCCACTCAAACCGATCTCAGGCCAGTGAGCTTTTGAGGTGTGACCGGTTATGGGACGTGTGATTCGGCAAGATGTTTCCCTCGTCCTCACCTTCAATCAGGGCCCAGTTCTAATCCGTCATAACTGAACCGTTTGTCAAATGTAACGTCCCTTGTCCATTTCCTACTAACTAAAGCCTTTGGCTTCCTTGCCTTGAACACTGACTCCAGTGCCTCGCCCCCACCCCATTTCTCCCAAAGCCAACACCCTGACTTTGCCCCTCACAGTATAAAGTGCCTTGGTGACAGTCACTTCTCAGAATAGAGAGCAGGCTCTCAGTGAGTCATAAGAGCTCCACTGCTTTTTACCCTCCTCTTGTCCTGTGAAATAAACCTCTCAGTCTTCACCTGTGTGTTACTTATAAACTGGCCTTACTCCCATCAAACCTGCTATGTCAATCTGGATTGTCAGTGTGAGTGCCTATGAGATTAGAACAGCACACCTATGGCTATGAAGGAACACCTATCCTGAATGTGGGAGAGAGAGAGTGCCACAGAGCATAGGCATTCTCTCTCTCTCTCTCTCTCTCTGCCTTCCTCATCATGATAGACTGAAACCAGGAGGCAAAAGAAACAATTCCTCTCTTTAAACTGTCAACGTCGGGTGTTTTGTTGCAGCAGTAAAAGCTAATTTATACAGTGTTCTTGCTTACAGTCTCTGGCTGGCTGGTTATCCCTATCGACCCTGGAAGACTCTGTTTAAGCCTTGGAAGGATTCCGCTGGACCTGCTTGTAGTCTTCCAAAGCAGTCACTGCCATGACTGACTTTGAGTGAACCCAGTCGGCTTTCCCAGAGTAGCTTCCCACCATACTATAAACAAAGGAAACTACTAAACCAGAACCTAGAGGCTTCTTCCTGGACCCTGGCACCAACAGCACCAAGAATGTACCTGAAGTCTTGGATATGAGCTTGAGATAAGGCAGGAACATTCTGTATTGCCTAACGCCACTTTTGTGCAGATCACTGTATCTGGTCCCCTTAATCCAAATCACAGAAATCAGCTTGCCTTGCTTTTCCCAAATCCGTGCTTCTGTGAATAAGTCTGGAGTGCTGCATATTGTATAACCATAGATCTGCCATTTCTTTGGTCTCATGACATCTGTGAGCTGATCTGTAAGCTCTGGGACTGGGATTTTCTAGAATAATCATCCTCTGAAACACTGTTTCATTAAAAAAAATTAGGAGTTAATATATATTTCTAAACACCCTTGTAGCAGTCTGTGAATGCTGTCAAATTCTAGTTTAGAGTGTGTGGATTGGCTGACCTCACTGGACCATGGACTTGCTAAGGTCCAATGCTGTCTAGCAGCTCTCCTTTTCTTTTCGGAAGACAAAGCCTCATGATGTAGCTAGGGCTGCACTTGAATTCACGCTTGTCCTGTCTCAGCATCCCCACCCCCACCACCAGTGCTGAAACTCTGGGCATGTGACCTCCACACCCAGCTATTGTAAATGTATTGCCTAGAACAGTATCTGGAACTAAGAGTCACTAATGTTTAACTTCTTACTGAACAAATTAGATGAATGATAAAAAAGGTATTCTTTTTAATTTAAGCATATGAAATTTCTTATGAAAATCTCGAAGTAAAATTGCATTTAATTAGGTATTTGATGAACCACTTTTCTGTAAAAACAAAATCCCGAGAAAACAGGATTTTTTTTTTTTCCATCCTGGGAAAGGCATGCTCAGAAACATACCACATCCCTTCTTGCCGAGCTGTTTCAAGTCCTAGAAAGAGGAGCTGTACTTCCTTTTGGACACAAAGACTCCTAATGATGCTGATTTAACATTCCTCAGAGGTACTAAAATAGCATGCGTTCCTTAGGTCTAGCTGTACCTCACTTCTGAGTGAACAGCAGGACGAGCTGGGGCTAAGACACGGTCATCTGGGCAAGGACTAAAGTCATTCTCAATCTGCAAGTTCCTGAGTACTCCCAGTTTGTTCCGAAGTTACACCTGTGCTTCCAGGGAAAGCCTTTTGCCCCCCCCCCATCCCATGCTCTCCTTCAGTCCCGTGAAGTACTCTCCTGCCAACATCTATACCACTTCAGACTCAGGTTTTATACCATCACCCAGTTGAGCTGTTTGTCCTCAGCCACACAGGGTCAAGTGCAATCCACAGACAACTGACCATACATGTCCCTAGACCGAGTGTAACATGAGGGCCGGCTTGTTGGGGTTTCTGTTCCCGCCTGGTACCCCACAACCAGCAAGTCCCAGAGAAAATCAATCACACAGAGATCTCTATAAGTTATAAAGCTGATTGGCCCATTAGGTCAGGCTTCTTATTAGTCCTTGTAACTTATATTAATCCATTATCATTATCTATGTTAGCCCATGGCTCCGTACCTTTCTCAGCTGGGCAAGTTACAGGCTGCCTCTTCGGTGGTCTGCGCAGGAGTGGCTGAGGAAGTTTCCTCCTCCCTAGCCTTCTCCTATTCTCATTGCCCTGCCTCCACTTCCTGTCTGGTTGACCCACCTATACTTCCTGCCTGGCCAACCAGCGTTTTATTAAAATACATGATCAACAGAATACAGACAATTCTCCCACACCAACCGAGAAAAGGTCAGAATGGTGACAGCAAAGGTATCACATCACAGAAATCACTAGGCATCCCAGCAGCTCCAGGGCAGGCCGTGAAGGGGGCATGATTATCCAGCTGGCCCTGCAGACATTCTAGCTCAACAGTTCGGGTGCACCAGAAACCATCCCTCCTTCGGGAAAAATGGCTTCCCTTGCCCTCTAACTTCCAGCCTTTCTCCAGCGACATAAAACTCCCTAAATACAATTCCTCGGTGGGCAATGAAGGGACAGCGGGGATGCTGTTGTTTAATAAGAAAAGAGTGGAAGCCAGAGAAATGCACCAACTTAGCAAGAGTAGAACTCTCATGCTAAGTGTGGACAGAGTTTTCAGACTGGGGGAGAAGGTCACTGCGTAATGACTGTGACCACGCAGAATGAATTAATGAAACATCACTTTGTTGTGGCTCCAGAAGAGATTCTGGAGGTTGAGTACAGACGTCTGAAAGTAGGAGGAGCAAAAACTGTCTAAGAAATGGCTGGAGAAAGGCTCCCGTAAGCTTTGGTGAAGAAGGCCAGAGAGGGAGGTTTGAGGTGCCTCACCCTCCTCCAGTGGGAGAAAGAGTTTGAAACTGAGGAAAATGTTAGCCACTAATAAGCAAATGTCATCAGCAAAGATGTACCGATTTCAGCCACATAAGGCTGATACTTCCAGGTTCTAGGGGTCAGAAGGTGCAGACAAGCCCTCAGGCACAAGTGACTAATTAATTGCCCCCCGGGGATGTTAAAGGGCCCCATGATCCATGTGTGGTGTGGATTACATCATCTACATATGACTCAGCTAAGCCCTTGTGTGCATGCATGAGCCCCGTCATCTGCGTATGATGCAGCCACGTCATCCCCTGTGTGCATGCGCTAGGCAGCTTTAAAAAGCTGGATGTGCCATCTTCTTCTCTCTCTCTCTCTCTCTCTCTCTCTCTCTCTCTTTCTCTCTCTCTCTCTTTCTCTCTCTCTCTGCACACTGACTTCCCCAGGCCTGTACACGCTCCCTCTAATAAACACCTAAGCGGATTTGTTGCAAGTTCCATATTTCCTTCTCACTTGTGCCAGGTAATTTCAAAGGATACTACTAGTATATGTGTCTAAAAGCAATATATTTTTAGAGATTTATTTATTCATTAAATATACAGTGTTCTGTCTGTTTGCATGCCTGCAGGCCCGAAGAGGGCACCAGATCTCATTACAGATGGCTGTGAGCCACTATGTGGTTGCTGGGAATTGAACTCAGGACCTTTGGAAGAGCAGCCAGTGCTCTTAATGACTGAGTCATCACCCCAGTCCCTAATAGCAATATTTTACATTTAGAATATGTAAAAAAAAAGTAGCTGGGTAAATATTATTAACTATGTATATTTAAATATCAAACTAACAGAAATAGATAAAGCTAATGAATTAAATTTTTAAAAAGAAAGCCAAAAAATAAATTCTGGGGCTAGATAACTCACTTTCTTCATATTATAGTTCAGAACCAGCATTTCTCTACTACCCTGAGAAAGAAAACAAGAATGAAAAAGACCTAAAACTAACCACTTTGAATCTAATTAACCAACCACTCTGAACCTAACTAACCACTCTAAACCTAACTAACCAACCACTCTGAACCTAACTAACCACTCTGAACCCAACTAACCAACCACTCTGAACCTAACTAACCACTCTGAATCTGTCAAAGGAAGTAAAAGCAACCATGATCAAGACAGGCAAGCCAAGGATGGTGGTACCATGGTCCCAGCACTTGGGAGGCTGAGGCAGCAGGGTTACTAGTGTGTAGGCCAACCTGGGCTACATAATGAGCACCAAGTCAACCAATGCAAAAGTAGCAGAACTCTGTCTCAAAAATACCAAAGCAGGTCTCACCCCTGAGTAGTGAGATGGCTCATCAGATAAAAGTGCTTGCTGCTAAGGGTGACAAATGGAGTTTAATCCCTGGGACCAGCATGATGGAAAGACCTGAGAGTTGTCCTCAGACCTCTACCTGCACACTGTGACACACACACGCACGCATGCACATGAGAGTAAGAGAGAGAAAGAAGTGGAAAATAATTTTAAAAGAAGTGAAGAAAGGTATAATAACAATATATCAATATTATTGATAGGCAGAAATAAATTAATATGGAATGATAATAATACACAAATGTGGAACCAGTGAATGAAATATTACAATCTTCCAGCAGCAAACACAGAGTAGGAGTAAACATGGGGGTCTGCGTGCCATGCCATAAATATGTAAAAGTCAAATTAACAAACTATTCAAAAATTGAAGGTCGTCCTCCTACTTAGAAATGAATATATTGAAGGAGCGAGGGTAACCTAGCGGTCGAGTCCTTGACCGTATAGGTCGAGTCCTTGACCTTATACACCAGGCACTGGGCTCAATTACCAGCCGTGAAAAAATGAGGACTAAAAAGGGTAAGCGCAGCGGAATGACAACTGTCAGCCAAAATCTGACTGTGAGTGGCTAGCTCAGGCTCTCACATGGCTGTCAGTCCTCCTGCTGGAGGTATGTCTGTCTCGACTGCAGGACAGGGACATGTGTAAGCCTGCGAGCTAATATTTCGCCCCACCACGCACCCACCCAGAGATGTGGTCCATCCGAGCAGCGCTCTCACACACTTGCTCAAGCTTCGGAATCCCCCGAGGCTGCTGATACTCAATAGCTGGGCCCTTCCTTTGGAGTTTTGGGTTTCTGGATTGGAATCCAAGAATTTGCATTTTGTTTTGTTTTGTTTTGTTTTTCGAGACAGGGTTTGTCTGTAGCTTTGGAGCCTGTCCTGGAACTAGCTCTTGTAGACCAGGCTGGCCTCGAACTCACAGAGATCCGCCTGCCTCTGCCTCCCAAGTGCGGCCGTGCCACCACCGCGCGTCGAATTTGCATTTGTAACATATCCCTAGGTCCTGTGATGGTGGAGAGGAAGCCATGTTCTGGGAACCACTGCTGTGATGAGCGATGAAGCATTGCTCTCTGGGAAAGGTTACCCATTGGAGGTAAGCACAGGCAAGGCCCTCTGAAGCACAGCATCCAGGACAGAGTCCTGCTGCCTGCTCTGCCCTACCAGGAGCAGAATACAAACCAGGCAGTCTGGGAGATGTGGGTGTGGCCGGGGCGGTGGGGGAGGCGGGGAAGCAGGGGTCCAGAGTCAATGCTGTCCTTTTTAACCCTGTCTTCCAATCATTCAGAAAGAAGAATCATACTCCCCAACAACAGACCAACCACTTACTGCAAGCAAGGCCAAGTGCCAGGGGGCACGAGGATGCTCTGGTTCCTTCCTCCACCAGTCATGGGGTGAGACAGCAGAGGGGTCAGCTGAGGCCGCCTCGAGAACAGGGCTTGTTTTGTTCTCACCTAAAATGCAGAGTTCATTCATCTGAGAACAAAACCTTCGAGAGCATCATTTATTAACTTTTCATGTAAGGATTGGGGAACTAGGGTACTGCCCTGGTCTAAGAGAAGGTTAGGCTACCTCCTTCTTCAAACGTTTGGAAAGGTAAACTGGGGCTTAAAGCAAAGACAGGCTTTTTTCCTTCCACTAACCCAGGCTTAAGAGATGCCAAAAGACTAAGATGGGACCAGTAATACAAATTGAAAACCCTGTGATCTGATGGCCTTGGTTTCAGCGTCTGCACCTCAGAAGGTAAGGGGTGGTTCTGACCTTTGACTGACTGAACTTTTACCCATCAGTGTATTATTTCAAAATCAACTCTAGTTTTATTTTACATAGAGCACACCAATATAGTAGTTGCCTGCTAGATTTCAAGAATAAGAAGAGCGCACACATCCTTCCACTGGACTGAAAATGCAAGGCTTAAGTGGGGTGCAGATTACCTAGTGAGACCCAGTGGGCCACACCCCACCCTGAAGATGTCTCGAGGCCTCTTTCCGCTTTCCTCAGGTGTTCATCATCAATCAGAGCAGGAGTGCACGTGGAAGAAGTGACTTCCTCAAACCTCACAAGCAGAACCCTCGGGCACTGCCCGTCTCTCCAGGGCCTCTGGAGGAAAGGCTGCTACTGTGTGCTGGCAGGTGACAGATAACACACAGTTTGGACTCTAAAAAGCCCCCCCCCCTGGCTTTACTAAATTGCTTTCCTCTGGCACTTTGTTTGAAAGCCCATAAACAGCTGTCTTTCTAACAAGCACTGAGAGCGCACGCTCACAGAAAAGAGAAATGGTTCCTGGGGTGAAGCACTAACTCCATTCACACAGGTCATGGCCTTCTGTGTACACTGTGACGTCAGCTGAAATGCGGGCCACAGCCCAAATGCACGGCCGTATTGGTGAGATTCTGGTGAGGTGGGGGCAGTTCTCCCCAATGCACTGCAGCTGCACAGAAGTCCTGGAAGGTGGCTGGTTCTTAGCCAAGTACAGACTGAGAAGACGGCCTGGTGGGAACCGCAGCAGAGCATTCCCTGGACAGCTGATCCAGGAGTTACCTAAGGGAAATGTTTCCTGCCTAATGGGTGGCACTTTCATGAAACCAGGAGCCAAATGCAATGGTAGAAGGTCACAGCGGGAGCAGTCTTCCTTCAGCTATGCCCCGAGAAGCAGCTGCTTTGCATGCGTGACCGCATGACTGCATACATGCATGCATGAAAGCACAGTTTGCCTATCAGTGGATTGAGTCCTGAAGGGTATATAAAATCTGCACCAATGTTTTCTGCTGGTTGCTTTAGATAGGAAGGAAGGTGCTAGGAAGGAATAGTCAGAATAGAAGAAGAAAGAAAGGAAAGAAAGGAGAAAGAAAGAGAGAGAGGGAGGGAGAAAAGGAGGCAGAGTGTAGGAAGGAAAGAGGGGGACAGGAAGGAGGCAGGTGAAAAAAGATAGATGTATACTCCATCAAGAACCAAGTTGCCTCACCTGTAGACTCATCAAGCCCATGAAGAAACTGATGAGAGATTTAGGCAACACATTATAAAATGGTGGTGTGGCTAACTGAGGCAACTTCCTGTGTGGGGAAAGGATCTCACAGCGACTTTGGACACAGCCCTAAGGAAGCGGTTTGCTGGTGGTACCTGTAATCTCTGCAGGTTTTCACTGTGTTCATAATGCTTTTAAATTGACAAAAATCAAAAGCAATGGTGGTGTGTGTGTGTGTCTGTGTGTGTGTGTGTGTGTGTGTGGTGTGGTGTGCACGTTACCTAATAGTTTATGTGAGCATTGTCAACTGCATGGCTGATTTATTCCATGCTTGACCCACGATAACAATACATGTTAAATAAAGTCAATCTAAATGTAGTTCCAAAACCTACTGAAAAGAAAATACTAAACACACACACACACACACACACACACACACACACACACACACAGCCATAGTGGGTTATTGAATTCATTAAAAGAAAGAAGTAGGGGTGCTGCCCTGAAGGAGAAAGTACTGCCTGATGTCTGCGGCAGCCACAGACACAGATGGCCTGCTAAAGGCAGCAACTTCTGTGGAGTGAGGAGGGCTTTTCAGAAACACAGCTCCCATTATCTCCAGAGGGCATTTAAGGACACCAGTCTTGGCTTCTGCTCTGTGCAGGGCAGAATCATCCTGCTTGGCCGGTGTTCAGGTCAACCGCTAGAGGGAGACAGGGACCTGAACTTCCAAAGAGCACAGCAACCCGAATTGCCTACGGAGTGGTGGAAGTTCCTTGGAACAACAGTTTTGCTTCATTGTCCTGGGGGGGCTGCTTAATTTCTAGACCGATTCTTCTCTTCAACTGTCACTGAAGGATGCTCCTCTATATGTTCCTATTAGAAGTGAGGAACACCGAGTCTGTCCACACAGCAGGGCCCATCTTGCATTTGGAACGGCATACAGAGAAGGTAGGAAGCTTGCAGGGCGAACTCGCTATCTGAGACACGTCAGCTTTCCCCTCACGCTTATCTCCCCTGACGGACAACTTGAGGGTGGGCCAGCAGCATCTGCTTCATCTGCTGCCTGGCTCTGTGCATCCGCAAGGGTAGTTAAGCAAACTAATGAAGCAAAAGTTCCTTTGCCTTTCAAAACTGTGTCTGCTCTATGTAGCCTGTCTATGTACATGCTGTCTAGGTAGTGTAAAGGAGACATTGCCTACGAAAATGCCCTGGAGGTATATGTAAAAGCGTTCACTTGGTACTTTTAACCACTGGAAGGAGACCAGATGCTCTCTACCAAGAAACCATAAATAAGCTATGTGATGATGTTGTAGACTGTGTTATGATGAATCCCTTATCATCGTACTTTATTTGTAATTATAATGACTCGCTGGGCTAGGAAGCTGTCAGACAAGCCTGATGACCTGAGTTCAATCCCCAAACCCAGCAGTGGGTGAGAACCACCTCCCGAAGTTGCCCTCTGATCTCCACACGTACACCATGTCATTGTGCATCTACACACACATGCATGCATGTGGAGGCCCCAAATTGTGAGCCTATTTCCACCTTACCTGAAGGTCAGAGAGTTTTAGCTTGTTCAAAGTTGTTGATAACAAGTGTGACCTAGGGTTTGGTTACTTCTTTTTGACCTTAAGGTGACCCATAGAGGTAGATCCATTCCACTCCGACCAATGATCAGGATATCCACACAGACTTCTGCTCCTTCTTTTGAAATAGGAGGTTTCACCTTGGGAATGGCTGCCTTCAGGATACTTGGTCTAGGGTGGGTTCACTGCCTAAACAAGAGAATGCTAATGACTTGGTGTCTCAAAGTACAAAGTAAGTGTCCTAGCTGTCCTTTGTCCATGTTAAAGCAGCCTTTTGTCTTCTTCCCCCTGTTGTATTGGGGTATAAAAGTGTGTGGAAAATTAAACGCCACGGGTTTTCAGTATTCACTGGAACTCCCTCCTGGTGCTATCCTGTTTTCGGTTCTATTATCTTTACTCACGTCTTCGTTTTCTTTACTATTTTTCTAATCCTTATGCCCCTACCATGGCAAGAGGTAGACTTGTCAAACATGGTCCCGAACACATGCAATAATTAATTTTTAAACTTAATGCTAAGGAAAAATAGCACATTGGAAAACAAACAAAATGAGCTCAACCATTTTTGTTTTTTGCAACAGAATCTCACTATGTACTCAAATTCAATATCCTCCTGCCTCTGCACCACTATACCTGGCTGATCTTAATGGCTCAGACATTAAGAGAACAGACTGCTCTTCCAGAGGACCCAGGTTCAACTCCTAATACCCACATGATAGCTCACTAAGCCCAGTCTTCGGACCTCCTTAGAAACCAGTCATGCAGGTAGTACACACACATCCTTGTAGGCAAAACACTTATACACATAAAATAAAATAATCTATTTTTTAAAAAGCAAAGGCCCAAAACCTAAAAGGGATATCCGTTTATCCTCAAAGGCTGGATGTACTTTGTCTTTCTTAACTTTTTGTGTTAAGAATTTATTTTACAATCAAAAAGTGGAATAAACCATTATTCCTGATAAAAAGAGGCTGAGTCCTTTTTGAGCTTGTAACCATTGAGAAGAAAGGATGGTTGCTAAGAAAGCACTCGGATGGGAGGGGTGGGGAAGCTAATGCGCTCT
Source organism: Myodes glareolus (assembly GCF_982192425.1). Taxonomy (NCBI): domain Eukaryota; kingdom Metazoa; phylum Chordata; class Mammalia; order Rodentia; family Cricetidae; genus Myodes; species Myodes glareolus. Next base: position 6,557,255 of record NC_142039.1, read on the forward strand.
CACTTCACCTGCTCCTCTGCACAGCGCCCAGCCAGGCACCCTTCTCCATGATATAAACTCAGGGTGACTGGGGATGGGGAGCAGACGACAGCATTCCTGAGGACACTGCCTCCTGAGTATAAGCCGTTTGGATGGCAGGCGGGTGAGAGAATGAAGGTCGAAACCTTTGCTTGGACAGCTTTGCCAGGCAGAGAAAGAGTTACCGTTGGCAAGTTTTATTTTTATTCTGCTCAGTTCAATTCAAAGTGATTATAAATGACCTAAATAATTTTAATTAAGTCCCAAACGCTGTTCTTTACTGCATAAAATTCATCTGGGGCACTCACATGAGTCAGAGAATGGATGTGTTTTGTACATACAGGAAAGCCCTTGCATTTTAGATACATGTGACATCGGTAAAGTGGTATTAATGAGGAATCACTACCCAGATGGAGCACGGGGCAAGCATGTGAGCTATTGAAAGAAAACTAGGAGGAGCCTTTTCCTCTTTGACCTGTACTTCCTGCTTCCCACACCAACCGGTAGACTTTGAACCAGGTAGGATGTGATGTCTGAAGGCATGCCACCTTGGAAGACAATTTTTAAAATTTAGGTAGAATGGTCGAGACTCCCCGCAGACAAGCAAATGAGCATCTAGAATTTTGGTAGGGGCGCCAGGAGCCTCCACAATTGCATCAACTCCTTATCAGTTTTTTGTAACTCACCTAGAGAAAGGTTCTGTGGGAAGCGAGGGAAATGGGTTGTTAGGGTCTGAAATAATGTGGCGAATAGAGGCAGGCATTCTCCATCGATAGACTTGTAAAGCTAAAGAAATTAAATGACCACAGTATAAATAACGAAATTAAAAACATCTGAGTCCAGGAAAAAGCAGCAAAGAAACAAGATTTCCATCTTCAGTAAATGTCACGGGGCTCTGAAGCTCACCAAGTCTTCCCCTTGGATGAACCTTGAAACCCTTCTCCGATGGCCTTCCCTTGCTCTCCAGCTTGAGTCAGTGGTGAGAGGGGCATAGGGACCATGAATCAGACCACAGAGGCGATAGGAAGAGTCTTTACACACTGACCTAGTGAGTGTTGCTCGGCGGCTCTCTGACCTTACCTTCTGTGATTCTCGTTGGCCTACCTAGACAGAAAACTGTAAACGGTTAACTGGTAGAAACGACACTCCTGGCCTTGGATCGTTTCTTCCAACAGATACTTTCCCTTAACCATTGGCATTTTGGAGAAACTTTTCTTGCAAACTGTAAGACTGGTCCATCTGGTACACACATTTCTCTGTTAGTCTTTATTTCTTTAGCGCTCAGAGATTTGCTGTTATTGTTTCCACGTTAAACAGAATGGCACAGTCAAGGGATTTCAGGCTATCACCAGTCTCCTCGACAGCCTGATTTAGGGACCAGCATGCAGCCTAGCAAAGAGAAAAATGACAATGTAATTCTGCCTGTCCTTTGGGGAAGAAAAAGGATGTTTCCGGTAGTGTGAGAGGGAGAGACCAGCCTGACCCTGGGGAAACAGAGCTATAGTGATCATTTCATGCCATATGTGTCCTATAGGCAGGTTCTCTGAGAAGACAACTCAGGGTCTGTGAGTGTATGACCAGAAAAGAGGGCCCAAATACAAAGCACTATTGCTATCCCAGCAGTGAAAGAGGGATGGTCTTTTAGAATACACTGCTGGACTGTAACAAGTACTCAATATCAACTTCTTCTCTAGTCAAAGGGAACAAAGTAACAAAAGTCAGACAAACCAACCCAGAGCAAACTTTGCACGAAAAGTGTATAAACCTTTTTAAAAGCATTGACTTTGGAACTGAAGAGATGGTTCAGCAGTTTAGAGCACTTGTAGCTCTTGTAAAGGACCATGGTTTTGAGAAATTTCCAGAAATCATATGGTGGCTCACAACCATCTGTAGCTCCATTTCCAGGGTGTCTGACTCAATTCATCTTACGAGGCACACACATGATGCATATATATCATGCTATAAAATAAAATTTTATTCAAATATATAAGCATTCATATATGTAAAATAAAGTAGAATATTTTTAACAAATTCTTTGAGTGTAAGGGTTAATGTTTAAATTTGAAATACACCACCCCCAAGCCCATGTTATTTTTAGGGGCTTATTTAATGACTGTGTATGTGCACACGTGCATGCGTGTGAAGGCACCTGTAGAGGCCAAAAGCACTGGATCCTGTGAAGTTGGAATGATAGAGGGTTGTGAGCCACTCAACATGAGTGATGGTAACCTAACATCAAGTTTTCCAAAAGAACAACACACACTCATTACTGCTGAGATATCTCTTGGGGCTCTGGGCTCATGTTTTGAAGGCATGGTCCCAGCTTGTGTGATTTTGAAAGCTTTTGATATTTGCCTAGCAGAAGGAGGTCCCTAGGAGCAGGGCTGTGCATGAAGGTGGTGCCTAGTCCTGGTTCCAGACTTCTTGGTTTACTACTCACAGTCGTATGGATGGTTTCCTCTAGCTCCAAGCTCCACAGATGCAGCCCTTCCTGCCTCCAGGTCTTCCCCATCATGACAATATGAAACCATGAACCAAAATGAACATCTCCTCCCTTTGGCTGTTTCTGTCCAGCATTTCAGAGCACAGAAGCAGTTAACACAGAGTTAAGCATTGCTCTATACAAACATCTCTCAACTAACTTAATTCAGGGTCTCTGAAGGAAGAGCCAAAAACAGTCATTCTTACCCATGTGACTTATTGGCTGTGCTTTGAGGACAGGAAAATAAAAGGAAAGGGAGATCTGGAACTGGAGGAAGCTCTTGGCCTTGGTGACACACATTTTTAATCCCAGCACTCAGGAAGCAGAGGCAGGTGGATGTCTATTAGTATAGTCTATGATGTCTATATAACCATGGCCTATATAGTGAGTTCCAGACCAGCCAGGGCTACATGTTAAGATTCTGCCTCAGAAGCAACAAAAAGAATACACAGTCCACCAGAGACTAGCTTTGTTCCAGGGCCCTGTGGACACCCTCATCACCCACAAGTTACACCAGGATTAAGTCCTGTCTTGTGACTTTAGCCACAGTTGGGTAGAATGGGCCAGCAGACAGGTAGGCTACTCAAGGATCCTAGAGCAGCTGTGGCAGAGCACAGGGGGATATTCCTCAAGGTTGTGACTGTGAATTGCTACCAATACAAGATGGAGACAGTGCTGCCCTAGGAGGTGCTGGACGGGATACCGATGGTATGTGCCATACAAAACAACCACAAGAAAAACACCAGGCCATATCTGAGGTCCAAAGCAGGACCATGGCCAGCCAAATCTGTGGCAGAAAATGGAAGGATGCTACCGTGGACTTTACTAAGGTCTGTTCCCTCCAAAATCGGACAAAAGGCCTTCTTTTCAGAAGTGCGGAAGATGAAGTTTAAAGCAACAAGAGGAATCTTGGGTGGTATTGAGTCAGACAGATGTGGAACAGATGCCAGGGCAGTTTCTGCAGGCTTTATAATGCCAAATATCCCTTGGTATCCATGTTCTCTTCCTTAGATACTGAAATCCCCAGATACTGAAATTCCCAAACACTCAAGTTCCTGATATAAAATGATGTAATATTTGCATATAGACGTCATCTCTTGGTTTGTTGTCACACCCTTAGAATATGAATACCATGGAAATAGTTGTCAACAAAAAGAGAGATCTGTGCACATTTAGTGTAGTCACTTTTTAAAACATGCTTTTGGTCTGCAGGTGGTTAAGTCTACAAATACAGAATCCACAGATAGAGAGGACCAGCAATATTTACTTTCTATAAATCTCAATTTTCTTGTTTACAAATTAATACGCAGTGTTGTTATTACACAAGGTAGAGCTTGTTCAGGATAGCACGGCTATAGACTATTATTATAGACAATAAAAATTTCCCTAGTGTGGCACTTCAAAGAATTTGTATTTTAATGAGCATAGCTCAGTTCCTGGCACATAGTAAGGCTTTGTAATAGGGAACTTATCATAATTAAGTAGGAAAGCAACATTTGTAATAATATTAGACATGATCAGAACTGTGACACAGAAGAGGTTGAATGAAAGGGGTTATGAATTTGAGGCCTGGGCTATATACAATGTATACTCTACTCTGTCTTCAAAAAAAAGACGAAAAAAGGAGGGAAGGAAAAGAAATGAAAAGAAAGAATGAGCGTTGTAAAGTGGCGCCTAGAGTAGGAAACCAAAGAGCTTTACGGCCGTCTTGCAGCAGCCAATGGTTCTCACCCTTGGGTGGGAGCGTCAAAGAGGCATACTCAAGCCTTTCAGAGAGGGGAGCTCAGTGCCCTAAGAACTGTATTGTTAATCTCTGGACAAGTGTTGAGAGGAATGTAGGGGTCAGAGGTAAATCTAACATGCATACGTGCATGCACGCACGCACGCACACACGCACACACACACACACACACACACACACACACACACACAGCTTATGTTTAAAATAATAGAATGACCCAACCTTTGGGTAGAGGAAATCTCAGGGTCCATCTGCCTGCATGATGCCCAATCATCTTTCAGAAGAGCTCCTTCATGGTAGGTTCCTGTAAGAAAGTTCTGCACTCCGAAGTATTCCTTGCTGTAATATCTACTCATTCTTGTCTTTGCAGCTTAGACCTACTGTGTGTCCTCTCAGAGTCTTGTCTCTGGGCTGTTGGAGAAATATCTCACATTGAAAACTTTCTCCTGGTCCCCCCGTGCCTCCTTAGTACCTCAGTATCCTTACGCTTCCAATCCTTCATTGATTCTTTAAAATGGGGGTGGGGGAAGAAGATACCTGGCACTTAAAGTGGTCACTGGGAGTGCCTTTGTGACCGGACAAAGGGTTACTACAAATCTAATTTTGAGCTAGGCTCATGGCCCATGCCTGTAATCTTAGCATTCACGTGGTTATGGTAAGAGAGTGGAGAGTTTAAGAACATCCTGGCCTACATAGTGAGAATGTTGTTGCTTTTTATAATTTTTAATTTAAATTTAAATCTGATATATATATATATAAATCATAAACTTATATGTGTATGAGACATGTGGTATATATGTTTCATATATAATACATACATATGTACACGATTGTTTAAACACACAATCACACACATACACACACACACACACACACACACACACACCTTTACTCCTTTACTCCTTTCCCAGATACTTTCTCAGGATTGCATAAGTAAGACTAAATTTTCGTTTATAATATGAATCTTTTTTAAAAAATCTACTTGTATTATTGTTTTTAAGATTATCTGTGTGTGCATGTGTCTGTGTGGGGGTATGCACATGTGAATGCAAGGACCGTAGAAGCCAGAGGCACTGGATGCCCTTGGAGCTGGAGTTCAAGGCCATTGTGAGCTACCTGACATGGTTGCTGAGATCTGAACCTGGGTCCTCTGTCAGGACAGGGAGCCGTCCCTCCAGCCCCTCACTTGCTTTTTGACCCCATCCGTCATCCACGGTGTAGCTGACAGCGTCTCATGCTTTCCCCTCATGGTCACTGGGTTTGTCTTTAGTGTTTATTTCACGTGTGTGTATGCAAGCGTGGGGGCAGGTGCACAGGAAGGCCAGAACAGTGTCTTCGATCCTCCGGAGCTGCAGGTAAATGCCAAGCGATGTATGTTCTGGGAGCCTAACTGCTTTCTCACCCAGAAGCTCCCTTACCGAAGGAGACCTCGGATGTTAGGACAAAGAATAAATGTGATACTCAGACTACTGAGGCTCTGGTAGGCAGTTTCCTACCAGTTATAGTCTGGTGGAGTCTCCAGACCACTGTCAACGATTCCGTTTTCTTCGTCATGCCAGCCTCCTCTTTCCCATCCCTCCCAACCCTGTTTAAACATGTAACCACATAAGTAACTCAGCAGGTCATTATGGTTTCTATAATTACAGGGAAGTATTTCGGATGTCTGCTCTTCTTAGCTTCAGAAATGCTACTGGTTTTAGGAGGCGAGTTATTTCATGGGAAGAAATGATTAGGTATCTACTTTAAACATTAAGACACCACATCAATATAGATAAACACAGTTAAGAAAAAAATGTAAAGCAAGGAGAGTTCTTCTAGAGCCATTGTGGGAGTTGGTGGGAGGGGCCAGGGAATCACCACCGTTTCTCAGTAGTGGGGTGAGGCTCCTTGTGTTGTATTCAAGAGATGATCTCTTTGAAAACCAGAAGGCAAACTCAGAGGATGGCGGTGGCCTGTGTGGTCACCATCCTTGCTCCTAAATGAGCAGAGCATATAGCTTGGTGCCCAGTAGAACAACGGCCAGACAGAGATGGCTTATTGGGACGCAACTCTGCTTAAAGCCAAGCTGATGTATTTCTTCCTAAAAAATTTCACTATTAACGATATGCACTTAAAGCTCAAGAATATTTCAATTTCAGTATTTAGGATAAGCTATACGTAATTCAGGCATTCGATTTTCTCATAGTTCCCAGTATTTTATCATTCGGGATTACATAATCTAAACATCTGGGAGAGTCTTGACCATTGTCTTCAGGGAACATGTTATGTGTTCAAAGACGTAATACTTATCCATCAAAAAAAATTACAGGATTTTTAGGCAAACTTTCAGTCCCATTTTGACTGTTGACTTCTCTTCCTTTTCCCCTCCCTGTAATCCCTTTCTATATAGAAATTTCTATAACCCAGATGACTCTGTCCTTCTCTGATATTCCAGTCTCTTATCTCTACAGTGTTGGCTGCTGTGAAGCAACAAACCCAACTGGATTTGGGGATCAAACCCAAAGCTTTGATGGGAAGTTCAGAGAAGGAAAAAGTCATCTGGGTTTCAGACAAGCCCAAGGATAGCCTGGATTACATGAGACCCTGTCAAAAATAAATAAATAAATAGATAAACAAACAAACAAATAAATAAATAAGGAAAGAACAAAAAACATGTCAGCAGTCTAAACAGGATTCTGTATGCATTAATTTTCTCCCATTTTCTAGATGAGAAAAATGGAGGTGTGAAGGTTTTGAAATGCCAAGTGCTTTCCTGAGTTCACCTCATCATCAAATAGCAGAACATTGTTTGGGAGAATGCTTCCAGCCAAACCAAACAAAACTAACAAACAAACAAAAGCCAATGTCAGTGAAGGGCTTAAGGAAGAAATAAATAGTGGCTTGTGTGGCCCACACATGTGGGACTGTGCATGCACAGCAAAACGAACGAAGCACAGATAGTTAAAGGGAAGCCGCTGGGGGACTCGGGTGGCTCTGGCCATGCCATGTAGTTCTTCCAAATTAAAACTTCCACTCCACAGCCAGGAAAACTCCTGACAGATTCTAAACAGAGCAGAATGAACTTAAGTAATTTATGTGGTGAGACGTCAGGTCATTCTAAATTTCTTTATGTCCTAACGCCTCACATTTGAAGGGAAGTTAGTAACAAGTGAGCGCCCATCCTTCCCACCATTTCCCTCTGCACCTCAGTAGCCCGCTGAGCAAGCATCAGAGACAGACCAGGAACTGTCATCCCTTGTTGGGTTTAGTTCTGCTTTGATCTGGGACACCTGAGAAGCACCTTGCATTAAAAACTTAAGCTGAAGTGTGCGTGTGTCGGGTGTGGGGGTGGTGTCACTGTATCTAAAGTCATCACTGCAGAGTCTTTGGAAAGTATGGGTGGGGGTACAGGGTTCCCTGAGACATGCTCTGAACCTCTGGTCTATCCATGGAGGCATCCATTGTCTTAATCCTAAAACCTCAGTCGGGCAAGGATGGCAGGGAAACAAATCCTTCCAGTTAAGTGCACCCCCTGAATACCACCCATCGCCAGAAGGAAAGTTTCACTTCTGAAATGCCTTAAGCTGGTGAGTAAACCCTTTGTGGTGCACCTTTTAGTAATAATATTTAAAGCGCTAAGCAACGCTCTCTAGAGAGCCGATCCCTAATTAGGGCATTTCCATTGCTAACTAGCCACTCTTGGAATGTGGGTGCCTGATTAGGGCATTTCAAATGCCTCCTCAATCCCAGGGTGGTGATTGCACTGTGGTACCTCCAGGTAAACCAGCACAGAGATGATGTCACCGCTTTTACCCAGAACAAAATGGGAAAGTGCCCCATTGTCTGGACGGTTCATAGCACTCACTGCAAGGGAGAGAAGACATCTTTGAGGGATGGGTCCAGTCATTTCCTCTTCCTGAGTGGACATGCAGATGAGCTTTCAGTCATGTGTGAGCGCTGTATCCTTTTGTCTGCACACCAGAGCGACACACTCTGCTCTCCAAACTCTACCATTGTCCCTCACGCTTTGCCACAGCGGGGTGGGGGTGACATAGAGAAGGGGAGACATAGGCTGGCACGCCTGGGAAAGGAAGCAATAGCCAAGATAAAGGACCAGTGACATGTTTCTATGTGACTGCACAGGAGACATATTATGTACTGATTGAGCTTGAGAACAGAAACTTCGGGGGGGGGGGCGCTCTGGCACCCTGAACAAACTGAGGACAGAGAGAAACCATTGCCTCCTTTTCAGTAAGATCCTGCCTGCCTGTTCCTCTCAGCATAGCTCTTCAGAGAAGTCAAGGTACCACCAGTTGGAACTCTTGGAGGACCCCACTCTGAATTAAGAGCTAGGCTTAAATCTCAGAAACAAACAGCAACAACAAATAAAAAAGACTGCTTGGCCAAATCTGGCTTCACTGCCAACAGGTCTCCACTCCACCCAGTTCTGGGGTTACGTGCATTTACCCTGTACCTTCGGGCCCAGCTTTTAACATTAAGTAGAGTCGGAGCTCAGATTCTTATATCTCCATAGCAGACTCTTTATTAACTAAACTGTCTCCCCATCCTACAAACATGATTTTGTATATAATCTCAGGAAGATCATGAATACCCTTTCTAAAATATCAAACATATACATGCACACATTCTTATACAATACATATCACATATAGGAATTATATATAATATATAATTACATAAAATATAAGCTATACTATATAATGTATGTATATATCAACGCATCTGAAGCAGAGTTATCTTTAAACATAAAAATAATTCAAAAGCTTCTTCACAATATCATCTCACTTCAAGTTAGATTATAGCTTAAAAGAACTTTCTGGTCTTTGAAGTGTCCAACAGTGAGTGGTATAGACAACCTGATTTCTTTATTCCTGGTAACATCTTAGAGGGAGATTAGTGACGTTTCCGTACTGGACTGGACACAGAGTGTTTGAATTCTTAAGGGTCCATGAACCTCCATTTATGACTTCAGGGAAGGGGCGTCACGGAGAATATGATGAATTCATGCTCATACGGATGGGACCAATGCTCTCTGTAGTCACTGTGCAGGATCAGGAGTCCTTTCCCATGGAGCGTCTCCTCCCAGCACTCCCTCCGAGTCACAAGGGAGTGATGTGGGGTACATATTGTGCTGCTCAATCTCCTGCTGCTGTAATAAAGCACTTGAGGTAATTGCTTTAAAAGAGAAAAGGCTTATTTTGGCTCATAGCTTTGGAGGTTTGTGTTCAGGGTCAGATGGCTCATTGCTTTGGGGCCTGTGAGTGGTGGCTGGGGCTGCTCGCCGTGGTGGCTGGGAAGCAAAGAGATGAACTGTGGCCGGATTCCCAACCTTCCTTTCAACCTTCCTCCCAATAAGCTCACTTCCTCTCACTAGGCCCCATCTCCCAAGGTCCCCCCACACCAACAGTGTCACAAGCTGGGCCTTCGGTAAACATTGACGATGCCAACTCTAATATGACTTTTGGGATAAAGGACAGGCCTAGCAGTCAAATCCCTTCCATGACGAAGATATAGACCCTTTTCCAGGACACCTGAGATCCGAAGTTCAGTTTTCCAGTGGATTTTTCCCCATCTTCCTCAGGTAGCTCCAGCTTCAGGCAAAAGGGAACCAGGATAAAAAAGCTAATTATTGTATAATTATTGCTTGCATGTATCAGCCATGTTTCATTCAATAAACATACATGATTAGCATAAGCAAAATACCATCAATATTCTTATTATAAATTCTTATTCGGAAATACAACTGATAGGTTTTTATATTTTTTTTAATCTTTTTTTATTTTTTGTAAGTGATAGTTTTTAGATGTAGACTTGGTAGGATAACCCATGGGCAGGTTAATTCTGAGATGCAGGGGCTCCTAGTGCCATTGCTTGACTGGATAACATCCCCAACTGCACAAAACATTAGTAACAAATCAATTAATTAAAGTTACTAAAGAGGGGACTGAGAGATGGCTCAGTGGTTAAGAGCACTGACTGTTCTTCTAGAGAACCTGGGTTCAATTCCCAGCCCCCACATGGCAGCCCACATTGTCTATAATTCCAAAATCTGTCACTCTCACACAGACATATATACAGGCAAAACACCAATATACATAAAATAAAAATAATTAAAAAGAAACTTATTAAAGAAACTGAATGTTGACACCGAGAACCCATGTACAACCCAAGCACACTGTACATTCAAATACCGTGACAGACCTTCATGAGAGCAAAGCGCATCTGAGCTTGGAGCTGTTGGGTAGCCTGCTCCTCACCCAGCCCCGTGCTCTGCCGCAGTCCTCTCTCTTCCTCTAGCAGTTGTAGATGCAGTGGACGAGCTGTTCTGGCAGACACTGTCATTTCTCTCACATGGCAGTGTCCTCTACCCACCCCCCAGCATCTCTGCTGACCATCCACCAGCTCCACTTCGCCCTCCTACCTGCCCAAACCAGGCCGCCATCTTGAGCTGTCACCGTCCTCAGTAACCGATATTCGAGCTGAAATACAAGGTCAGCTGCAAACAAGTACTAGATTGGTTTCCTTGTGACTTTGTTTTGTTTTGTTTTCAGTCAAACTGTTTCTAACACAAACAGATTTTTATCCAAAGATCTAGGGAAATTCCAGCTGACAGGCCCAAGTGCTATGAACAAGAGGTTCCGCCACTCTCCCAAAGCTGGGACCCCTCCAAACAACATTTGCAGTGCCCGGAAGCCAACAGAAGGACCGTTCCTAAGCACATGCCCAGCAAGGACCCTTTCAGACTCTAAGGGGCTAAAAATGGACGAAGGACCACAGACTTGATTCCGGCCTGAGCCTGTTCTGCTGACCCAGTGCGGCCCATGGCACCACATGCATGCTGCTTCTCCCGCCCTGTGTCAGTTCCCTGTCAGCCCCTTGGTAGACAAAGCAGAGAGAAAGGAGAGCAAACAACCCTTCCCTCCTTCAAGCACTCCAAACCTACTGGGGACTCGAGGTCGCTGGGATGCAGAACTGCCTTTGAGTACAGCTCTCCTGAAAGGCTTCCCTGTAGCAAAAGAGAGCAGGGAAAATCTCATGGAGGAGGAAATGCTTGAACTGGGGGCATGAAAATAGAACAGAGGGGAACGCAAGATAAGCACAGGGGACAACATGCAAACATCCAGAGGGTAAAACACGTGACATCTGGAGAGAGGGAGGTCATCCCATGGACCTGGGACACATGGTGCTGTGGCGATAAGGGGGAGTGACCTGAAGACGGGAACTGAGGACAGTCAGGACAGTTGACACAGAAGAGGGTGACCTGGGATAGACACGGGGGTAGGGGTTTCCCCTGGTCACTTCCCGGCAGCCTGATGACCCCGCTCTCTTCCCCACAAGTGAGTCATCGCCTGTATTCCCTCTGTAGCCCTGAGCGTGGCTCAACAAGGTGTGTGCTGCCTAAATATGGCCCTCTTCACACAATGTCAGGGATCAGTAGTGCATAGGCCAGACCCGCGGTGTTGCTGGCTGCCAGATAGTCAGCTCCAGATGGGCAACTGGCTGAAAGCTTGGCCAAAATTCCCCTCCCGCTGGACCTGCAGACAGGTTCCTGCCTCAGGAAGACAGATAGTCATGCTGGTGGTCCACAGAGGAAAAGCAAAAGGGAAATGCTAGAGGCTGCCCAGATGGGAAGTGACTCTCCAGGACCTACATTCTTCCTGAATCATTCTCTCTTGGTCTGTGTTCGCCTCTCTCTCTTACCCCTTGACACACAAGTACATACACACATATGCAAATTTGTAGACAACTTTTTAAAGCAAACACATTCACGTTTTGTCTCTCTCATTAAGGGAGCATTGGTGTAAATGTGAGCAAGGACAAGAACAAGAAGGTCTCTTGCTTCAGACTGAGTCTGTGCAAGAATGGCAGATATTTGTGAACAGAGATGACATCTTGGAATGATGTCAATTGTGAGAACCAGAGAGGACTCTCTACACAGGAAACAGGAGGCTATCAAGCTGAGGGAAGTACCAAAATGCTTTTCTTCACTATGTGAAATGACTCATGAGCTACAGTTAACTAGTCGTGATGTTTAGGCATTTTGTTGTTATTACACCTTGCTTGTAGTGGTTATTCTTGGTTATCCTCTGCACAAACATCCTCAGAGAGATGGCCAGGTGGTGGAGTTCTTGGTAAATCCATATTTTTGTCTCTACCATCCCAGTAAGTCTTATTAAGTCTCCACCATGCACCAGGAATTAAGACCATAGCAGCAAGACAGTGGAGCTTATAACCCAGGGACTGCATGCATTTCAAGAAGCTTACTTTGCCTGGGGACAGAGGTTAGGTTATAAGGACTATACTGGTACATCAGATGGAAAAGAGAAATTTGTGAGGTAGAGAGAAGAGAAGAAACTGGTTTCTGGTATTCAGCACTAAACTTACTGATTATTACCGATTTTACTGTGTGTGTCTGGGTGTGTGCGTGTGTCTTTCTGTATGTATATATGTGAGTGTGTGTACATGTGTGCATCTGTAGTGTGTGTATGTGTGAGTGTCTGTATCTGTGGTGTCTCTGTAGTGTGTTTATGTGTGTGTGTGTGAATGTGTATGTCTGTGTGGGAGTGTGTGTGTCTGTAGTATGTTTATGAATGTGTGTGTCTGTATGTGAGGGTATGTGTCTGTAGTGTGTTTACGTACGTCTAAGTGTGTGTGTGTGTGTGTGTGTTCGGCAGCAGGGGGTAATGATGTAGATAGGACCTAGCTGTTCTGATCACCATACCCAAAAGAAAGATCTCCCCTTTTCTTCTTTTCTCTCCCCTCTTTTCCTTTTCCTCCCCTCCTCTCCACTGTAAAGCTGGAAGTAAGAGAGGAAGGCTAGATGTTGATGATGGAGGTTGGGAAGAAGGCACAGAGGAGAGATATTCCTTGCCAGTTAGTATCCTGCTCCATTTCCTTCTAGAGCCACATACAGAGGAAGCAGAGAGAGGGCCACTGCCTCACCACCATCCCTGGGAGGGTGACAGCGCTGGAGCACCATCCCTGGGAGGGTGACAGCGCTGGAGCACCACTGGGAGAGTGACAGCATGGAGCACCACCACTGGGAGGGTGACAGCGTGGAGCACCACTGGGAGGGTGACAGCATGGAGCACCACTGGGAGGCTGACAGCGTGGAGTACCACTGGGAGGGTGACAGCACTGGAGCATGGGTTGAGGAGTCTCAAAGCTGAGCCTAGTATGACCCTGGAGTAAGTTCTTGCTCTCTCACCTGGATGTGTTGGGTAGCTACCTTGCATCAGCAGCAAACACCCATCTTAGAGACAGGGCCACAGGTGTCTGATGCCCAGACTGATTTCATGGAGACCCATTTCACGGAACACGGATGCTGTTGTGCTCAAAGACTCAACATCTGGGCAGCAGCTAAGCAGGGACTTAGAGGATTCTCATCTAAAGACTCATAGAGGAGGGGATAGAACTTGTAATCCTCGCACTCAGGAGACTGGGGTAGGAGGATTTAAAGTTAAAGCCTGTCTGTGCTTCACAGTGACTTGGAGGAGGAAGAGAGGGAGAAGGAGGGGAAGAGAATGAGGAAGAGGGAGAGAGGCAAAGAAATACAAAACAAGGTGACAGACACTGGGACGACTCCTATGAAAAATTGCTCTGCATTGGTGCAGTGAGTGTGCACTGGCCCTGGAGACTGAGGAAACAATTCAAGCACATTTCCAGGATGGGCTCAGTATGCGGCTTCCATGAATTAGGTTTTCCCTCTGGGCTTTCCTTGTTGAAAATGGGAAATGTCTTTTGCCCATGATCTGTTTGAGAGTGTTGCGCAGTCGAGGTATTCTTTGGCTCTTTGTTGGAGCCTGTATTATGAGAATGGAGACTTGCTTCCCCCATGGGGAGCCTGTTCCCTCCCAGTCAAATTACCCAGGAGCCTGGCACCCAGTTTGTTTGCACAACACATTTTTAGACTCTGAGTCACCCATGAGTTCTTTCTGGTATCAGGTTGGATTGAACCTCACAGCATCCTGTTACCTTGGCTTCCTTGTACAGGTAGCTCTGCTTCCCAGGAGCCCCACCTCCACAAGTGGAGGAGCCAGGGCAGATCAAAGGGTTGCCTTTGTTCCACACCCCACTTGACTGGGAACACCAGAAATTGATAAGAGGGGTTTTTTATCTTTTCCCGCCTTACCAAATTCACAGACGCTGCCTTGGGCAAAATGGTGCGGCAGGTCCTATTCATCTGGGAATTTTTCAGTCTTCCTGAGGGTCACATTAGCTTACATATCCTTTCGTTCCCACTAAAACACAGTGTCATGCCACTTAGCAATTACCTTGCCAGGTCTAGGCACTGCAGGTACGGTAATGAAGGAAATAGACTCCTCTCCTCCCTCATGGAAGGGTTGAAAGGAGCCAGAACTTTGTTTCCACTATGAAGTTTTTCTTTGTACTATATACACAGGTCTCCAATGACTAGCCCAAAACTATACAAAGAAAATCAGGGACAAAAATAACATCCGCTAGCTGTCCTCTTAAATCGAAAGCTAAATTATGCCAAGGAAAACAAAATCTGAAGCATGCCTGTGGAGAGGGGCGTGGCCATGGCTTCTCCGAACTGTTGCGTTGTATATGAGTCTCAGGTCATCAGTAGGATCACAACACCCAGCCAGCCTACAGCTGTTTTTCCTGCTGACCACCTTCTGTATCCTAAATCAACTGGGATTAGGTGAATGTTGGCCTATTTTAAATTATGTGATATACACAGGTTCAAAAGGCAAGAGCAAGACTTTCGTGAACCCGAAAGGAAATGACCAGTTGGTCCTGTGTGCAAACTGCTTCAGCCTGGAATGGCATCAAGCAAAGCCTCCAGTTGGGCAAATCTCTGTGAGTGCAAGGCTAGCCTAGTCCACAAAGTGCTGTCCAGCACAGTCAGGATTGTTGCACAGAGTGACCCTGTCTTGAAAAACAAACAAAAAAAGCTTTCTCCCTTCTGCCCCCTTGCCTTTGTCTCCATTCTTGGGACCTGCCATCACTGAGGCAAAATAGTGGAAGAGAGACTTCTGATCCGATGTAAGACAGGAAGAGACAAGCACAAATCCAGCAGGGTGTGTGTGTGTGTCTGTTTGTTTATTCTGAGGTGCTACAAATTAAACCCAGGCCTAGGCAAGCAGTCTATTAACAAGCTACACCCCAGTTTCATATGTCTGTGCTACATATGTGTGTGATTTGCTCTTGCACTGTGGGGTTTCCAGGGATCTAATATAAATGCTCAAGTGAACACCATCAAGGATTCCATGAGTAGTGCAGGTGCTGTTCTGGATCAAGAGGGAAGAAGGAAGGGACACACAGGTCCAGCCGCTACCAGTGTCTTCTAGGGCAGTGCCTCTTCCATGGGTGCCTGACCGTTACCAGTGAGTGCCATGTTGCTAGTTCACACAGGGAAGAACACAGAGTTGTTAATTTGAGGAGCACAGTTAGTGAGCACCCTAATCTGACTCTTCCAGAATCTAGGAGTCCAGAAACACCATGTAGCTCATTTGTTTAGTTGCCATATTGTGTTTCCATAGTGAGTCCCTGGTATTCTTAGTCTTCCCAGAGCTCAGGAAAAACAATTAAAAACTTAGGGTCTTTTGAGACAGGGTCTCAGTAGTCCAGGTTGGACTGGAACACCCTTTGTAACTCAAGATGACCTTGAATTTCTGATCCTCCTCCTTTGACTTCCCAAGTGCTGGAATTAGAAGCAGGCCCCACCATGCCCAATTTTATGGAGTACTGGGGATCAAACCTAGGGCCTTGTGTATGCAAGGCAAGTATTCAAACCTCCTGAACTATAACCTTGACACTCATCCATTTTTGGTGGTTTTTTTTGTTGTTGTTGTTGTAGTTAAATACCATTAAATATAATATTTGTGTCTTCAGGTAGAATTTATTTCCAAGTAAAGTCTACCTTCCTGACCTTGGGAAAGAGCCCTTGCTATTGAATTTTCTCTGGACCACGTGATGCTAGCTCTGCCCAGCTGTGTCTGCCTATCTTCAGCTGAGCCGTGTTTGATTCCTCCTGGATTCCTCCCAAAGCTGGGCCTTTTGTGCCAACTTCAGGTGCCTGCTCACCGAAAGTTCATCCTACAGGTGAGTTTTAAGACTGTAGAGGTTAATGCCTTGCCATTAGTGCACCCACAAATAAATACCTCTGTACCGTCACCTTAAACACTGCCCCCAATTCTGTGACACTAACCTTGCTTTTACTAGAATTCCCAGCATTCCATTCCTTCCACAAAGTAATTTCTGGCCTTCCAGAGGGGGTGGGGTGGGGGCTCTCTCTAAGCCACACCCCTAGAACAATCCCCTTATCTTCTCACCGGTCTGCACCTGTGACACTGACTCCCCTTTCCCGCTAGAGACTCACGCCTTGTTTTCTCGGCACTGAATCTGGTGATGTTCGTCTTTCAAAACGCCCTGAAATCCCTAGTTAGCTCCCAAATATGAATTCACCATTATCCCAGCCCTAGACTTGTCACCGGTCCCAGATTTTAGCAGCCTGTACAGCTGAGCCTGCTACATACCTGTCCCAGCATTCCCCTTCTCCTTCTCATTGACCTGGGAACCCCTGGGGTTGAGCTCAGGCTTTCATTTCCAGCAGACCTGGATTCAAATTCTGACTCTTTTTCTTACTAGGTGAACGTGGGCCAGCTCATTTACCAGCAGAGCCTTGGATTCCTGGTTTGTGAAGACAGGACAGCATGTATATCTGGAAGGAGACTAAGACGGTGTCAGGAATAAACAGCAATGACGATGCTGGCGAAGGTGGTAACAGAACACATCCTCCTGGCAGCCTTCGTCTATGGAGAAGCAGTTACTGCCCAGGAGCTTGCTTCGTGCTCAGCTTAAGTTCCTTTAAGGAAAGGCAGACAATTGGAGGCGCTACAGGAACAGACTGGTAAACGAAGGTGAAAAAAAGGATGTCAGAGCATTGAAGAGATGTAAAAGAGCAAGACTGGTGTCTATATATATATATATATATATATCTTCTCAAAGGAAACGAGACTGTTTTCTGACCATCAGTGTTGCTTCAGAGTCTCTCAACATCATTCAGAGGATCAAGTCCCTCACCCACAACACAGCCACTTCACATTGTCTGTCTGTTTTGTGGTTGCCATGGTTTATTTGTTTACAAATTACTCCCTGAATTTAATGTGAAGCTTCAAAGCCTATGGAGAAGGGTTAGATACTGTACCACATGGGAGCAATATAAGCACAGCAGTGCAAGTCTCAGGGGAGCCTGCTGGCCCTGGAGGTGTGTGCCTTGGCATGGAAAGGAGATGGGTTATGGAACAAGGGCTCAAGATTAGCACCATGGTTTTGGAGATTGGCATCTAAGGTAAATATAATGCATTTATGTTCCCTATCTAACTTCAGTATACAAGAAAAACAGATTTAAAATGCAAATGACCATCCATATTTAAATAGAAAAGTCACAAGAAGACAAGAAAAGAGTGACCTGTGAGGGCTGTCACCCACTCTTGGGATTTAAAGAAGCAGAAAACCAAAGCACTGTGGTAAAATATTTTAGAAAATGCAATGAGCTTGAAATGAAAAGATTCAGTGTGAGTTATGGTTCTTGACTTGGTAGTCAAGACATCTCAAGATTTTCAGAATCTCTGCTGCAAATACCTAAAGCAGAGAAAAAAAAAATCACCTACCTCACAGAAGCAAGGAAATTAGATCCTTGCAGATGGGAAAACACCACTCAGTTAAAGCAGTGTTTACCCTCAGACTTTGAAGGGAGAGTGTGCCTGACATCTGAAATCCCAAAAGTAGCCATGGGCTGGGGAAATGATTCAGTGGATAAGGGCAGTAAGTTCAAATCTCCAGGACCCATGTGAAAAAGCTGGGCATGTGACTTCAACTCCAGTCCTATGGGGAACTGGAGACAGGAAAATCACTGGGGCTTACAGGAGAGCCAACTCAACAACAACAACAAACCAACAACAAAAAGGCAGGATACAGGTTCAGGTTCAGAGAGGCTGGACTGGGGATGGGTGGATGAGGGGGTGACATTGGTCAAAGAGAACTAAGATTCAGTTAGACAGAAGAAATAAGGATTTGTTTGTGTGTCTATTACATGGCACAGTGACCACAGTTAGTAATTATGTATGACATGTTTCAAATTACTAAAAGAATAAATTTTAAATGTTTTTACTATACACATACATATAAGTATTTGAAAGGATGCATGTGTTAATCATGCTGATTTAATCATCCTAAATTATACACATGTATCATGACATCACTTTGTACCTTTTAATAACAAATGTATTTATAATTTTAATCTGTCAATATGTGTAATTACATGCAATTTTAATTTTCTAATTTACAGTTAAAATTTTTAAAAGGAAGTTGGTGTCTTGCTGAAAATTAGCTTCTATGTTTTCCAGCCTTTTGTATAACTTCATGACTGGTATATATGCATTTGTCAAGTGAGAACTTCTTTCAATTCAGAATATGTTCAGTCAACACTGTGTCTTAGAATACTAGACAAAGATATTTAATGCTTGCAAGAGAAAATAAAAAGAGGGTTGGAGAGATGGCGCAATGGTTAAGAACACTGAGATCTTTCAAAGGCCCAGAGACCAGGTCCCAGGACTCACATGACTAACCACTGTCTGTTAAGTCCAGTTTCCGTGGATCTGATGATTTCTAGCCCCGGGGAGACTAGTTGTATGTTGTACACAAACATGCGCAGGCTAAATACTCATACATTTAAGACACAAATGAAAATGTAAAAGAAGATACGAAGAAGGAAATTTTTGTCAGGCCCAAATGAGGCCAATCACCTCCCCTGTCTTAAGTTAGGTTTGCTTTGGCTTTGCCTTTTCTTATTAAGCTGTAGGACTCAGGCAGTCATTTCTCACGCAGTCCGTGCCTCTGCACATCCCACCTGGGAATTCCAAGGAACACTGCTTTCACGCTGATAGCAAGCTAGCTTTCCGTTCTGTTCCTTGGGGCCTTATATTAGAATTTTGTAACTCAATGTAATTTTTTTATATTCTAAAAGTAAAAAGTAATGTTATTTTCTAATATGTAGATTATAAATGTTGCAGATGTAGACATAATTGTGTCTATGTCATTGAGTATCAGGGTAGTGGATTACAAAATCATTTCAAAGATCAGGGGAAAGACACTGGTTTGTAGGGAGGCTGGGAAATTGAATCTTCTCCCAACTCTCCCAGCCTTGTTTGCTGCAGGGTTTTGGTGATTTATTTCTCTAACATCCATGAAAGGACCCTGTAACATGAGGGCCTGCTTTGTTGGGGTTTCTGTCCTACCCAGTTCCCACAGCCAGTATGCCCCAAAGAAATTTCACAGAGGTCTCCTTAAGTTATAAGTTGATTGGCCCATTAGCTCAGGTTTCTTATTAGCTCTTATGACTTATATTAACCCATTATTCTGATCTATTTTAGCCACATGACTCAGTACCTTTTTCAGCAGGGCAGGTCACATCCTGCTTCTTTGGTGTCTGGACAGGACTGGGGAGCAATGGGCTTCCTTTTTCCCAGAATTCTCCTGTTTTCATTGCCCTGCCTCTACTTCCTGTCTGGTTGTCCCACCTATACTTCTTGCCTGGCTACTAGGCAATCAGCATTTATTTAGAACATAATTGACAGAATACAGAATTGTCCTGCACCAGGACCCAGCACCGTTTTGTGGAAATATAAACTTGCACTAGGAGTGTGATCTCAGATATGGAATCATGCATTTCCTCTTAGTAAATGAAAAGCAAGGAAGGAGATAAACTTCAGAAATCAGAGAACCAATAGTTTCTAAAATCATTTGTCCTTTGCTCAAGATTTACCAGTATGCTCAGTTTTACACTTCTGTTTACTTTTCAGCATTGTTAGTGTAGAAGCTTGTACATCCCATGCATAAAAAAGTCTCATTTTCTAAGTCTGTTGTTATGAGACATGAGTAAGAATGTTATCAGTAAATATTAAGAACTTGAACTGAATTATGCCATTTCCCTACAGCTAACCAGTACAAAGATGATACTTGTGTTCACTATAATGATGCCCCCCCCATAAAAATCATTTCAACATTTTTCTTTTTTCTTTTCTTTTTTCCTTTTTTTTTTTCTTTCCCAAAGCAGGGTTTCTCTGTGTAGCCCTTGCTGTCCTGAACTCACTATGTAGGCTAGGGTGGCCTTGAACTCACAGAGACCCACCTGCCTCTACCTCCCAAGTGCTGTGATTAAAGGCGTGTACCACCACCATCTGGCAGCATTTTAATCTTTTTCAAATGTAGGGTACATTTATATCATCTGGTCATTTGAAATTTCTGCCAGTTCTGTTCTACATTAAATGACTGTTGTATTTCCTGTTTTACTTGAGAAGAGGAAAAATGGGAGCGTTCAAGAGTCTTTACCACATCTTTCTTAATCTGCAGCACATGGCATGAGCTTGGCTGTGCCGCTACCTCTCTGGGGCTCACAGGAAGTCAGTGCATAATAAGCTAACAGAACAGCCTACTGGTCTAATTTCAAAGATACGACTATCACTATTTTTATTTAATAATCAAAATATGTAAAGTATTTAATCTCATGTGATTTTATTCTGTTTTTGTTGAGATAGGGTCCTATGTATCCGCCCAGGTTAGCACTGAACTCTCTGTGGCCAAAGATGGCCTTACGCTTCAGAGCTTCCCTTCTCTGCCTCTCGGGTGCTGGGATTACAGGAGTGTGACACCACGGTCAGTTAGTGTGACACTGGGGATCAAACCCAGGGCCTCATACATGCTAGGCCAGAGCTCTACTAACTGAGCTACAGCCCTAGCCCTATTATTTTTTAACCTTGATTTTAAGTTTTCTGGCATTTCTCTTACAGTTACAGATATGGGATGAGTGTAGCAATTTATCCAATACTGATTTTACATATAGGCAATATTTTTGAAAAGTAAAAGATGGCTTGTAAGGGAAAATGAAACTCAGAAAAAGGAGCCTAGTAACTTATTTTTTTGTAGTCACATCTACTAGCCTTTCACAAGAACCAGGCGAGTGTGAGGTCTGAGGTAGCCCATCTTCATCTGGTGCTTTCATTTTTAACATCTTTATTTCATTGTGTGTGTATGTGTCCCAGTGGTTCACAGGGGTCCACCCAACTCAGATCACAAACAAAGACACCCAATATCAGTGTCTCACATAGTACTGGGGCTTCTGGCCAATATTTTGAAGGGCGGGGGAAGAAGGGGTGAAGGATAAAAAGCTACAATTTGAAACTGATATGATTATCTATCTAAGAAACAAAACTGAAAGATATGAAAGCTTCACAACGGTGTTGGATAACAAATTATAATAAACTAAGCCTTTATCTAGGCTGCCCATTTATATTCAATTACTTAACGGCTATACCAAGCACCCACTTACAACAGCAGTGGAAACTATGAAACACATAGAGATTAGCCTAACCAACCATGTCAAGATCTCTGTGCGGTCCATGTGTGAATGACTGCTTCCCCCATGCAGCCCATGTGCCAAAGGCGTCATCCGTGGCCCACAGCATCTTCAGTTGGGCAGCAGAAGAGTCCCTTTCAGGCCTTGGGGGCCATCATCTCTGAGAGAGCTGCATGACTCCAGTCTCGTTCCCTCCACTTTGCTGTTAGCTAGGTGATGCAGGAGAATTGTCTGTATTCTGTCAATCATGTTTTAAATAAACGCTTATTGGTCAGGCAGGAAGTAGAGGCAGGACAATGAGAACAGGAATATTCTGGGAAGCAGGAAGCTCCCTCCGGAGTCCTGCCCAGACCATGGAAGAAACAAGGTGTAATCTGCCCAACTGAGAAAGGTACCGAGCCATGCGGCTAACGTAGATAACAACAGTGGGTTAATATAACTTATAAGAGCTAGCAAGAAGCCTGAGCTAATGGGTCAATCAGTTTTTTGTTTGTTTGTTTTTTGAGTTGAGACAGGGTTTCTCTGTGACTTTGGAGCCTGTTCTGGAACTAGCTCTTGTAGACCAGGCTGGCCTCCAACTCACAGTGATCCACCTGCTTCTGCCTCCCAAGTGCTGGGATTAAAGGCGTGCGCCACCACCTGGGTCAATCAGTTTTATAACTTATGGAGATCTCTGTGTGATTTTCTTTGGGGCTTGCTGGCTGTGGGGAACTGGGCAGGGCAGAAGCCCCAACGAGCAGGCCCCTCATGTTACAGTCAGGAGGTGAATGGTGTCTTCACTGCCCTCTCTCTCTCCACAGTGTAATGCAAGAAGAGATGGGACCAATTGATTATAGTCTCAACACTTCAGAACCAAGAGCCAAAATAGACCCTTCCTCTTGTTGATGTTGTTTACCTCAGGCATTTTGTAAAAGTAAATGAAAGCCTGCAGGTCCAGTGTCAAGGGAGAAACTGTGACTCTGTAAAACTGCCCTCTAGGATTATCCGTATAACTAGGGCTGCCTCCCATGTTGTTGGGAAAAGGCAATTATTACAAAGAGATCAATTTTCCTCAACTTAGTTTCACAGAATAAAAAGTACAACTAGCTTTTTTATATAAAGTGACTAAAATTGACTGTGAAATTTCTATGAAAATTTTAAGGGCTGTGGTTAGTTTAACCTACTTGGAGGCTTCAACTGAAAGCTGGGGGTTTCCAGACACTCCCTTCCTTGGGGCCCTGAACTTCACTCCATAGATTTGTTTGTTTGTTTGTTTCATTTTCTTCCCCTATTCTGTGAATCTGAAAAATCTCTGCTTAGCTACCAGAGATAGAAGACTTCGAAGGGCAACCGTGACACGGTGATTGGATCTCTCCAGGGCCTCTCTTGGGCTTTGGTCCAGCAAATCCTCGCTGTTGGGGTAGTTCTGCAACCACACAGAGTTTAACCCTTTATCCAGTCGTCATAGGGAGGGTTGGTTTTATAGAAATCCTTTTCCTAATTGTGACTCCATGATGTCATTTTAAGACATTCTCCACAACTCCAGGCATCTAATCCTGGGTCTCGCTGTCCCCTCTGCTCAGCTCAGCTCGACTGGCTCCTGTCGTTGCCGTTGCCATCACATGATTCTTCTGATGACGTCGTTTCCCTCGCTGATCTTCCCAAGATCCATCTCACTCCCCATTTCCACACCCTAGCTGATAGAATCATTGTTCTCTGATATCTTGTTCCACTTGCCTTCTTCTCTTTGCCATTCATTTTTACCCTTTGGTGTCGACCTGTGGATCCTTACCCACATTTCCAAATCCAGTCCCATTGTTCTCCTCTGAAACCTTGTGTACTTTGCTTATCAAGGTTTCCCAGCACCTAGCAGAGTACTGTACTGCGTTCCTTGCTGGGAACTGCCGGGGACCTGTGAGAATCCCCGGAGAACAAGCTATCGGCTTGGCTGCAGTGCTTCCGAGCGCCTGCTCTATGTGCAAGGCACTTTTCCAATCATTGATAGCTTTCATTACCCTCATTTTATAGGTGAGACATAAATATGTTTCATATCTTTTCCTGTTCATTAGTGGATTCATTACTTTTCTTATGGCTGTAACCAAGCATGGGAGGCAAACAGAATTGAATGTGGATTCACTAACTTTGGCTCAGCTTGTCAGAGGCTTTAGTCTACCGCGATGGGAAAGGGTATGGCAGACCAGAGCAGGTCACACCGTGGCACTTCAGGAGACAGGAAGTAAAAGGGATGCTGGCTCTCGGTTTCCCCCTTTTATCCTGTCCTGGTGCCCATGGGATGCTGCCTCCTGTGTTCAGGGTGAGTCCTCCTCTCTCACTCAGTCCTCCACACATGTTCAGAGCTTTGCCTCCCCAATCTTCAAAGCGATTCTAAATCCGGTCCCGTTAAGAATGGTTTGCAGAGAAAGTCGAGTTTGATTACTACATCGGGTAGCTCCCAAGCACCTACAGCTCTAACGGCAGGGATTAGATGCCCTCTTCTGGCCTCCTTGGGTCCTCATACACATATGTGCATACACACATGTAGACATATGTATCTACATAAGCAAGTGACCAAAAATATCTCAAACAAAAACAGAGAAAAAAATAATTGACCTTTACTCAAAATCACGGGTTTGTTGAGCTGGGTGTTGTGGCACACTCCTGAGTCCCAGCACTCGGGAGACCAGTCTAACTTTCTACATAGTGAGTTCCATGACAGCCAGGGCTATACAGAAAATCCCTGTCTTAAAAAGCAAAACCACCACAGCACAAAAGCCATTGGGACAAAGCTACACAAAAATTCCTTTACCACTGGAAATCAACATCTAAGAATGGATTGGGAAGAGCCCTTGTGTCTCCCTGGTTCCCAGACTGCCATGAAATCTTACCCTGATCACGCGCCTTGAAGTGTCTTGAGGGTTGAGAGCAGCCCTCTGAGACCTTGGCTCACAAACGGAATCGAATCTGGCTTGGCTTCAGTTTGGGCCCCTGCTTGTGTGGGTCTCTGCTTCTCGTCGGCAACTTCTGCTTCCTGTCAGGACCCTGACTGACTAGGCTCCAGCTTCCTTGTTTCTCTGCTTATCCTTCCTTAAGTGGGCCTGAACCTTATGTGGTGTTGTGCCTGTCCTGTCCCGCAGAATGCTCAGACTCAGAACTCACTCCCATTTACTTCCTATAAGCTTATGTGACCTTTTCACGTTACTAGATGTGTGAGCCTCTACAGGATGTGGCATCTGCAGGCAGGGTGGAGATGAGCTCTAACAGGTCCTCCTCAGACTGCCTCTAAAACCACGGCCATTTTTATCTCTGTGATTGTTTTTCTGCCTTCC
Source organism: Myodes glareolus (assembly GCF_982192425.1). Taxonomy (NCBI): domain Eukaryota; kingdom Metazoa; phylum Chordata; class Mammalia; order Rodentia; family Cricetidae; genus Myodes; species Myodes glareolus. Next base: position 6,582,184 of record NC_142039.1, read on the forward strand.
AGTTAAAAGTCCTCAGTATATGCTCTCAGTTCTTTTCTGCCTTTCTTGCTAATACCGCTCGACTGACTTTCACCCCATGACCTGCAGTGTCATGGGAGAGGCAGATGTAGCTGTGAGACTTCCCTAATTGTTCCCACAGAAGATTTGCAGAGGAATTGTGGGATGCCATTTGTTCTAACAGTACTATACAGTTTTTTGCTGTGTGGAGTTGGGGTGTGGGAGGTGCAAAGACTTGACCTTGAAGAATATTTCATAAATTATATGTAAGGCAATCCAGAGATAAAAGGCAGAAACTGTAGCAAATACTGTGCTCAGGAGAATAATCTATGGGTATGAAGTGATGAAATGTGTCCTAACCAACTCCATTATGTGTGCTTTCCTTTGTGCTGTATATACTTGGCAGGGAAGTTGCAGAGACTTAACTACTTGCTTCCATTGCTGCTTTTCAGTGCCCAAGCCAAAACAACCAGCAAACAAAAAAATTACCATAAAACGAAAGGAGAAAGTAGTCTCTAAGATTGTCAAAATGTGTGATCAAAGAGATGATTCAGTGGCTAAAAGCACTCACTGCTCTTGCAGAGGGTTCTGGTCAATTCCCAGCACCCACACGGTGGCTTACAACAGACTATACCTCAGTGCTAGGGGGTCCAACGCCACCTTCTGACCTCCACAAGCATGCATGTGGTACACAAACATATATACAAACAATCACATATATAAACAAATAAATCAAAGAAATACTTTAAAAAAAAAAAGATTGCTAGAAAATGTCCAAGAAAAGGGAAAGCCAAAATCCAAACCCGAAGTTCAAGTTCTTCCCTTTTATGATCAGAAAGTTTTAGAGCAGGCAAGTCAAATTAAGGTACTCATTACTCAGACCCTTGCTTTTCTTCCACTGTTGGTGCCTCTTCCAATGACAGAGGAACGGGGTAGGGAGATGTCCCACTAATTGCCAATACTTCTGTGAAAGATCGAGGAATAGATACAGTTGGAAAGATGTTAGGCCAGCTACCCTGCTTCTTACCACTGCACCAAGGTTTGAAAAGTATAGTGGGAGGCTGCTAGTTAGTCCCTGGTTGCTCAGTCCCAAAATTATCACTCAGAAATTATATTATTTGCAATACTGTTTGACCAATAGCTTAAGCATATTTCTGGCTAACTCATATCTTAAATTTACCCATTTCTATTGTTTATATTTTAACATAAGGCTTGTGGCCTACTGACAAGGTTTCAGCTAGCAGCTCACATCTTTCCACCTTCTTTCTCCCAGCATTCAGTTTAGTCCCCTACACACACACACACACACCTCTATTCTGCCCTGTGCAGATTAGGCCTAAGATATTTTTGTGTTGCTTTCATTGGTCATTAAAGAAACTGCCTTGGCCTAGTTGATAGGGCGGAACTCAGTTAGGCGGGGAAGACAGAATTCTGGAAAGCAGAGTCAGGCAGATGCTATGGTTCTCCTGCCTGAGACGGACGCTGGTTAGACTCATGCCGGTAAGACACAATCAAGTGGCGATACACATTAATGGAGATGGGTTAAACTAATATATGAGAGTTAGCCAATAAGGGGTTGAAGATAATGGGCCAGGCAGTAATTTAATTAAAACAATTTCTGTGTGGTTATTTCGGGGGTTAAGCTAGCCAGGCGGTGGGACACAGCCCGCTCTTCTTACTACAGAGTGGTGCCTCAATGTGGTCGACTAACTCCACGTAAAACCTGAGAGGGCTTGAAAAGGAATTCTAGACACACAGAAAGAAAAAGAGAGTTGAACACAGCTTTTAGCTGTTTGCTGGTGGTGTGCCAAGGAGAGATTTTCCTGATTCAGCAGTAAAGAAGAAAAAAAGCCGCGCAGTTTTAAAACTTTCTGGGCTATGCTCCTAGTGGGACCTCTGTCTCTTGCGGGAGACAGAGAATTTGGATGGGGTTTTGTGAGTAAACTGCTACTGCTTGCTTGATGGCAATGTGGTCTGCTATGTGCCTGGAACTGTGCTCGGCTCAGGGGCACCAGATGGCTCTGAGGCAGGAGTGGCTCTGCCGAGCTGAACTGTGCTGACCTCAAGTAGGATCTATCGTAATTATCATAATAACAGCGCAGTAAAGGTTTAGACTGGGCAGGAAACAGGCAGTACTGTATTACCCCTACATGGTGCAAACTAAAGTTTTTAAGAAGCACTTAGTATTTTAAGAAGTACTCCTGGATAGTAGAGAATTACAGATTCACAATAGGGCAGATTCAGAAATAAAAGACCTCTAAATGGGTCACAGTGTTGGATGGGTGTATGTAGGCTTGGGAGAGAGAAGAAAAAGAGTATAGAGAGTCATAAAATAAAGTTAATGCCTTAAAAAGGGGGTAAAGTCTTTAAAGAGACAGAGTACAGATAGTCATATATTTAAAAAAAAAAGAAAAAGAAGCCATGTAAAAATGGAAAATTCACAGAGAGTCTGGATTCTGTGGAATATTGTGTCTTCTTTGTTTTTTGACTGGGAAGGAGCTAACTGCAGAGAGCCATTTCATTGTGTGTGCTGCTAAGCTAATCCAGCATCTATATTAGAAAGGTATCTTGACTTCAAAATTTGGGTCTGATGATATAGTGCTTTGGAAAAGAGGCTCTTCTTTTGTTTTCATAGAGGATGAGAGCCTGTGGATTGCTTCTAGATGAATATGGTATGATAGACTACGCCCTCCTGAAAGGTTGCTTTGAACACCCTCAAAAACTTCACTCAACTGTCAACTGAGATGAACCTAGCATACAGGATACACCTGATTAACAGCTTTCCCATACAGCACAAAGCAGTTTGGAGACAAAAAACTATGCCATATTCCCCAATATTGTTTATAAATGTTATTTTACATTTAAAGGGGGATATGATATAGAGATGAATAATTTGCATGGGTATGGATTTTGCTTTATTGATATAAATTTAAGGTCAATCTTGTTATATGAAAAACATATATTTTTTATATGAAATACATATATTTCTGCTCTTGATTAAGGTATTGTGATTGTGTAGTTCATTTAAAAATGTAATATATAATTAGGAAATATAGGTTGTTAATGGATAATCTTTGATAATAGTCAAGCTTGTAGTCATATTAGTTAGATTTTCTAGATATATAGAGATATATTTCAGTTAAATAGGCATTCTTCATATCTTTCAAAGACTACAAAATATGGCATTTAAATGTTTTAATAACTTAGGACGTTTCATGACAATGAGACATGTCTGCTCCTGGCAACACCAGCTATTTCAAGAGGAAGATGGGCATTGAAGAGGCTTCTTATGGAGTTTGATAGCCATTTGGGCAAGAAACTGTTCTTGCCTTGACTGTTGCATAAACTGGACATGAAGAACCCACAGAGAGAGGACTGCTGAACTTGCCTAAAGGTGAGATGGTCATTCAGGGTTCCTGCTTCATGAAAAAGTCTGTGAGACATTCTACAGGATACAGAAGAAAGTGACTGAACTGTCTTTGAAATTTCCTGCTTCCTGGAAATGTCTCTGGATAATATGGGCCTTTAGGCTGAAGATGGATGCCCCAACAATCCAAAAGAACTTTGGGTGACCATACAGGCAGCGAGATGTCTCTGTCATTTCTAGAGTTTCAGAAGATGCTTACAATGTACTTCCTGTTTACTTAGGTAATATTATATCCTTCTGGAGTCTTTGATGGAGTTGAAGAATAGATAGTTATAGTTATAATTTTCCTTAGTTATGATAAAAGATAAAATAAATATAAATAGTATGACTGTAATTCTTGCTTGATAACTTTTTTTGTTATATGTAATTTTATTATGTTAAAGTGAAAGACTTTTTTGTTTAAACAGAAAAGGGGAAATGGTGTAGGAGGTCCTTCTGTATTCGTGTTGCTTTCATTGGTCATTACAGAAACTGCCATGGCCTAGTTGATAGGGAGGAACTCAGGTAGATGGGGAAGACAGAATAGAATTCTGGGAAGAAGAGCAGAGTCAGGCAGAAGTCATGGTTCTCCTGCCTGAGACGGACGCTGGTTAGCCTCATGCAGGTAAGCCACAGTCAAGTGGCAATACACATTAATGGAGATGGGCTTAACTAATTTGTGAGAGTTAGCCAATAAGGGGCTAGAGATAATGGACCAGGCAGTAATTTAATTAATACAATTTCCATGTGGTTATTTCGGGGCTAAGCTAGCCGGGCAGACGGGACCAAAAGCAGGCCCTCTCGCACTACACTAAGACAGTATTCACACCATACAGAGGGGAATCCCACATTAGACAAGGGAAAAAGCTTCAGTCAAAATAAGGTACAAGAGTTTGTTAATTGAACTATACATTCTTTTTCTAGCCATGACTAGTATTGAATAATTAAATATGAGTGACCAAACAGAACGACAGACCAGCATTTTCTAGTGACTGCCTGGGATCTTATCCTGCTGCTGATATATAGCAATACCCTTGTCATAAAAAGAATGGGATATGAAAATATTTAGCATCCACGAATAAACCTGCTAAGATTGTGTTCATTGTCAGACTAAATTTATAGAAGAAAAACAGGCTTCATGATCATGATTTCTAAAGTGTAAGAATTTGCATAATTGGCACTTAAACTGTCACTGGTCCCAGGGCCAATGACTCTGAGATTTACTTTGTTAGAAAACACAGTAAGAGTCTACTGTTTGGGCCTAAAACTCATATCAGTTTGCAGTTGGTACATTCTCAATTTTTCCCCCCAAATATAACACCTTCTATTAATATCTTAGACTTCTTAAGGTGGAAATTAAATTTCCAGTACAGCAACATTTTGATGAATCCTGAGTGTGTAGGAAAAGGTTTCTTTCAATGTACTTTTATGGTAATATTTTACAAACTATCTAAATTGTGTGGTTCCTTAGAGTATTCCTTTATTTTCCAAAATTATTTTCTTAAGTACTAAAATATTTTAAACAATTTTAATTACATTCATCTATCCATTTGTGTGTTTCTGTGTAGGCTCTCACACTCACGCACATGTGTATGGAGGTCAAAGGACACTTTACAGGATCAGTTCTCACCCTTCACCAAGTGAGTCCTGGCCACTGAGCTCAGGTCAGTAGTCTTGGCAACAGGAACCTTTCCCTTCAGAGCCACCTCACCAATTAATTCTAAAATATACTTTAAAATCATATCAACATATTTACTTCCCATAAAGTGGCAAAGAACAGAAATATTATCCCCTAAACTAAACCCTAGGACAGAATAAGTAACCCAGTGACAGAAAACATGCATAGAGAACGTTTTCATAACTGACTAGAAAGCCAAGAGTAGTGGTGCAGGCCTTTAATCCCAGCATTTGGGAGCACGAGATGGGGGGCTTTACACAAGCATGAGGTCTAAGCAGGGAACTTCAGGCTCTCTAAGGTAACATTATAAAACCCTGTCTCAAAAAACAAATTAAATACATTTCAATAGTTTTGAGGAATGCCAAAGGACAACAAAAGTAAAATTTGCCAATAAATGGATGGAACTGAGAAGGGAAACCCAGACAAGAGAGACAAATAAAAGCCATCAGCTCTTACTCAGATGGATCCTAGCTTGGCATCTTTGATTTTGTGTGTCCCACTTAAAATACCCTTAAAGTTGGAAAACTAGAAAGGAACCACTGGATGAGGGAGGAGTGAATTTATGGGGGAGGATGGTAGGACCCATGGCTCGGGGGTCAGGCCCAGGGGAGAGGCTACTACTGTTTCGATGGAGGGACATAGTATCTAACTGCCTTTCGATGTCTGTTCTTAGATTCAGAGGTTAGAGCCGCTCTCTCTCATCCCTCATCAGAGGAGCTTCCTCTTGCAGGGATTCACAGTTTGTCAAGTGCAGAGAACAGGTGACTGCAGAGTGCCCAGCCACAGGTGAGACCTATCATACCCCCTCCCTGCCGAGGCTCAGACATTAAAGAGGAGGAAGCAGAGAGATGACAGAGTCAGAGGGCAGGGAGGACCGCAAAGCAGTGTCTTCCAGATGCGGCAGGGCTGCTGCACGGAAGAGCTTGAGCTGTCTGTCTCTGCAATAGTGAAGCCAGGCAACATTCCAATGTGGACGGGTTAAGAGGTTTCAATTCTCACACCTAGCTGAGGAGCTACTGGCAGCTGATGGATCCTGGGGGTGTGACCTATTGTAGGTTGCTCAGACTCCATCAGATGACCCTATACCCATGTGCATTTGGTTAGCATTAATTCTGTGTGTGTGTGGTCACACACATACATGAAAGCAGGGGGAGAGGAAGAACACGAAGTTGGGAGGAAAATGTGGGGTGTGTCCAGGAGGAGCTGGAGTGGTTAGCATGTAAATACATTGTAGATATGCATCAAACTACCAAAGAAGAAAATTTAAATAATAAACTTTCATCGTTGACAAAAAATAAGTGTTACTTCCCTTTTCAATATCAAAAATAAACACACAGAAAATGGCAATGACAATCCCACTAAAATAATGAAATTAGAAGTGTAGACCAGGCTGGCCATGAACTCAGAGATCTGCTTGCCTCTGCCTCTCAACTGCTGGGATTAAAGGTACTGCAGGATCTTTATATAAGTCACAAGTAAGCAGAATTATAAAGAGATAAGAGACTGAGACAGGATAAGCAGTGAATAACCAGAAGCCTATCAAAATGTGTGAAAGAAAGAACTTACACATTCAAGCAGCTTACAAAACTCCAAATAAGATAAATACATAGAAAGCCATGCTTAGATACACCATGCAACTGCTGAAAAGAGACAAGAGCAAAACAACAGAACAAAGCCACACCAAAAACTCTCAAAAAGATAGGAGTTATGTTCCACACAAAAAGACAATAGCCCAGACAAACACTGTCCCTCACCAAAGCCATGGGAACCAGAAGGTTGAGATAGGATCCTTTCTGAAGAATCGCAAATATATTTTAAATGTCCATACATTTATCTAATAATTCCACGTTAACAAATGTGTCATGAATAGATGACCAAAAGCCATGTAGGTAGCTTTAGACAGTAGAGGAAGGATAACATATATTAAGGTGTATCTATAAAAACTATTGTGAAGCCATTAAAATCATGCTCACAATTATTGACAAAAACCACTGTACAATCTTGTCAACTTGTCTGTGTACATATATGTTTATGTGGGGGGTGGGCACATGTGTGTGAAGGTCAGGTCAGCCTCAAGTTTCGTTCCTCAGGTGCTGTCTATCTTGGTTTGTTTGGTTTTGTTTGCTTTAAGATGGGGTCTCTTACTAACCCGGAACTCACCGAGAAGGCTAGACTGGTAGACTGGCAAGCTCCGGGATTCATCCATCTCTGCCTCCAGTACTGGGGTTATGAGCATGCATCACCTCGCCAGGCATTTTAAACACAGGTTCTAGAAATCAAACTCAGGTCCTCATCTTGCTTAGCAAAGGCTTTGCCAATGGACTCATCTGGTGAAGTTTTAAAGGGATATTAACAAATGGCGTGAACTCTTGTATATTCTGAACTTAACCATGGCAAATTTTCACCAAAGAAAGACAGAATCCCGATTCTGTGTATTAAAGAAAGGCCATGTGATCAAATACTATGAGGTACAGGAATCGACATTATTAGTGTTAGAATTCTCAAATCATGAACAAGAAACTGTCTTCCTGGTGTAAGTAACCTCCTCTTGAAATGCCAACTTATTATAACTGTGGTAGAGTGTATAAAACGCCCCATGGAAGCCCTCATCCCGCATTCCTTTACTGTGTGACTCTGCTACTCCGCTCAAAGGGGCAACTTATTTCTGTACACCTTGAACCTAACTGGACTTGCCAGCTGCTGCAAGCATACAGTGCAGTAGGAGAGACGTTCTGGACCATTATACCTTAATCAGTCTTATAGTTTCTATTTCTGCTTTTGGAATATGGCAACCACAGAGAAGTGGTCCTGCTGGAGAGAAGGCCTGGGAGGTGGGTGGGACGGCACATGAAGGCAGGAGACAGGCAGGAAGAAAGGCTGTGTGCTTTGGCCCAGGCTCTGGCCTCCTAATTGATCTTGGACCTGTAAAAAGGCTGAGGGTGGATCTGGAGTGATGGCTCAGTAGTTGAGAGCACTTGTTCTCGCACAGGGCCCAGGTTCGACTCCCAGCAGCCACATGGTGGCTGAGACCTGTCCCTCACTCCAGTGCTAGGAAACCCAGTGACCTCTTCTGACCTCTGAGGATGCAAGCAAAACAGTCATGCTCATAAAATGACTTTTTAAAAAGGACTACAGTATTCAACTTAAACTCCTTCAGTGACATCACATAGCTTACAGAAATCAAATCAAAATGGATCTTGCCTTCCTAGCCTCGTCTTCAAAACTCTGGACACCCTTTGTTTCAAAATGAACACTACATACCACACTCTGGGCCATGTTCCCTCCAGTCCCATTTGCCTATTTAACTTCCACTTAAATTTTAAACTTTGGATTCCATGATTGTCATCATGTCCCCTAGAACATTTATTTTAAAATTTTTTATGTGTTTTGCTGTATGTATGTCTGTGCCCTGTACACATGCCTGGTACCTGCATTAGCCAGGAGAGAATTGTATCCCTGGAACCGGAGGTACAAATGGTTGTGAGGTGCCACGTGGGTGCTGCCAATCAAACTTGGGTCCTTTGGAAAAACAGCCAGTGCACTTGACAGCCAAGCCATCTCTCCAGCCCCCAGACTCACAAATTAAAGACGGCTAACAACCAAAAGCAAACTCAGCAGGAAGCAACTTACTATACTTCTATCAAAATATTGCTTGATGTCTTCTCTTTGATGGTTCTCTCTTCTGTTACATTTGCTACTTCTTTGCTTTAAGTGAGAAGTTTATCTGTGAAGAAATCTGTTTTTAAAGTAAAAAAAAAAATCAAAGAACTAAAGCTAATGATTTTAATGGTTAGCGTGTAGATGGAGCCCCCCAAAATGATTATTTCACATGTAGATTTTATTTATGTTAATGAACGGAAACAAAGGCAGACTACATTTCATGGGTTGGATGGTGCCATAAAATCTATTTTTGTTATGGTGACATCAAGCAGTGGTGTGCCAGTGGATTTAGGGCAACGCTGCACCGTCCGTGATTCTCCAGTGGGTAACTTTCAAACTCTAAAACATCATACAATACTGTCTTAACTTTATTTTGAACGAATCGTTTTATAATTTCTAAAATGTACAATTAAAAACCTTACTTGTAGCCCAGTGGTCATGCACATGCCTTTAATCCCAATATTCAGGAGGCAGAGGTACACATATCTCTGAGTCCAAGGCCAGCCTGCTCTACAGAGCAAGTTCCAGGACAACAGGACTACATAGCAAAACCTGTCTCAAAAAAACAAAAACAAAAACAAAAACAAAACCTCTTATCTGTTTTTCAAAGTCTTATAAATTCACTGTAGGCATGTAATTGTAAAATAATTATTTCATATATACATTCTTATTATAATGTCAAGAAAAAACACATTACTAGAATTTTACAAAATGATATACTCATGGATACAAGAACAGAGAAAAATTAGTAAAACACTCACAAATTGATAAGCATATTGTGATATTTACATTACATTATATATTACTTTATACTAAGAAGTCGGTGAGCCATAGCTTAATTCATCTGGCTGGCATAGTTTTAAAGTGCTCAGCCACAATAAACAGATCATGCAGTATGATTTTATTTACAGAAAATTGAAGGGGTTCACAGGCAGTGGTGGTGCACGCCTTTAATCCCAGCATTTGGGAGACAGCGGCAGAAGGATCTCTGTGAGTTGGAGGGCAGCCTGTGCTACAGAGTGAGTTCCGGGAATATGCTCCAAAGCTACACAGAGAAACCTTGTCTCGAAAAACCAATAAATAAATAAAGAATTGAAGAATTTCAAAACTAAACAAAGCAAATACACACACACACACACACACACACACACACACACACACACACGCTGACTCACATGAGCTTTGGGACAACTACTTCTTAGAGGAGGAGGAATAAATGCTAAGAGGGCCACAGTCTCTGCTCTCCACTCCAGAGACTCGAGTATCGCAGGCTTCACCACCCACCCTGCACCACACTGAGTGGAGATGAGAACGGGGGATCACATGGCCTTTGGCAGCACTACATCTTGGGTAGAGCCTGCAGAAGCATAGTTGGGTAGATGTGTGGGTGCTTGTCAAGGTTTGCTTTGAATGCGAAACTCTGAAAGGAGCATCTAAATGCACCGGAAGTCAGGCTCGCGGGAGGAGTTGAGAAAGCAGGAGAGGAAAGCAACACATTATCAGAGTTGAAGGAAACCGGGCACAGGGCTCAGCTGGACACTAGCCCTTGACAGGATGACTACCGCCTCAATTACACGGGAGGAGAGGGCGCAAACACTGTTGTTCATCCCCACACTGCAAGGGGGAGCTGAAGCCCGGCGGTGGTGGCGCAGGCCTTTAATCCCAGCACTTGGGAGGCAGAGGCGGGAGGGAGGATCTGTGAGTTTGTGGCCAGCCTGGTCGACATAGGGCATTTCAGGCCAGGTAGGACTACATCGTGAGACCCTGTCTCAAAACAAACACAAAATGAAGAACTGAGGGAACCACACACCACAGGAAGACACCGGGAGCACAGCGGGGAGCCAAGCAGGCAGAGCGGCATTTTCTCTCCCTTGCCTGCTCCAAAGCTGCGCCCCAGGACTCCGCCTGCTGTGGAACCTGGTTACCTCACAGCAACGTTTCCTTTTGTTAGCTCGTTTATGTAGCACACACGGTCTCAAGCTTGCAGTCCTCCTGCCTCAGCGTCCCAGGTGCTGGGACCACACGTGTGTGCCACCACACCTTACTCCTTTTTCTGTTCAGTTCTATCCCACCTGGCCGCATCACTTGCTTCTTATTTATTCACACATATTTTGTGGCAGGTATTTTGTGCAGTATGTCACTCAGACACATGTGTTCTCCCATTAGTTATTGAGTCCAAAAATCAAGTATTTTAACGTCATTTATCCATTGAAGCAAATATTCTAAGCTGATAGACTGTTTACACAAACACCCGGAGCTTTGCAACTCCATCATCAAAAACTGCTTCAGGTTTTTCATTTCTGTCTTTTTTTTTTTTTTCCTTTTTTTTAAAAAAGACAGGATCTCATGTATCCCAGGCTGGCCTCAAACTATGTAGATTAACATGGTTTTTAAGCACTGTCTCTACCCTCCGATGTGCTAAGGTTGGAACCCAGAGTTTTGTGCACGCTAGGTAAGCACTGTACCCGGGACATTCCTAGCCTCCATGGCAGGTTGTAGAACTACATTTTAAAAGCCAAGTCAGAGATCTGATGCTAAAATGGAATTAGTTTAATTTCAAACTTGTAAAACAGATTGCTCCTTGCCCTTTAGAACTATTAATATTTTTCATCATTTTAATTTTCAAATTAAGCTAACTAGATGCAGAACATCATCAGCAAAGACACTCTGTGAGGAATGCCATCTTGTGGTGGAGACACTTCAGGTCAGTGACAACCTGTAATCCAGAAAGTAAATATTCAGGAAATACACACAGAGCAGCTAAAATCACTGCCACTACACAGCAATGGACATTAAGCATTTGCATTAATTTGAGTGGGTTAGGTGCCCAAAAATGTTTATTAAATTTGAGACAAATAGGAACAGACTTCAAATAATATAGAAAAGCTGTTGTCTATAATTGTACTTTTATTAAAACTTTTAAGCATTACTGATTTTGGAACCCCTTCCTCTTGAAGTGGGTGATTTATTTCTGTGTACGACTCCACAGTTCTGCTGATGGCTACACCGAGTTAAATGCTGGCTCGACTTTCAGACTTTCCCAGCCTAACTACAAAGACCCTAAGGGCAGTGAGCAGTCTGCCAACTCCAGCTGGGCAATGTGGAGACACGGAAGCAACCACTGTCCCAGCTGGAGCTTGAAAGGGTTAAAACAAGATGGCTCCAATCTTAATGAACTAACTTCCTATTTCTGCTGTGTGAGTTAACTATCTCAAGCAACAAACGGTTTGAACAATAAACAGCAAATGGCTATAGATGCAGTACTTAGCTGTGCTTAAAGATTTTAAATGCCAAGCTAGATACCAGCATTTTGTTCCTCTAAGAAGCGGGGTGAAGGAGAAACTGTCAAATCCCCCACAAGCAGAGAATGAAGCTTGGCAGCACCAGGTTCCAGGGGCAATGCTGGAAGGTCCCTTCTGGAGGACCCGGAGGTCACTCAGGTGTAAGGTCAGGCCCAGGGGTCAGGGCGCTGGAATTCCAACAGATGCATACAAAACATTTATACAGAACAAAACGCTACTGTAGTCCCAACCAACTCTCAAGATTTATTTTTGCTTCTTGCCAAGAAAAATACTCTACTCAGACTTCCTTATGAACTGATTTTGGATCAGTTTTTCCACATGGCTCTTCAGGGCGTTCACGTCAGCTGCACAAACCTGGTAGTCCATCTTCCCTTGGTGCTTCATTCTCTCTAACAAAGCCTCATGAGGCGGTGGTAATGCATTGTACGAACCCAGTAAGTAAAGCTGGCTTGATGACGTCTGGTTGAGTTCTTTAATCTTCAGGGCCTGCAGGATAGCGGGTGCAAACTTCGAGTAGTGAGCTGTCGATGAGATGATCACCGGGCAGGTTTTGTCTTTCATCCTGTCTGCAACCACCTTTGCAACAGCCGTGTGTGGATCCAGAATATACCCTGCCGTGTTGTAGGTACTGCTGATGGCTGCGAGGCACTCCCCCTCAGAACACCAGTCAGCAACAAAGTCCTCCTGCAGCTTCTGGACGAGCATCTTCTCTATCTGGAAGTGAAGTTGGCTCTCTAACTGATTAAATAAATTTGCCATTAACTGTCCATCTTTGTTAGCCATCAAGTATAAATGTCGCTCCAGGTTTGAAGATTTGAGAATATCTATTGATGGTGAAAAGGTCGGTGCTAATTTCCTATCCCTTAGATCATAATGTCCAGTTTTTATGAAATCCGTCAAAACATGGTTCTGATTAGAGGCACAGATGAATTTTCGGATAGGGATCCCCATCATCTTGGCATAGACTGCTGCTAACATGTTCCCAAAGTTTCCTGTGGGGATGCAGACATCTACTGGGCTTCCAAAGGAAATAAACCCTTGGCTAACAAGATCAAGATAGGCAGATGCATGATAAACTACTTGGGGAAGCAGCCGAGCCCAATTTATAGAATTTGCTGAACTTAAGACTGTTCCATATTCCACAGTCAGAAAGCCAGTAAAATCAGAATCATTAAATATTTTTTTAATAGCTGTCTGGCAAAAATCGAAATCTGACCTGACGCCTATTGCCCATCCGTTTTCTCTCTGACTGCCAATTATCTGTGCTTTTTGAAAACTACTCACTCCATTCTCTGGGAAAAATGTGACCACAGCTGTCCTTTGCTTGTCACTTTTACTAAGGTGGCTAAACCCATTTAAGACCGCACTCCCCGTGTCTCCTGCAGTCGCTACAAGGATCACATAATTGCAGCTTGGTGGGATACAGTAGGCAAAGATGTGAGGCATGAGCTGTAAGGACAGATCCTTGAAGGACCCTGTGGGCCCGTAGAACAGCTCCAGGATGAACTGGTTGCCCGACAGATGCCTGACGGGGGCAATTTTGGAGCAGGCGAAGTTGTCCCCGTAAGCAGTTTCAATCATTTCTCCCAACTTGGTGGCCGGTATGTCTGCAGGGTGAATACACCTTTCCAGAAGGATCTGTGCTCTTTCTATGTAGGTCGCTCCTATTAGGTTTTTCCACTCCCCACAGCTTAATTTCGGCAACTCCTTCTCAGGGACAAAGAGTCCGCCATCAGAAGCCAATCCCTCAATCACAGCTTCACTGAAGTATTTTGGTGGAGGCTTCTTGTCAAGGTCTTTAGGACACACGTGCCTTGTTGAAATGAATGTCTCTGAATCCACATCTTGGTATCTTTTCACCGCGTCCAGCACTCTATCAGCAACCTCCTCGGCGGAAGCCCCGCTCTCACAGAAGACTCGAGTGTCGTACCACTTCTTATAGTACAGTCTTGTGTGCCGCAGTAAGTCTCTCAGGGATGCTCCAGAGTTCTGACCAACAATCCTGCCAGCTTTCAGTGATTTCAGACGACTAATTATATCCACTAGAGGCACATCCAAGTACACAACAATCCCATTTTTCTTCAGATGCCACATACTAGCATCATGCATGGGATTGGATCCACTGAGGGAAATCACACTTCCAGATGCTGACAAGTTTAACACGGCTTTTCCTTCCTCTTCTAAAAATTGCTCATTACCAACATCCTGCAATTTTTCAGAAGCGCTCATCTTCCAGGTTTTCTCCAGGATGTCATCGTCCACGTCAATGACACAACGGCCTAGTTTGTGACCTATTATTCTGCCTACCGTCGTTTTCCCTGCACCAGGAGGCCCCATCAGGATAATATTTTTGTCTCCAACAAGAGAGTGGATTGAGCGCCATGACTTCCCTGATCCTGCATACGCAAAGGCCCGTGAGAGCAAGCACTGTGTGTGAGTCCTCACGATAACCGGTACACTGGAAAAACACTTCTGCGTTATCTGTTTCAGGTGCTGACATCTGGTAAAGTTCAGCATTTCTTTCCACTTTTCTGTCTGAGCCAACCTAGGGTTGACTTTAGACCCTTTAAAGACATAAAGACATTTAGTTACTTACTTCAAGAAATGTTTAAAATCCCGAAAGGATTGAATATATTCATGCCTTCAACACATAAGACGTTCAAAATATTTCAAACTGATGGACACTTAAGAAGTATTATAAGAGTATACTATATACTATCTTTCTTAATAAACTGATATAATTATGACATATTAATTACACAAAGCAGTGAGCTTCACTGAGCCACTTCCATTAAGCTTTCATTAAACTCAGATTGCCCTTTCTCCACCCCTTCCCATCCCTTCTGCCTCTCCTCTCCCATTCCCTCTCCCAGCCCCTCTTCTACTCTGACGTCTATTTGGTTGTCAGAAAAAAACACACAGTATTTGCTAATATCATTTCAAATTTCAAGACACCAATAAAATGAAACTTTAAAAAAATATGTATGACTCCCAGGGTGTTACAAAGCAAAGGTTAACAACAGAAATCTTATTCAGAAAATGTCCCAACACGCGTCCTCATAAAGACACAGTAATCCCACTGGCGTCTCTCTTCCTTGTAGGAACACTGTGACAAAGACAGGGTCACGATTTGCTGGCTTATAACACATGCGGAGAAAATGTGGAGTTGTAGTAACAAGTACCTGCAACTCATAAAAGCTGAGACAAACTCTTAATATTCAACTTATCTTTATGATCATTTTGATAGATTATCATTATTTATTAATTTCTTATAAAATCCACAACAGGAAACTGGAATAAACAAGCACACTTGCTTATAAGATGCATACACAATTTTCCAAGCTGCAGTTCCACATGTGTCCTTTTCTCCCCCGTCTGTCTTTAACCTGCAGACTCCTGAGGGTCACGTTGACATTTTGATATTCGATGCCTTTAAAAGGCCATAGTGAAATGGAAAATGTGCCAAAATTAATAAAGACTAATTAATGAGGCCTTCACTTTCATTTATGTTCCTGTAAGCATTATTAATGGTGAGACTTAATTCTAGACTTCAAAGAAAGAAACTCATGAGGATATTCAATGATGAAAAGAAAACTTTTTTGGCATATGGAGACGATCTACAATTGTTCACATCAATTGCCTGTCTTTGGAAATGTACTCATCCTTAAAACATGCCAAATATCAAATATTTTGCTATAATAAAATTTTATTTAATAGCTTGCAATATGTCTTAAATTGACGGAGATAATTGTATAGGCATGCTCTCTGATAGAACTAATATGCAGTAAACTGTATCAAAAATTAAGTAGAAAACTATAAAAAAATTTCCAACAGTATACTGTTATTAATACTACCTAAACTCTGTTTTGCAATAAAATCTTCAGACTATTTTTAAAAAGTTAATTCTGAATTTTACTTACAAGCACTTCAACCTATCAAGAGAAAGAATTCATTTCCCACTGACTTTGTATGCTGCTGTGTCTAACTCCATTGAAGTATAAACGCAAAATAACAGGAACCATAGATGAAGAGTTTAGTAAGACCGAGGCAAAGCCAATCTTTGAAGAAAGTAGGGTCTATAATGAAAAAGAATTTCAAGTTAATCAGAACTTTATACAGTATCACAAAATTTCATGTGTAAATACTTCAAAATGGCACCTGAAATTTGTAAATCATCTATTACTGAATGATTAAGATATTGGGCTTTTCTTTATTGCAACATTTATAGTATAACAGCAAAGAATTTTGCTAGCAATAAAGAAGGCATTTTTACCACTAAGCAATAAAAGACAACATAACCATAACCAGGACTGGAGAGATGACTCAGAAGTGAAGAGTACTTGTTCCTGCCTAGGACCAGGAATTGATTTCCAGCACCACACAGCAGTTCACAACCATCTGTCAATCTAGTTTCCAGGATCTGGTGCCCTCTTCTAACCTCTCTGGACACCAGACAGGCACACGATACACAGATATCTATGTGAGTAAAACACTCGTACATATAAAATAAAATAAAAAGACAATATAACCAAATAATAACAACTGCAAAATCTTTCACCGTGACATGTGATTTTTAATCACTTAATTAGATGTTTAATGAGGGGCTGACCAGTTAACTAAAAGCTATGAAATAAGGACCTAAATGGTTCTTTCAGATTTTTTTTAATCCACCCAAATTATCATGAAAAACCTATAAGCACCTGCCATCCACTTACACATCTTAGCTACTGAAAAAGGTTCGTGATAAATTCAAAGGTGTATTCTGGTGACTAGCACAAAAATATTAACATTAATCATTGCCAGTCAATGACAACTATCAAAGAATCTGTAGACCAAATTGAAATTATCCAGAGATAAGGCTAGGCATATCATTTATAAATTTTCAGAGAGAACAATGGTGCTTACCGTAAATTACAAACAATTTTTGCCATGTAGTCTGATACACTCTTTAGAGTAAAGCAAAGCCTAGAGAAAACTTTAACTTAAATCACTAAGCAATTTACAAAACTGCACTCTGGTGCTGTGTGTTAGCACTACCTGTTTTTAAGGACACTGTGCAAAACAGCATAATTAATCTATTTATGACAGGTACACTCTTAGGTACACACATGCATCAAACAACTCACATCACACTCACACGCACATACACACACACACTGCCGGAACTGTGTAACACCTGAGTTTCTGTTTGTTTTTATTGTTTTCATGGATAATTAATCTTCCATGTTTGATTCAACTTTATATCGGTTTCTTGATGTCCATTCCATAAAGAGCAGACAGTGGAAAAGCAGACACACGCATATTAACTTCCCTTATCTTCTCCTGTCTTCTGGCCTCACCCTCCCTAAGCTCCAATTTTACCCTTTATCTCATTTCCTCTTTCCAAACGACATTGGGAGAGCACGGTAAACACAACTACTATGGAGCTGAATTTATAAATTATGCTGCAGTACCATTTCACAGTAAATGTTCTCTTTAGGCTAGCAGAAGGCAAGCAAGTGCTGTGACAAGCCCAATAGAACGCTTTCTAAAGAAAAACTGTACACTACATACTAGATTGTGTTTTGTAATATTTAGTCATGAGAATGACTCTGAAGCCTCTCTCCCAGGTCTTAGCTAAGCTAATTAAAGGTCAGAAGATGGAATAATTCCCAGTTGTAAACTGGGCCTTCACTACAGTTGCTTCTCATTCGGGAGTTGGGCGTTCTAATGCCGTCTCTCTCCCTGAACTGCTGTGCAAGGCCACTTGCTCTTCATTCTTAGGTGAAATGCCAGGGTGGATTCCTACAAGCCTTTAGGCTCAATCCTTTTTTCCAATAAATAATATATTAATGTTATTTCATATGCATATCTGTTCAATGACATTACATACACTGTTTATTAAATACTATGAACTAAGCCAACGGCACTCTAACTCATGCCTAAATGAAACCCATCCTAACATACCTGTTTTCTCTGTGAAACACACCAGCCTCTTCATACTTGGAACCACTATAGAGCAACTGAGGACTCAGTTTAGGACCTGTCTGAGTGGCCACTGAAAGCATGAGAATGCAGAACCCGAGGCACCAAAAACATCTGTTACTGAAACCCCAAACAACCAACACCTTTGACTTCAGCTGGGAATGTGCACATACCACATTCAAAATTTTCACTGCCATGTGCAAGTTCACCAATGACTAAACCTGTGTGACCAGATATTGATTTGGGGGATTATGAATAAACTTGAACAAACAGGAATTAACATATAGAACCCATGAATGATGTGGGTTAACTTATACCATTTCCTGCATTGAAGGCTGTATTCTCACATCTTTTCCCACGTATTCGACTCCTTCCAATTAGAACAAATATAAGCTTTGGGGCATCACTGTGGCTCCAACCACTGGCTTAGCTAGCTAATTCCCTGGGTTCAGTCCTGAGGTCAGGAAGGTATGTATGTCTTGGCTAATGATTATCAAGTTGATTAATTCTATGAATTCATAATTCAAACTTTAGCAAGCACAGGAGCAGACTCCCCTGGAGAATTTTTTTTTATACATGTTAAACAAAAAGAAGAGCAACCATTTTTTCCCAAGGCCAAAATGGGTAATCTCTGTTTATACCTGTTTATATAAAACATTTTTCTTAAAAACTCAATCTGATGTAAAATAAGGAGAATCTTTCCCCCAAAAGGTCATTCATCTGAACTATGGACTATCCAGAAAAATTAAATTCTATCAAATCGAAAAACAGAAAATTAAATTTATTCTTTATTCTTATAGAATAAAATTTAGCAAGAGTCTCACATTAGCATTTACATTGAGCGAAGCCTTCCAAGTAGGAACTGAAAAGCTCACTAAGCCACCAGGCCATTTAACCCATCCACTAGGCAGTGAGAACTGCAGAAGTGATGCGCTACGACTTCCCTGCTGGACACCTTCCCAGTGGATTCAGAGCTACGGATTTTCTCTCCCCAAGTACAGAGTGTGGCTGGGGCCAAGGCTTCTAAATGAGCGTGCAGATACTAGTGCATATGGCTCAAAACGGAATAAAAGCACTTCTCGGAGAGCGAAAATAAACGTCAAAAGGGGATTAGGGGGCTGAAACCTGGGCAAAATCGGAGGCCCTCTTGTAAATGCTGGTCCTGCTGGCGCAGGCTCGCACTCGCGCCCGCGCTCCCGAGACCTAGCGGAGCACAGGGCGGGCCGCGGGGACCGGTGCGACAGGTGGATGGCCTCGCAGGGCCAGATCGGGGGCGACGGAGAAGGATATGAGGGTAACGCCCCGCGCCAGCCTTTCTTTCCTCCTCCATTAACTCACCAAGTAAACCACCCAGAGAAGACCAGGGAGAGGAAGGGGAAAAAGAAGCAGCTTCGGCACCGCCAAGGTAGCCTCAGCCGGCACGCCCGCCCTAAAGCCGCTGCATCTGCGCCTGCGCCGACTGCGCCGCTAGGTCGGCCACGTGACCAACACGTCCCGCCCACTGGCCCGCGGCTCCTCCCCTTCCCCCGCACGGGCGGGGCCTGCGTGTTGGAGACTTGTGTGACGCCTGCGCACCAGCCATGCCCCGTGTTGTAGAATTTTTCTTCCCAGATGCACTGAATAAAAAAAAGAAAAAAAAATTGAGTGGTGGTGGTGGTGGTGGGGCATTATTTTCAAAGGCTCAGGAACGTTCTTACGTATTTCTCAGGCAGCAGAGGGTGTTACAAAACAGGGATCAGAGAGAACCAGCCCGCCACTGCCCGTTACCTAGCAACTGTTTCCACAGCAACCACGCGGTCAACAACGCTAGGCAGTCTCTGGAGGAGCAGAATAGGTTCTTCCGAAAAGGGGTTGCTATGAAAGGGTCAAAGGGAGATTATTATGCGAAAGAGAAATTTTAGTTCCTTGTTAAGAGAGCAAGAAGAGAAAAAAGCGGCGAGAAAAGGAGCAGAGACAGTGGGATCGGGAGTCAAAAGTTGAGTAGTTATTAAGGAATCCTCGGTGGCCATGGATCCACCCTGCACTTCCGAGAGTATTTATAACCTCATACCCAATGACTCAGTGGAGCCGCCCCAGCCTCCTAGGTATGTGGTAAGCAAAAGTGACCAACTCAGAGAAAGATTGTAAATCTTCCCTTTAAGGACTTACTGGGCTTACATATCTTAGGACTTCTTAAATTAAAATATATTTTTGTTTTAATGAAGTAACCTTGGGTGGCAACTTCTTAGGAACAGGTTAACAGGTCTGTTTAGCTTCTCATAATCTCAGAGAAGGTGGGAGGGTGCTGTGAGACGGTCATTTTATGGCCATAGTCTCCTGCTAATACGTAATTATTGATTCAGTTTGATGGTGTGGTGTCCAGTGCGAAATTTCATGTCATTGAAAAAAGAAATGTCAGTTTTATCAATGTTTTAAGAAATTCTATGTCTAACTTTAAGAATTCCATGTTGTATTTGACATCACGATTTCTCCTTTTGCATTCTTGGCCTCAACTACCTGTCTAAATTCTCATCTGTTTCTTACTTGAATTGGTTAAGCAAAGATGGTGAACTAGGGAGTATTTTCTATGATTTTTTCAGATCTTATGGTTTAATAGAAGGAATATAGTTGCATGGATAGAAATTCCAAACTATATAATTGAGGGAATGTTTAATGTATTTGTTAGACCCCTACAAATCTCCAAATCTCAAAAAGGAAACATCAAAATAAATATCCCAGATACTCTGCCCTATAACTATTTATTAAACTCTACTGAAGTCTGAAAGGGGAGAAGAGGGCAGTCTCGTTTTGACTCACGAAAGTAACAGCTACTTTAAAAGAATCAGCACCCAGGAATCTGAGTTCAAGACTAGCCTGAGTTACAAAGGCAGACCCTGTCTCTAAAATCAAACAACCAAGAAAAGAAACCAACCCTCTGAGCTCACAAGTTATTTGGGGGGTGTCCAGCCAATTTCCAGTTGTTTTCAGATTTGAACAATAAATGAAACGGAATATCTGAGGTCAACTTCTTGTCGCCTGGGGTGTGGCAGCAAAGTGTGCTCCTTCTGCTTTAAGCCTGAGTAGCTTAAACCAGAGCAGCCACGAATATTATACTTCCATCTACTTATCAAAATCTAGTTGAGGTCAGGCAGTAATGTAAATGCTGACACACTGGAGTTCACAGGGTTCACATTACTTATAGATAAGTTTGGTCCAAAATTTCCCTATGCTGTACAAGACAAGCTTCTACCTCTCTGTAACATAGTGAAAGGAACCACCTTCTGTGGAATGCTGACTTCGGATGTCAAATTATTTTATTAGTTAGCATTCTGTTAATTAGTAAGGTTTTACTGCACCTGGGAATTTTGTTGTTTTTGAACAGTAATCATTTGGCCCCTGCTCTGTGTATAACAGTGCCCTAGTGTTCTTGCACATGTTGCAGTGACAGCATACATTTATTTTTGGTTTTATTCTGAGAAATAAGTACAAAAAAAAGGACTTAGGATGAGAAGGAATAAAGGAGGTGCTCTAAACAATTCTGTTAGGTGAAGTCAATTTTCACAGTTAGCAATAATGGTTATAGGGTTTTGACAAGATGCCAGACATGCAAACTACTGATTGGTTTCTTAAAAATGATGCCCAAACACTTCATCACTTTTCTTCACCACGCTAACATGAACTTCTTCCCCTCGGCCTTCTCATTAATAGCCTTGATCACAAGAAAAGATTTAAATGTGCAAATCCTGTTTACATCCCTGAATAATAATAATCTGAGCTCCCGGGGAGGTTGCCATGGGTTGAAACACTGGCTTAGACTCATCTCTTGCTGCACTGCGATGTCCCACATGTCACAGATAAAAGTTTTCTTGTTGAACAGAAATATAAACATTAAAATGTTGATTAAGCATAAAGTAATATATTATTTAAAACCCTAATGAAAGTTTCAAATACATGAGTGGAAGACATATTTAAAAAACAACAGTTTTCACTTTCTAACATATGAAGAGAAGGTCGCAATTGCAGGTGGGGTTTTGTCAACAAGGAAAATTGCAGCTGCCATGTTCATCTGAGTCACCACCTTTTACCCACATTTCTCTTGATAACACACAGTAAGAACTGTTAGCACACCTCACTGGAATTCTACATACAAACCACCAAGGAAAGAAAACATGCCAACACTGCCAGTTAAAGTGAGCTGCCAAGAAAATTTGTAGATAAGTGAACCTGTTCAGAACATTATTCAATTACAGAACAAGGTCTACCATCTTATGCAAACAACCCATGTAATATATTGTGATACGAAAAGTCATTTTAAGACATCAGTTATTAGATTCACCAGAATTCAAATTTTTAGCGAGT
This sequence comes from Myodes glareolus, assembly GCF_982192425.1. NCBI lineage: Eukaryota > Metazoa > Chordata > Mammalia > Rodentia > Cricetidae > Myodes > Myodes glareolus. Next base: position 6,604,529 of record NC_142039.1, read on the forward strand.
AAGCCTTTGTCTTTATTCTATCCAGGACTCAGTAAAAACAAAGTATTAAATTGATTTAGTTTTAAAATTTAACTGAACTGGGCATGGTGGCACACACCTTTAATTCCAGCACTCGGGAGGCAGAGGAAGGCAGATCTCTAAATTCAAGGCCAGCCTGGTCTACAGATCAAGTTCCAGGACAACCAGGGCTACACAGGAGAAACCCTGTCTCAGAAAACAAAACAAAAAAACCTTAATATACATGTCTACTAGTAAGAAGAAACACAGGGTTGCAATGGCGCTCCCCAAAGAATCATGTCCAATATATAATTACTGCTGATGTTTCAGACACATTTTTCACCATCATCATCCATTCCCACAACTCTACTAGACAATCAGTATATTTTAATTTTATGGAAGAGAACACTTGGGTCCAAAAAGTCGAAGCAGGGAAGAAGGGCAGGAGCTAAGACGTCAGTCGGACTGCAAGGTCCAAAGCTTGCGCAAGCCCAGAGAGAGAAAGGGGACTGGCGGAGTGCCGCAGCTTCCGTAAAGTGTTTGCCTCTGCTACCGATAGCGTCTCACGTCTCGGACACTGGTAAGTGTCCATACACTGTTCTCTTCCCATACAACAAGAAGTGTTGTGGTGAGATTACCAGAGAAGAGAAATGGTGCCATAGAACTGTGGTGGCCTTACAGATGAGGAACACGGAAGGTGAGCTTGGAAGTCTTGTGTCTGTCTCACTTGGGTCTGACTCACAGCTACAGAAAGCCATCAGTCACCCACAAAGAAAGAAATGTGCTCCAAGTCATATGTCACAAGCAAGTTAAACTGTAGCCGAGCAGAATATGGTGCCCTTTATAGGGAGCCATGGATGTTCACCCTCGTGGTTCCTGGACAGAGGACACGTTGTGGGATGAGGACAGGGGTCAGCATCAGCCCCACAAGGAATGTGCAGAGCTTCAATGGTCTAGTAGTGGCCCTAGTGCCAGCATAATTTAATGAAAACAATTTGAACAAAAAATGCTGTTCCGAAGTTAAATTGGGCATATTTTTCTGGTATTTGGGACAACATTGTCCAATAGAAATGTAAAGCACTAAAACATTTTCTCAGTCCTTTTTAAAGAAGGCAAAAGCAAAATTAAACTTTATGAGGTATGTTGTTTAGTTCAATGATCTTCACCACCATCCTTCAGTATGTGGCACTAGCCCCATTGCAAGTGTTTAATATCCACAAGTATCGAGCAGCAGGAATCCAGATGCGGAGAGTGATTGCCTGATATTTGTCAACTATTTTTTCTCAATAGCTTATGAGAAATCTTAACGTCACTCAATGAAGCATCCCTGCATTACTGGTGATAAATTCAGTTCAGAGCATACCTATCACAACTAACCATTCTGGAAATATAGTATCATCTATTTTTGAAAAATTAATTACTTTATATAATCAAAAGGATGAATTGAAAAGCATTTCAATGCCTGTGTGTGAACTTACGCAGTATCTAACTAAATGTAAAAACAATCTCCTCAAGAAATAATTTGGAGGACTTTCTAACACAGTTCACGCTCCAGCGTCAATATTCATCTAAAAGCAAAAGCAAAAGCACATTAACTCCTCCCTCGCACACTGTGGTTTCTCAGGTGTCTTGTTCAGTAAAAGGAGAATCTTGTTCTCTCACATTGCCAGCACGTTTGAGCAGGTTACCTCTTTGTGTGTCCTTTTAAATTTATAAAATGGATAACTATATGGTGATTGTTAGCAATAAAAAGTTATAGTATCTTACTTGAGGATGACAGTTTTAATTTCAAAATGAGTCATCTCTAGTTCATCTTTAGTTCTAGTCTAAAATGAGTAGACAACAAATTCACTTGTCTGATAAAACTGCCTGCTACATCTTTCTAGTAAAGCCATATAATTTCAAAAATGTATTGAAATGTAGCTATTTGAAATGATAAGCATAGCTGAGCGGTGGTGGTGTGTGCTTGTACCTTTAATCCCAGCAGGGCAGGCAGAGGGATGGAGCTCTGTGAGTTCAAGGTCAGGCTGGTCAACAGAGCTTGTAGCTAGATTTTCTTTTGCTCTAGCTCCACGTTGGAACACCAAAACGTTGTTGGTCATTTATTTATTATGTATACAGTTTTCTGTCTGCATTGTAACTATACCCCAGAAGATGACACCAGATCTCATTCTATATGATTGTGAGCTGTCATGTGGTTGCTTTGAATTAAACTCAGGACCTCTGGAGGAACAGCAGCCAGTGATCTTAACCTCTGAGCCATCTCTCCAACTCCTTGTTGGTCATTTTCCACTCTTATTATTCTTTACTCTTTGAGGCTCTTTGCTCTTTGGTCTTTTTGGGGGGGGTGCCGCCCAGCTACCAAATAAAGGACTTATTCTTCTTATTATAAATGCCTGACCTTAGCTAAGCTTGTTTCTAGCCAGCTTTACTTAACCTAAATTATCCCATAGACCTTCAGCCTCTTGACTTTCATTTTCTGCCTTTCAGTATCCGTTTCTTTACTTCTTGCTCTGTGGCTTGCTGTGCCGCTGGGTGGCTGGCCCTGGAGTCATCCTCTCGTTCTCTTGCTCCTTCTTCCCTCAGATTTCTTCTTCCATTCATTCTCTCTGCCTTCCAGCACTGCCTACCCTTTCTCCTGCCTAACCATTGGCCATCTTATTACACCACAGGTGTTTTTAGACAAAGAGTAACAGCTTCACAGAGTTAAACAAATGCAACATAAAAGAGTGCAACACATTTTTGCATCATTAAAACAAATGTTCCACAGCATAAACAAATGCAACACACCTTAAAATATATTCTACAACAAAAGTGAGTTCCAGGACAGCCAGAGATACTCTTAATATTTAAATTACCTTATTATAATTTAAATATAAGAATAATCTTTGTATGAAAATGTATCACACTATATCATACTTTAAAAATAAAGTTGCATATACACACATACACATATCCATGAAACAATATGTAATGTAAAATAGTCCATGAATCTGATAAAGAGCAAGAGGAGCACATGAATGGTTAGGAGGAAGGAAAGGAAAGCGAGAAATTATGTAATTATAGTCTAAATCTCAAAAAAAGAGAAATAGATATATATAAGGAAAGTTGAGAATTTTGATGTCTGTTAGTGCACTATGGAGAAGAAAAATTAAAAAGAAAGACTACAACACCAAATTAAAATTACAACTCATATAGATAAACAGACACTGAATTTATACCAGAAAATCAATTGGAGAAATGAAGGAAGCCAAGATTATTGCTCATTTGCAATTAATTTGAAACAAAAGATGTTACCAATATAAAATAAAAATATCAGCGCTTTATGTAACCAATGAGTATGTTTTTGATTCATATACATGGGAAAAGGACTGAGTCACAAGTTTTCAAGCTAAGAAGAAGGTGGCTGTAGACACACCCTGCTTCACAGAAAAGGAAATCACGTCATTGGTGGTGACACCTCTGCCTGCTTCCACAGAAGCTAAAGGCACAGGTTTGGCTGATGAGTGCTTCCTGAAGTTGTCTTTTGACTCATTCATTTCCATAATGTTCCCAGCTACTGAGTTCACGGGTAAGGAAAGGCCCAAAAGCATAGAAACAGTTTGTTTTTGCAAACACACTTGTGTATCCACGTGAGCGTGAACTGAGAAAGGCAGGATAACTGGTGTCGAGAAGGGGGGTGTGATCAGAGTGGATTTATACAAACATGAGAGTGTCAAAGTTAAAAACCCAAGTTAGAAACAGACAAGGAAGAAAACAGATTTCCCCAAATTCCACATCCTCAAGGTAAAAATTTAGTGTATTTGCTTCAACAATATTAGTGCAAACATTTTAATATGTTTATAACTTGGATAGACATTATGTGTATAATTTTCATAACATCACTATGTCCTGGGAATTTTCTAAAATTATTTAATATTCTACAAAAAGAAATCTATTTTTAATTATTTTAAAACCAAAAAGTAGGATAGCCTAACTTCTGCCTCCAGCAAGGGTGGGGTTTGATGTCTCACCAGAGGCAGCTAGGACACCAGGTTAAAAACACATGGAACAAAGGATTTTAAACCCTGGAGAGTGGACATAGAGCTCAGCCCTCCCTAAAGGAATGAGGCTGGCTTGCAGTTGCCCTAACAGATACTGCAGGGACAACTTCCTGGCCAAAGTCCAGAGAAAGGAAACAAAACCCTTGACTATCCCGGAATTATGAGGACAGTTTGGAGCTAGAAAGACAAAGCAGCTATAATTCCCATCATGGCACAGCAGAGAGCTGCCGATACAGGAACAGAAACCCACGTGAGATTTCCTGGACCTCCTTGATTGATAGTGTATATGTGTGATGAAATACAACGCCAAGAAAATCACCCTCGGAAAGCAGCAGCTCCAAGTTCATCCTTACCGACTAGAGTGGTGAGGTCTCCTTATACTCAGCCTCGCGTTGCCACAGGGCAGAATTGGAGCAAAGCTCCCGAGCCGAAGACTTGACATTTAACCTTAAAATTACCACTTTTTCCAACTATGACAACTGCCTTCCAGACTCAAACTAAAGAAATGTTAAAGCAATAAAAGAAGAAAAAGTTAAATAAAAAAGACAGAAGTCAGGAATCAACACTATAAAATTTGCATTACTTGGCATCCAATAAAATACATACCGGCAAGCCAGGCATGGTGTTGCATGCCTTAAATACCCATACCCGGAAAGCAGAGGCCGGTGAATCTCTGTGAATTCCAGGTCAGCCTAATCTTCAGAGTGAGTTCTAAGACCGACAGAGCTAGGTAGAGAGACCCTGTATTAAACAAACAAAAAGAACAAAAATGTACAGGCGTGCAAAGAAACAGGAAAATATAAGATATATCCTAAAAGAAAAGCAGCCAATCTAATCAGCTAGAAATGTCACAAATAAGAACATAACAAGTCAAAGGCATTTAAGGTAGACATTTTAAACATCATGACCAAAGAGGTAGAGGGATACAGGACTAAGATATGCAGAGATGAAAGGGGGGAAGATACAAGTCTGACTTTCAGATGTGAAGAAGACTGTCCAAAAGGAAATTAGTGGGCGGGGTCAGCAACAGCCAAGGCACTAATAAAGAAAATAAAAACAAATCTGAAGACACCACAACACAAAACGAGACACGGGGAATAAAGAGCAGAAAAGAGAAGAGAGCACTGGGCGCTAAGGACAATGTCAGCCAGCCTGTAAGTCAGGGGTGGTGATGCGTGCCTTTAACCTGCCGGAATCGGTCTCTTTCTACCACGTGGTCCCAAAAATCAAAACCTCAAGTCTCTTGACCTGCTGTGCCATCTCACCAGCCCACAAATATAGACTAAAAGACACATTAAAATCAAATGACACAGACATACAAAATAAAAGCAGTGATTGGCTAAAATTTCTATGTAGTCTATGAGAAGATCCCTCTAACAATAAAAACATCGAGTACAAGAGCCAGCTGACTCAGTGATGACTGGCTTGGGCAGGTGTCCCCTCCTCACCACCTCACGTGTGTCCCTCTCCAAGCCATGTACTGGAAAAAGGAGGATGACCTCTCCCTGAAATAGGGAGGCCATTCTTCAGCCACGGGAATGCAGTTGCGAGACTAGCTGTGCTTTGACTAGGCCACAACTTCTCCAGTGTACACAGCAGTATCTAGTTCCAGTGACTGAAGTCACACCAAGTATATTCCCCAGCTACAGTGGAACTAAATTAGAAGTCAGTGAAAAGGTATTGGGAATTCTGAATCTATGAAAGCAGAGCAAACACATACGAGCATACTTCTAAAGGAAGATGATAGAAAAGGCATTTAGGGTTGCATGAAAATGGAAGATGTCTTTCCTTCCTTTCTTCTTTCCTTTCTTTCTTTCTTCCTTCCTTCCTTCCTTTCCTCCTTCCTTCCTTCCTTTCTTTTTTTAAAATTTTTATTTTTTCTGAGACACAGTTTCTCTGTGAAGTCCTGGCTGTCCTGGAACACATTTGATAAACCAGGCTGGCTTCAAACTCATATTTTCCTGCCTCCGCCTCCCAGATGCTGAGATTAAAGGTGTTTACCTCCAAGTCTGGTAAACCATGCCCTTTCAAATGTTTGGGATGCAGTCAAGGCAGTGCTTAAAGGAAAATTTATAGCTTTAATACGCAGAAAGTGCTAAAAGTTAAAAACGAAATGTATTTATATCTTAATGAACTTTTTAAAAAGTACATGTAAAACGAGGAGACTAAATATTAAAGAGCAGTGAGGAAATCACTGAAGGGGTAACATGATTGAGCGTTAGAGAAAAACAGCGAATGTGGGTTCATTGCCAAGATGATTCAACTGCTGGCAAGACAGAGTGGCTGGGGCCTTGGGGTGGGAAGACACACATCACTAAGGTCAGCAATGAGAGAGGGGACATCCCAGTCAATGCTGGAAATAAATGAACACCTTTGCCCCGGCACCTCCTGTAGCCTGTAGTTCATAAGTGCGGTGGGTGGAGTCAGACCATTAAGCCTTTATGCCCTTTCTCCGTTATCAATCAGAAATGTATGCCTGTTCTTAAGCTTTAAGTATTTCGCACTAGAAATGTAAATACTACAACTTTAATTTTTTAATTTCAGGTATACATCAGTGTTTAGACCAGCTGTAAAAGACGACATGAAGAAATTCAAAACTGCAATGAAAACTATGGGGCCCGCGAAAGTTGACGTACCTTCCCCGAAGGATTTTCTAAAGAAACATTCAAAGGAAAAAGCGCTACCACCTAGTAGGTTTAATTGCTTATTGTTTTAAATGTTGGAATTATTGGCAGGTAATTTAGTTACCCCGTTATTTTGCCATCAACAAGTATTAAATATACACAGGCAACAGCAACTTTACCTCCCAGGGAATGGGACTTGGACTGTTTGGGGAAAGTGCGAGTGGGAAGAGTAAACTGAGCGCAGAGGGTGGTACCGGCTCCACACTGGCTCCAAGTGAGGCAAGCATCTTGAGCTACTTCTTGGCCTATCCAAGAAGCCTCTCCCTCCAAACACCCTGTGCTTCGTTGTCTTGTCTCCTGGCTTGTATCTTTAATTCTAAGCGTTTATCAGACAGGTCAGCACCCCATGTACAGTGTCTGATGAACAAGGTTGCCCCTCATCTGGATTCCAGTCTTTTTTTATTAAGGGAAGGAAATTACAATGTTCATTACCAGTTGTTGAACGAATATCCGATTGGATTAGGGACCACTCTGATTATCTAAATTACCTTAAAGCCCTTACTCCCAAGTAACATTCACATCCTAAGGTACTGGATCTATGGGTTCAATATGTGAATTCTGGAAAGAAATGTCAGCCCCAAGAACTGATTAATCCAACCCATAGATTTTTTAATAGTAATTACATATTTCCCTTTGAAAATAGAAGTAATATAATCTAACTTGTAACAGGACACCAGGCCTTAGTAGGCTGCTAGACCTTAGCACAACTGACTCCATGATGGAGGTACCATTCAGACTGTAAAACTCAGCACTAGACAGCACCACCAGCCAAAACTAAAACAAAGGCCTAATCCATCAAAGTCCATCGTCCTGGACAGTCTCTAAATGTACTAACCTTACCTTTTGTGCTTAACAGCTCACCCTGAGAAAGGCTCAGTGCTAAGATCCCAAACACCCAGTGTAGTCACTGGCTGACTAATAAAGACTTTCTAATGGCTTAAACCATATGTGGAGCAGTCTTCTCTGATGAATGCACCCCACAGCATCACTAAGAAGACAAAGTTAGCTAATGCAGAAGTAAATGAAGCCAGACCATAGTAACCATGGTGCAGTTAGGATCGGAGAAAGGCCCTGATGAGAGAGCAACTTAGTTCTTAGAAACACACTTCAACTCCTGTCACTTTAGAACAAACAACCATGCTGATGTGGCTATATCAAAATGGTGTGTTGGAACTGTTACACTTTTCAGGCTGTGTTAAGTGAAACAGTTCCGTCTGCTGCTATCAGGACTGTGTGGACTAGAGGCAGAAGATACGTCTAATGACTGTTCCTTTAGGATAGTGGGACACACTAGGAAGGAAGGAGTCGGCAATCTTGGTCATATTGGTAACCTGTAAAGCTGCATGTTGAATACACAGCAATTACTCATTGTAATGGTTTCTGTGAAATTATCCACAGATCACTGGGCTGCCAACATCATTTTGTTAATTTGTTTAATGAACTTTGTTAGAGTTGTTTCTTAAAAAAATAATACCGACAGCACACTGAAAAGATCTATTTTTATATAAACTGATTTTAAATGGGAAAGCTGAGTATGTGCTGTAGTCTTTATAATATCCATCAGAAATATAGTAGTGATCTATCATTATTGCCCTCCTACTATTTTATACTGTTTTTCAACATCAAATTGATCATGTTGCACTTAATTTTATATTTGAATATTTACAGTTGAGGTATAATTGACAAAAGGCAATATGTATTTGATGTACACAAAATAATAAATTTTGTATATATATATTTAATTTTATCTTAAGTATTTGCATATAACGTTAATGAGACCACAATACTAGTAGTAAATAGCTGGATGTCCTAAATAGGATTGAGTAACAATGTTTATTTTTAAAAATTAACAATAAAATGTTATATTTAACAGAAAAAAAGTTTATTAGATGTGTTCCCAAGAAGCCTCCAGTGCCCTTGAGGACCGATCATCCAGTCATGGGAATACAGAGTGGAAAAAACTTCATAAACACAAATGCAGCTGACGTCATCATGGGCGTGGCCAAAAAGCCCAAACCAATTTATGTTGACAAAAGAACAGGAGACAAGCATGATCTTGAGACTTCAGGACTATTCCCCAAATACATCAACAAAAAGGTACTCCTTGATCTGTCAGCGAGAGATCAGAGATTCCAAAGTCCTGCAGGAGGTCTCTATGAGACAGACAGACAGTGCTCTCCCTGGACAGACCACGAAGCCTGTGCATTCCCACTGTTCTGTGGTCTGTGTGGGGTTCACATCTAAAATATAAATGCTGTCTTCCTCAATTTCAGTTATTAGTGTATTTAATAACTACAGCAGACATTGTCTAAAAACAATTAATATCAGTAAGTTAAAAAGGTCATTAAATGCGGTCACTACTGTAAATCCTGAGAAATCCACCTTTCAGGAGGTCTTGGGATGCAGCCATTCAACTTGGGAGCAGAATGAGAGAACTTACCAGATGAGGCTTTAAAACCACCCAGACTGCCAATCTCTCCAAAACAACCCACATCACTATTTTAGTGTAAATGCGTTGATTTGAGTTGAGTTTGGGTAAAGATTAAGAGCGTTGTATAGGGATTAATTATTTGGGTCATTGCTTTCTATCTGAAAAAGTGTTCATCAGAAAGGGATATTTTATTTGCCAAATGTTAATTGTTAAAAAGGCTTTTAAACCAAGAGGCTTACAAGGAAAGCTATACAAATCCTTCCCTATTTATATATTTTATAGAGCATAAAAGTGTGTATGTGAATGCATACTAACAGAGGCTTCAACATCCTAAATATTAATAACAAATAATAGTAAGTTGTGGCCAGAAATAGAAGAAGACTAGAAAGAGGAAGGAAGGAAAGAAGGAAGGAGGGAGGGAGGGAGGGAAGGAGGGAGGGAGGGAGGGAAGGAAAGAGGAAAGGAAGGAAGGAAAGAAGGAAGGAAGGAAGGAAGGAGAAGGAACGAGAGAGAGAGCTCGAGGAATGGAGGGAGAAAGGGAAAAAGAAAAAGGAAGAGAAGGGAAAATAGTGGGAAGGGGAGGGGATCGAGGGGGGGACTTCAGTAGTGAGGATGAGTCCAGGTGTCTAGTGATCTACTGCCTACCACCCATGAGTGCAGAAAGTGAAAACAGCCTCCAGACTGCTCTCAGACCTTAGCCCCCGTTCTCTGGGAAACTGCTCCATCCAGCAGGCCAAGATCACCTCTGGAAGAACTCAGCTGTTTTCTGGTCATTGGCCACATGCTGGGAACTTTACTAAGACTTCTCAGGATGCTTCTTTCTCTTGAGGCACATCTAAGGTGCTCATGGTTCTTAGGTGCTCATGGTTCTTATCACATCTTTGAGAAAAGTGAACTCCTGGCTCCTTCAAGCTACTTTTAACCTATTATTGATCTGTCATTGCCTAAGTTCCTTCTCCTTTGGTGGTTATGTTGACTACTGCACATGCCACCTCCTCTCCAGATGGCTCTATTTATGCTGACGACATCAATACATTTTCTTTTAGAACAGGAAAAAAAAGTTTAAGTATCTATCACAGACACAAAGACAGCAGATCAACCTACTACCTGTGTGTGTTTATCAAGCCATAAAAACAGCACACACTCATTTTCAGGGTGTTGCTATTCACAGATTTGTTCAACTTTTCACTATTCGGAGTTAATGATTAGTAAATGAGGTGGGTAGCGTCTCCTTTGATTTCTATTGCTGTGATAGACCCATGATCAAAGCAACTCAGGGAGGAATGGGTTTGTCTAATCTTACAGCTTATAGTCCATTATGAAGGAAGTCAGGAACTCAAGACAGGAACCTGGAGACAGGACCTGATGCAGAGGCCATGGAGGGTTGCTTCTTACTGACCTGTTCCCCATGGTTTGCTCAGTCTGCTTTTTTACACAACCCAGGGCCTTCCGCCCGGGGGTGGCACCACCACAACGGTCACTCCCATATCGACTGTTAATGAGGAAAATGCCCAACAGACTTGTTTACCTTTTGATGGAGGCTCAAATTTCTCAATTGAGGTTCCCTCCTCCCAGATGACCCTAGCTTGTGTCAAGTTGACACAAAGCTAACCAGCCTCATATGGGAAAGGTAATAAGATCTGAGGAAAAACAAGTAGATTTTTTTTCTTTCTCTTTCTTTTTTTCTTTCCTTTTTTTTGTGGTTTGTTCTAAATGAAGTATATGCCATTTGTGATTTGAAATTGTGGACAAAATTTAAAGATGAACAAGCATATGAGGTTTGTAGCAATAATAGTGAGCTATTGTTTTGAATTCCAATTTCAAATTGGAGTTTTGGGATCTTTGGGATCTGAGACAAGCCATTGGATCAATCATAAGTGTGTAATGAGCATTAAATGACATTAAATAAACTAAGCATATGATGATCCAGAACCCCTTAAAAGCGCCAAAGAGAATAGACATTATAATAGAACAATTAGTGATGAGATTCATCAGTCTTCAGCCAGTCAGCTTGTAGGACCACTCAAAATCACTGATGATCTTCCTCATTTGCCAGATTTTTCTTTTCTAAAATGTATAACACTGGTCCCTTTTCTGAACATACTATGCCAAACATAATCTAACCCTCTAAAACAGTATTTTTATTATAGGGCAGGGTGCTCTGCATGTGCCATAGCTCACAAGCAGAAGGAGAACAGGACTTCGTGAGAATCATGAGTAGTTTCCATGGTTACCAGATCCCACACTGACTTCCTCAGACACACCTCCCTGACTTCTTTATCTTCAATTTCTTCTATTTTCATTACCTTCTTAGCTATTATTTTCTTCAGAGCGTGTACATCTGTTATACTTTACCCTCTCAGTATTACAGGGGGTTGCTTTCAGAACCCTTGTGGGTACCAAAATCCATAAATGCTCAGAGCTCTCTTATGAGTGACTTAGTAGATGTATGTAGCATACATAACCTGTTATAGGTTTTATTTTATCCCTAGTTTCTTAACATAATCAATATAGGACAAATACTATGTACATCATTGGTATATTATGCTGTTTAGGGAATAATAACAAGGAAAAGTCTGCACATAATCACTACGGATGTAGTTTAAACTTTTTTAGATTTATTTACTTTTATATACATGAGTAGTTTGCTGCATGTATCTCTGTGCATCATGTGTGTGCCTGGTGCCCATGGAAGCCGGAAGCGGTTATTAGGTTCCCTGAAACTGGAGTTACAGATGGTTGTAGGTCACAATGTGAGTGCTGGAACAGGACTTGGATTCTCTGTGAATGTAACCAATACTCTTAACTTCTGAGCCATCTCTCCACCCCCGGGTACAGGCTTCAAACTTTGTCCTTTTCTGAGGTTGATTGAACACATCTCTCTACATAAAAAGAAGAATTCAATGGGGAATGAAGCCTTGCTTTTCTCTTCACTATTATTCTTAGCACTCAATAGATTCTCAAATACTACTTGAGAACTGAACACAGAGAAATGGTGTTTCTCTAGATGGTGACAATTTGAAAAAACCATCAGTCCCTGTAAGCAGCTCAGGAACCTGAAAATGGAGCTTTGCCTTTCAAAACAACCATGGGGAACGGAGTCAAGCTTCTCTTAAAGTTGTTATGCATGGGACTATTAAGGGTTTGTTCTTGTGGTTTATAAAGGTTTGTCCCCTTTTATTTAACTAGATTACAAAAAATAATTCTCTGAGATATAAGAAATTCTAGTAAAAGCTGAATTTATTTTAAAATATAGGAAAGAAAAGCCAAGTCTGTGTTTTCCTTAAAGGCTTATTTTTTTATCTCTGTATGCATGTGTATCCTTATGTATGTGAATACAGGCATTACAGGAGGGGACCTAAATGGTGCTGTACACCTGAGTGTGTGCTGGGCTGGCGACTGAGCTCAGGTCCTCTGCAAAGGCAGTAAATGCTCCTAACCACTGAGCCTTCTCCCAAGCCTTAGAAAAGCCAACTCCTAAAAGTAAACGTGCTTGCTGGGTGTGGTGATGTTAGTCTCAGCACTCAGGAAAATGAGGCAGATGGATATCTGTAAATTGGAGGCCAGTCTGATCTACAATGAGAGTTCAAGGCCTGCCTTGGCTACTATGTCTAAAAAAATTGTATAGACCAGTGGTTCTCTACCTTCCTAATGCTGAGACTCTTTAATACAGTTCCTCATGTTATGGTGACCCCAACCATAAAGTTATTTTTGTTGCTACTTTATAACTGTAATTTTGTTGCTATTATGAATTATAATGTAAATATCTGTGTTGCCTGATGATCTTAGGCAGCACTTATGAAAGGGACACTTAACCAAAGGAGTTGCCACCCACAGGTTGAGAACCCTGAGGTCTAGAGCTTTAGACACTGGTGAAACTCTGAAGAAAAAAAAAAAATTGCTACAAGATCTCTCTTCTTTTACTGTGTGTGTGTGTGTGTGTGTGTGTGTGTGTGTACACATGTACACATATATGAAGGTGAGGGGACAACTTGTAGGAGTCACTTCTCTGCCTCCACCATGTGGGTCCAGGGATTGAATTTAGATCATCAGACTTTGGGCAAACACCTTTACCCACTGAGTCAGCTTTTTGGTCCAGCATCAGCATTTGAAGTGACTAGGATGAACTGGCTCTAACTTGCAGGAAGGGGAGGTCAGGGGATAGGAGGAAGAAATTGAGGGATTTTTGTCAATTTTCAGAGGTTTTGTTTGTTGGGTCTTTTTTTTTTTTCTTTGATATTTAAGACAAATTACTTGCTCGTGAGTCCTTCATTGCTATGCTCGGAGAAGACTGCACGCAGGATGCTGATTGTTTTTTTTTTTTTTCTGAAAACTCCTCCCAGGACTACGGTGTCACGCCTGAGTACATATGCAAACGGAATGAGGATGTCAAGAAAGCCCAAGAAGAGTATGATAACTACATCCAGGAGAACCTGAAGAAAGCAGCCATGAAGAGACTCTCTGACGAAGAAAGGGAGGCGGTTCTGCAGGTGAGCCTTCTGGAGTCGCTGCTCTCTGACGCTCTAGCCTGCGTCAGCTCCATCACCGGAACCAAGGCTTTGACTTCAGACACAAGTGTCCCTTGGGGTCCAGCACAAGTGCACGGAGCAGAGTCGACTTCTGGAAAGAGAAAAAACCTGTAGTGCAGAGATTTGTAAAATACTTTATCTAATTTGGTATCAGCTGGAAGGATACCAAATTTTCTCCTACAACAAACTGGTATTTTAAAAAGTGAGGAAATAATCACTTAAGTCAGTAAATTTATTTTTAGAATCTCATAACTGAGGTATTTTTCACTAGATGGAGCTCTAGAATAATTGAAGCTGTCCCCTTCCACATTTTTTTTTGTTCCAATTATTTAACTTTTCAAATTATTAACTAAATAGGTGTTAGAGTTTACATATGTTGTTTCTATCTGGATAAAGGGGCATAGGACATCTCCACTGTAGTGTAATGGGAGAGATCTGTCTGAGGTGTGAGACACCGAGACGAGCAGGGCGTGGCACCGTCGTTTGCCCAGAGCGATCGATCGTAAGCGGCTGCTCCCGCTCTTCTGCCACCGTGCTGTCCCTTAAAGACAGCTTCCTACCAGACAGCATCCGGGGACTTCACAAAACAAGAGGAGGCAGTCCAGCAGGAAAGAGTTTGTCTGACAAACGTGGGTACATAGAAAGTGGAGTGTGGTGATGCATGCCTGTAATCCCGGGGCTCCTGTGCCCACGCAGAAGGCATTGCTTCATGGGGAAGAAGCTCATGGGCAGTTAGCCTGGCATATACAAGAGGCCCTGTCTCAAACAAGGTAGAAGGCAAGGGTCAACACCTGAGGTTGTCCTGTGACGTCCACAGAGTCATCATAGTACACACATGCCCATACTCATGTACACACATGCACACACATGTACACACACATGCACACCATAAAAAATCTCTTTTATTAATTTCTGTTGAAAATGGGTTATATGCCATTTCAGGGTCTTAACATTTAATTGATGGCATCATAAACACCAATTAAAAATTATTAAATACCTATTTTGTACACACTATTAGCCTGAGCCATGAAGATAGCACCAAAGGTAAAAGATACAAGTTTTTGTTAAAGAGAGTGCTGTAAGTTGATGGGTGAGACATGCTCGGTATAATGTACTGGGCAGACAGGAATGTGGGTTTGTGGGTTTGTGGGTATTAAGGACGTCCCAAGGTGGTAGTCAGCTCCAAAATATAAAGATCTTAAGTGGAGCCCCAGAGTGCAGAGTGAGAAACACCCAGACACCAGGTGGGGCTACAGAACAGGGGTGTCTGTGTTGAGGAGGTACTGCCATAGTGCTGGAAGAGGGGGAGGGGCGATGGCAGGCCGGAATGGGGGGTACAGGTCATCTGGGGAAGCGGAGGCTCTTAGTCCATTACTTTTCATTGGTTCTCGGCTTCAGAAAGCATGTGCCTCTGCAAAAGCCAGGTCATTATACCTGCGTGACGCTGGAAAACAGTAACAAGGAAGGTCTTCCTTAGAGATTGCAAAGGCTCTTCCCTCCTGTGCCTTGTGGATGTAGTGGAGAAACACACAGACTTCCTCTTCTGGTCACCCCAAAATCTCTCTTGGTGCAGCAATGGCAAAATGGTGACTCCTCAGAATGCCCCACTCCCTAGCCAGCTCATAGTTACCCAGTTACAAAGCCAACTGCTGTCCTCCCAATAAGCCCTGGACCTTTCTTCCTACCCAGTTCAAGGATACAGGGAAGGTGGGGAATGTTTGGGAACCAGGGGGTCCAGAGGCAGGGATCATGGCTTGCACTCTGAATTTTTACATCATGAACTTTTGTACTGAAATATTATTTCAGTACAAAAACAGGAGAAAAAGAAATTTAGAAAAGGAGAAATGCCTATTGCTACAATGGATAGAAGACTATTTTATAAGATAAAATAAACAAAATAAAAGGTTTGAAAATCGCAGAGGCTGTGTCAATATGATACAAAATTCTATTGAGTTTCCATCCCTTGCTGTTGACTTTGATCCAAACACTGTTGTATGTTCTAAAGTTAAGAGCAAGCTATCTTTCAGAAAGAAAGCTACAGGAAAAAATGTGCTTCTGAGACAGCAAGTAATGTGAAAATATTCCCCAACTTGCTTGGAAACCCTTTGATATTTGAAAGTGTATAAATGTATACATTTTCTCTCAGTGGCAGGCACCCTGTGGTGCACTGTGGAAACATGTTCGGGTTTTGTGATGAAGGACCAGAGGGACGCAGAGTCCCTCTGAGAAAGTCTCTTGAGCATGCATCTCATGTGCTATTAAAAGCTGCACTGACCCATCTCCCTCTTGAGAGTTAAACCTGGGCGACAATGTCCTCTACCTTTCACCATCCCAGATCTCTGGTTTAATCTGACTCAACAAAGTCCCAAATCACCTGTTTCATTTTCCCAACCAATGTATCTTCTGTAGTGTATCCTATCTTTCCATTGCTTTACCTAATACAGAATTAAATCACTGAAACTCCATTGTCCTCCAAAGGATTCTATTCACTGTGATGTCCTTGTTATATAAGATACTTCGAACCCTCTTTTCCCCACTTATTTTGCTTAGCATGAATTACTTACACAAATCAGTGTGTATCACTGTGACATTTTTCATATATACAAAGCATATAACTAATGTGCTTTGATTGTATCCAACCTTTCATTGCCTTCTCCTGTCTCTTCTCCCTCCTACTGATCTCCTTCCCTTTCTATTTTCTTGCCTTTTTGTTACTGTGGTAGTTTGAATATAATTGGCCCCATCATATCATAGGGAGTGGCACTATTAGGAGGTATGGTCTTATTGGAGGAAGTGTGTCACCGTCGGAGGGTAGAAGGGGGTCTTGAGATCTCCTGTGCTCAAGACGTACTTCCTGTTGCCTGCTTATCAACATGTAGCAGCTCCTTCTCAGCTACCGTGTCTGCCTGCACTGCCATGCTTCCCACCTTGACGACAATGGACTAAACCTTTGGAACTGTGAGCCACCACCTTAATTAAATGTTTTCCTTTATAAGAGTTGCCGTGGTCATGGTGTCTCTTCCCAGTGATAGGAGCCCTAACTAAGACAATTACCAATTTTTAAAATTAGCATTAGTGTTGGGGTTCGGTATGCATTTCACACATATGGCTTGATACTCTGTCCTAACTTGTTCCCCTCCCCTAACTGACCATCCGCTGGCCCGCTCTGGCCAGTCCTTTTCCTCTCCTCACAAATAGCCCTCCCTCTGCTTTCATGGAGCAAGGTTCCATCATCCCCTCTTTCTACTGTTTTGCGTAAGATTTCTTCCTCCCTGCTCAAGACTTCTCTCTGATCATATAACACACACACACATGCACACACATATTAGAATTTTATCTTTATGTTCTCTTTATGAGGGAGAAAATGTAATATTTGTCCCTAAACTTCTGTATTATTTCCCTTAAAATAGCTAGTTTTGAGTGTTATCCTTTCAGCCCTAACATACATGCTGTGCACACTTATCCATTTTCCTCATCATCTGGTCTGTTGACAGAGATCTGGGTTTGTTTACTTTCCTACCTCTTGTGAATACTGCATAAATAAACAGGGAAATGCCAGGATCTCTCCAGTATGTAGGAGTGATGTAGCTGGGATGTGGTGTGTCTGTTTTTAGAGAAAGTCCTACAGCATTTTTATAGTGGCCGCACCCGGTTCATTGTCCTATAGCAGCTGTAAGGACTCCTCTCCCCACATCCTCACCAGTCTCTGCTGTCATTTTTGTTTTTGATCCATCCAACAGGGGTAAGATGGGATCTCAAAGAAATTTTAATTTGAATTTCCTTGGTGGCTAAGGATATTGAACATTTTTAAGCTATTTATTGGCTAGCTTTTGTATTTCTTCCTTTGAGAACTATTTGTTCAGTTTCTTCGCCAAAGTACTGGTTGATTTGTGGTTGTTTTTGTTCCCCATTCTGAACACAATCTCTTCACTCTGATGATTGTTTCCTTTGCCATGAAGAAACTTTTCATACATTTTAATTTTATCTTGCATGTATGGGTGTTTTACCTGCATTTGTGTGTGTGTGAGTGTGTGTGTGTGTGTGTGTGTGTGTGAGTGTGTGTGTGAGTGTGTGTGAGAGTGTGTGTGTGTGTGTGTGTGTGTGTGTGTGTGTGTGCAGCTCACAGATGTCTGGTGCCCACCATAGCCAGACACTGGAGTTAGATGGCTATGAAATAGCACGTGGGGCTGTAAATCAAACTGTGATCTTCTAGAAGAGTCCTCACTCCAGACCCTGAAGAAGCCCTTTAATTTTGGTTATATCGTTTGTCAATTTGGGAGGGGGGTCATTTCCTGCACTTTAGAGAGAGCCCTTGACTATGCTGGTGATTTCAAGTATTTCACCTGTATTTTTCTCCAGTCATTTCAAAGCTTCAGATCTTACATTAAGTCCTCTTTGGCCCATCTTTGAATTGGTTGTAGCATGGTGTGAGCAGTTTCATTCTTCTACACGTGGAAATTCTGTTTTCTCAGTATTATATTTTAGAGAAACTGTCTCTTTTTCAATGTATATTTTAGACACCTTAATCAAGAATTAGGTGGTTATATCTCTGGGTTCATTTCTAGATCCTCTTCTTTTCCATCAGTGTGCTCATCTATTTTTGTGCGAGTATTGTGCTGGTTTTGTTACTATAGCTCTGTAACATAATCTGAGATTAGGTGTTGAGATTCCGCCAACATTACTCTTTCTGATAAGGATGATTTTGACTACTCAAGGCCCTTGAAAATTGAAAACTGACACTTCTGTGTTCAGAGGTGGATTCAGGCTCAGTTAAACTAGTGGACTCCCATCCTTCCCCAGCTTTATATTGATGCTAAGTCTACATTGAAAAACTACAGATGTTCACCAGGTCTGTCTTCACTTGGGCAGGTTTCCTTTCCTTACCAGCAATCTCTGCTGACCACAGGCAGCTCTTCAGCCTATGGGCTTGGCATGTCTCTCACCCTCCAGATACACCGTGGATTGTATCCCTGGGTGGCTACTCCTCTGGCCAGAGATGACTCTCGAATGTGGGTCATCTACTATATGCCTTGGGAGGGTGAGAAGGAGCTGCAGCTCTGAGTTCTGGTCAAGCGGAAACTGTCTTCATACTAGCAAGAACTCTTGAGAACTTCTGCCATGCCGGAGAGAGATGCAGCTGTCAGGTGTATAGACCATGCCTGAAATGTCAGGTTTCTGGGCTCTATGGCCGTGAAGGTCAGAATCCATGGTCCAGAAGTTATTCACACTAAGAGCAATCTGACAGCAGGACTATTCTGTGTTGATGAGATCTGTTCCTGGTCCCCAGGGTCAGATTATCCTTCCCCATGCTCTTCCTTGCCCAGCTTCCTGTCACTTCCAGCCAGGACTTGTCAGCATTCAGCCTGCTGCTTTCCACTTCCGCCTCCAGAGTCTTCCCACACCCTGGGGCTGTGGCAGGCCAAGCTGAAGCTCCCAGGCCTATTCTCACGCCTCAAGGAAGCTTGGTTTTTAATAGATTATTGCTCAAGATGCTAACTGGCTGCCCTGAGTCACCCAGCGTGACACTGTGGGATTTCTTGCTGTCTCACCAAAATCCACAGCTTGTGGAATTGCAGCTTGTGAACGCTGTGCTGGGCTGTGCTGTGCTGGGCTGTGCTGTGCTGGGCTTGTGCTGTGCTGGGCTGTCCCAGTGGTGAGACTGCCTGTCTCCTGCGTGGCTCACCTTTCAGAAACGACCCTTTCTCTGCCCTTTTAGGGCATCCTTTTACTTGTTTTGTGAATTTACAAATGGAGCCTGTGTTTTCTTAGTATGTGTGAGAGTGTGCACTTGGATGTATGTGTGTGTGTATGCAAGCATGTGCATGTGTATGCATGTGTGTTCATGCATGTATATGTGTGGAGATCAGACGTCAGTGGGATGACTTCTTTCATGATCTACTGTGTTTTTTGAGAAAGGATCTCTCGCAGAACATGGAGTTTCCCAATCCAGCTAGGCTGGATGAGCCACAAGCTCCTGGCCTCTTCTTGTCATGTGTGTAAATAAAATTATCTATGATCTCACAGCACCAGTTTATAAAACCTCACTGAATGAATTCCATCAGTAGCTTAAGAGCATGTTGTCAGTGGAGCCCCCTGGTGTGCTGTGATGAGAAATGGAATTAGGCAGAGATGGAAATGGCATTTATAGCTCCTAAGAGGTCCTTAATTTTTAATCTGTTGATTTTAGAGCCCATAAAACATGAACCATGTTATTGAATTAGCATGTGTTCTATGTTTAATGATATTCCAGCCATGTCTAGAATACATTAACAGGAAGGATGGACCCCCTGACTATGTGGAAGATGATTTATTCTTCATAATATATTGAAAAGATATATGAAAGGTCATTGTAAAATTGAAATTTTTCTTACAATAACATTTGTCAAATAAAATATGATATGCCAGTCAAACACCCAGGCTTCTGGTGTGGCTTCCGTGTTGAAGAATACAGATAAAACAGAAAATTCTGGGCAGGGAGGTGAAATTGGGGAGTGGGGGTGGTACAGCCAATAAAGTGCTTTCTCTGTGAACACAGGGACCTGAGCTTGAGTTCCAGAGCCCATATCAGAATGCCGGGCATGGTGACATGTGCTGTGAGCCAGCAGTGGTCAGGAAGAATCCAAGGTGAATCCCAGGGTCTAAACATTGAGTCCCAGGCCTGTGAGAGAACCTGCCTGAAAAAAGTATAGGAGTAGTCCTGAAGACGACACATGAGATTGTTTTCAGCTTCACTGACTTGTATACACATGGCCATGCATACTCATAAATACACATGTGTACACAAATATATAAATATGCATTACGAAGTAAAACTTTTCAAGTAAATTTTTGAAAAATATTTTCCAAAACCAACTTTGACTTGGGGCTATCAATTTTCAGATAGTTGGTTTTGACCAAAATATTTGCTATGAACTTGGTTCCACTGTGCACTTACATATGAGATGCTAGAAACAAGTGACAGTGAAGCAAGTAAATACTCCCCGCAGGGATGGAGCAGACCACAGAGGGCAGGGCTTGGCTTCTGTGCAGCGTTTCTGCTACTGTGGCCAAGTCCTGGACCAACCAACACGTTACCCTTTCTAAAACTGCTTCCACCTCCTCGCTCTTGGTTACCGGCACAGTTTCTCATCTCTTCCTTCACCTCCTCGCTCTTGGTTACCGGCACAGTTTCTCATCTCTTCCTTTTGTGGTGTCCGTATTATTTCAAGGCTTCTTTACCATTTGCAGGGGCTGAAGAAGAACTGGGAAGAGGTGCACAAAGAGTTCCAGTCCCTCTCCGTCTTCATAGATTCCATCCCGAAGAAGATTCGCAAGCAGAAGCTGGAGGAAGAGATGAAGCAGCTGGAGCACGACATCAGCGTCATCGAGAAGCACAAGATCATCTACATCGCCAACAAGTGACGGGCATCGCAGGAGGGAACAGAAGGAGGAAACAAGGACCATGGACGACGTCATAATAGACCCATGCTTTTCGAAGAGGGCCATGAAGAGAATAGAAAGTTTTCACCAAAGCTGTAGGCAATGTTGAAAGAATAGCTGAATTATTCACTGTCCTAGAGAAAGTTTTCTTCTCCAATGTCACGGTTCTACTTATAAACAAAGCATTAAAGTTGGAAGCCGCAGCCTCGGTCTGCATTCTGTGACGTCAGTCCTGTCACTCTGTCCTTGTTTCACATGAACATTAATTTTGGACCTTGAAGAATAAAAACACTTAGCATTTAAGGTTTTTCTCTTTCCCCCTCTTCACTGGGTGATACCAGAACACAGTTCAGAAAACCACACAAGACTACCAGAGATTGGAGCACATGACTTCCTGTTCCTCTAAAGTGTTGTCTGTATATTGCTTCCAAACTCCAGAGTTTTGACACATAATCTCAGGGATCCCGTGTTACTTGTAATTATTCCTAACTAAATATTTTCAGTATCCAAAACACTGTGCATTGTTGGAGGAGGAGGCCACTTGTTTATCCTGGCCACCCAGAACCAAAATAACCACACAGAATCTATATTAATTAAAACACTGCTTAGCCATTAGCTCTAGCTTCTTATTGGTTAGCTCTTACATCTTAATTTAACCCATTTCTATTAATCTGTATATCACCACGAGGTCATGGCCTACCAGCAAAATTTCAGCACATCTACCTCCGGCTGTGGATCCATGGCATCTCCTTGACTCCACCCTTCTTTCTCCCAGCATTCAGTCCATTCCTACCCACCTACCTAAGTTCTGCCCTATCAACAGGCAAAGGCAATTTCTTTATTCATTAATGGTAATCAAGCACACAGAGGGGACTCCCACATCAATGCGTAATAAAAAAGGTTTGTCTAAAGGAAGAAAACTTAAGAGGACAATTGGTGGAAGACTCCAGTGAGAATGTACCCATCTGGTGGGCTCGCTTTACGGTTGAGCATGTAACTCAGCAGCAGGGATCTAATGGAGACTCCAGTGAGAATGTACCCGCCTGGTGCACTCGCTTTACGACTGAGCATGTAACTCAATAGCAGGGATCTAATGGAGCATGGAGGGGTGCAGGTGGAACACAGGGGAGGGAGGTGAGGACGACTTGTGGGTTCCCAGCACACCACAAAAAGGGAAGAGAAAGGAACAAGAACAGAACAAAACAATGCCAACAGGCTAATATTCTAATTTCAGACTGTGATGTCCCTCTGCATCCCATGATTCGCAACCAACACTTCACAGTTGGGGTCTGCTTTTGTTGGGCTCCATGTAAGTATGCATTTAGTGAGTCCCAAAGTCACATTTTGAAAGATCACATGACTTATTAAGCAACAGATTTATGATCTAGATGAGTCTTCAACACAAAATGAGAACCAAATCTATATATATCTAAGAAAGAAATTACCTTTCTCATGAAATTCATTTATTTGTTATGTACTTATTGGCTTTTTCAAGACAGAGCTTCTCTGTGTAGCCCTGGCTGTTCTGAAACTTGCTCTGTAGATCAGGCTTGCCTCGAACTCAGATAACCACCGGCCTCCCTATGAAATTTTAAATTAGGAAAACTTGGCTAGGCATCAGCACTGCAAATTATAAGAACAATATAGTTTATGTTATTTATACTCCTTTTTAACCTATGGGTAACACAGAAAAAAATGTAACAGTCCTTTTGAAACATTTTACACACAGAGAATTTGAGAAAGTTTATTTATAAGCTTGTATACTTAGAGGAGAATGTTATATGTCATTATGTTTGAAAATTCATCCTAAGATTTGTTTATGAACGTCTTAACTCCTTTATTAACCAAGGGCAAATACAAAATAATGGATAGTGCATGACCAACCAGAAGCTGTTACCTGGTAAATTCCCACTTGTGCAGCTAAGAGCTGCAACACTAAACCCCAGAGGAACAAAATAGCCGTAACAGACCTTGACCTGATCCCACAGTTCTCTGATGGAAACAAGTCAATAGGAACCATTTGCACACATTCTGAAGCTCAGTCTTATGGAGTGGGCAGACTCTGTTTTGTCCAGAGACCAAAGGACCACGGACCAGCCAGCCTATAAATGCCAAGTACTGTTTCAACCTACACTAAGTCACCAATGACAAATTGCTGTAACGAGCCAACCCTAATCAAGCAAAAATAAGCTACTTGTTTACATCACTACTCGTGTGAATGAGAGAGGAAGTCCTTAGTTTTTGTCTAGTGGCCTCCTGTGCCCACTGTCCTTCTTGGCAAGGGTTAAGGCTAAGATGTTTGGGTCAACATTTTGTTAGTGACTTCTTTACCATGCAGATTAATTTCCAAAAATTTCAAAATCAGTAGCAATACAAAAAAATTCTAAGATATAAGTTTTAGAAATGCTCTCGGGTCAACATTTTGTTAGTGACTTCTTTACCATGCAGATTCATTTCCAAAAATTTCAAAATCAGTAGCAATACAAAAAAATTCTAAGATATAAGTTTTAGAAATGCTCTTCTCTGAAGCGTGAGTGAGAGTTATCTTCAATGATAGTCGTGATCGGGACAGCTTTAAATGTTGAAGAGATAAAAACTGTGGTTTTAGCAGATAGGGCTTTTGCTTACCTCTTATAATTGTTCACTCAAAGATTGCAGGCCATTTTCCACTTCCCAGAATGCTGTCTCTGATGAATGTGTTGCCTGGTCACACACAATCTTTTTGCGGAAGTCTCTTTTGCCATCAAAGTCCTCCCTGCCAAGGGCTCTCAACCTTGGGTGGCTCCAGTGCAATTGCTCCCCATTCACCTGCAATCCTGGTCAACCTAACAGAGGAGGGACAGACACCTGCTTCAGACAGGCGGCCAGTGAGTAATCAGATTCTCACCTTTAATTGTGAGTTAAGAGACTCAGAGACTATCGCCACTGAGGAACAGACACCCGTTTAAATGTTACAGCATTATCTCAGCGGATGGGACTTACCTGTGTTTCTGGTCTAAGACGACTGAGAAGAACCAAGATTTGATGCAGTCAGACCCTCAACTTGAGCGCTTGAAATACCACCAGTTTCATTCCACTGTAATGGATAATCCTTGTGGTTTGAATAAGAATGACCCCATAGGCTCACATATTTGAATGCTTTGTCATCAAAGAGTGGTGCTGCTTGACAGGGATTAGGTGTAGCCTTGTTGGAGGAAGTGTATCACTGTGGGTGGGCTTTGGGGTTTCAAAAGCTCAAGCCAGGCCCAGAGTCTCCCTCTCTTCCTGCTCCTTGTGGATCCAAACCTAAAAGTAAAATTCACTGCTGCTTCTCTTGCGCCATGTCTGCCTGCGTACTTCTGTCTTATTAGGGTTTCTATTGCTACAAAGAGACACCTTTGCCACAGAAACCCTTATAAAGGAAAGCATTTAATTGAGGGGCAGTTAAAGGTTTGGTCACACAGTTTAGAGATTTAGTCCACTCTTGTCATGGCGAGCAGCATGATGGCATGCATGTGGACACGGTGTTGTAGAGGTAACTGAGAAAGCTACATCTGGATCCGCAGGCAACAGCAAGAGACGGTGAGCCACGAGGCCTGGCTTGAACTTCTGAAACCTCAAAGTCCAACCTCCAGGGACACACTTTCTCCGACTAGGTCACACCACCAATAATGCCGCTCCCTATGAGTCTATGGGCGTCATTTTCATTCAGACCACGGCAGCTGCCATGCTCCCCATCATGATAACAATGAATTAAACCTCTGAAACTCCAGGCAAACCCCAGTTCAATGCTTTCTTTTATACAAACTACAATGCTCATGGTTGTCTCTTCACACCAATAGAACAGGAACTAAGTCCTCTCAGATCTGCAGGTGTGGTCCCCTCTGCAGAAAAGGACACCTTCCCTTCTCGCCGCCTCTAAGTCTGGCAGATTCTTAGAGTATGTTAAGGTATTGACCCTCCTGCATTCTAAGTATTGAATATTTGCCCATTTCCCATGGAACTGGAACCATCTGCAGGGGGAGAGGCTGTGTTTTTCACCAGCGTTGTTTTAGAATCTGAAGACAGTTACAAACAGAAGGCTCTCAGAATTACTGATTGAAGGGCAGTGAGATGACTCTGTCTGAAGGTGCACGCAGCCAAGTGTGATGATTTGAGCAATCCCCAGAACCCACAGGATAGAGGGAAGAACTAACTCCTTTGGTTATCCTCCGATCTCAATATACACATCGTGGCACATGCATGTGTGGGTGTACAAACACACACGTACACGCTAAATAAATGGAATAAATTCTTTACTGATTAAATTAATGAGTAATATCACAACACGTATTTTAGTGACCAGTTGGCTTTATTCCTATGGCCTGAATCAGACTTTGAGACTAAAGCTTGGGCGTTTGTTTGTTTGTTTGCTTGTTTGTTTGTTTGTTTATCTGGCTGGTTGGGTTTTGTTTGTTTGTTTTCATACTAAGTAAACTAGTTGACACCCAAGCAGACCTTTAACACAGTGCTGAAGAGTCCAGGCCCTGGAGCCAAGCAGACTCTGGTCTGCAATTAAGTTCATACCTTCCCTGACTGTGCTCTGAAACCCTTCAAAGTCACCATTCCCTTCTCTGTCAAATGGAACCGATAACGCAGAACTCTGCTTTACAGAGCAATGGCTAGCAGGAGGACATAAAACGCGGTAGCACGACGCCTGTCCTATGGAAAGACAGTGACCAACCGCTGTGATTTCTTAGAACCATTTGTCGATGAGTCCACTTACACAATGTCAGTAGAACGTTCCAGGACAGGAAGAAGTGGTTGCAGTAAGAGACCTGCTGGGAGAGTGAGAAGTGCTAAGATTACCCAGCCTGGTTAATCTCCCAAGTGGCACGTGTAGACAATAGTGACTCTTTAATAACTGGCTAATATTTGGCAAAACTTTCTACGTTACTCAGTGTAGACATTCCAAAATGAAACATAAGCTCAAGTCAGTAATGGTACCAAAGAGACACCAGGTTGGAAAGTCTTTCAAGGATGTCTACAGTAAAGCCCATCCCACAGGCAGACAAGATGACGCAGTGGGCAAAGTCACATCCTAGAAGGCTAATGACCTGAGATCAGTTCCTGGGACCCACGTGGTAGAGGGGGAGAACCAGCTGCAGAAAGTTATCCTCTGTCTTCTACATGTGTGTCACGGCATATGTGCTTACATGCGCACGCGCACACACACACACACACACACACACACACCAATTGTAACTGTCTACAAAGCACCTCCTTGACTGATGTTAGTGAATTAAAGCAATTCCAGGCTTGATCTCAAGTCTGGGGACACCACGAATACGCTCAGGACCCTATTTTGCATATGAACTGAAATCTATTTAAACAGAATTGTTGCCTGAACATCAGTCTTTAATAAATATCTCACAGCTGGGTAGTGGAGGTGAAGGCCTTTAATCCCAGCACTCAGGAGGATCCACACAGGTGGAGCCCTGTGAGTTCAAGGCCAGCCTGGTCTACAGAGTGAGTTCAGAGACAACCAGGACGGTTATATAAAGAAACCCTGTCTCAAAAAGAAAAAAAAAACCAAATAAATAAATAAAAATCTCCCATGTCTCCCATCTAAACAAGTTCAGTTGGTACATGAAAAAGTCATAACCCAAAGGTTATTTGTGACAGGGTAAAAAAAAAAATTGAATGGATTTATTTCATCACCACCCCTTTAGCTACCATGGCACATTCCTTGCCATTCTGAAACAGTTACATGCCAGGAACCATCCTACTTATTGGGTTTATACAGATTTTTTTAAAAAAAAAAAAAAAAGAAAGCAATGTTCAAAGAATATATATAATCAGTAACCACACAAGCCATTTATACTTAGAAACTTGGTGTTTTGAGAAAGAAAAAAAATAGGATGTTATGCAAGAGAACATTAGGGAGGTCTTATATTAGATTTCGCAGTATCCAGCATTTTCAGTTAGATTACAGAATTAGCAGAAGTTGGGAGACAACAAGGAAGCAAAGGTTGCAAGAAGAAAGAAGTCTGAGCAGAGAAGAAAAGACAAACGACAGAAGCAGGATGCCCCTGCAGCTGGGTGGGGCTTAGGGTGAAACATGCCACCCGAAGAGGAAACAGGGCCAGAGAGTTTTGCAGGCGCGATGCAGTCTACTTTCAGTCACTTGCTATGTTGGCAGACTGTGGAAGATTAGGTGAGTCGGGCTGACCTCCAGATGAAGATGATAGTGACAAAGATACAGTGTAGCTGACAGTTTCCAGATACATTTATGAGCTAAAAATATAACTTGGTGATGACTTGAAAGGGGAAGAAAGAGCAAGATCTCAAGAGTAGCAAATTCTGCTCTGAGGAAGAAGTGACTGACCCGGATAACATCTGCTATTGAGAAAAGCGAGAAGTGGAGCTTGGAGGAAGACCTGGAGGTGAGACCAAGGATGTTATGTCAGACATTTGGACAATTTTGTGACGTCTACTTGAAGCTTTAGACTGGTGGATTAGGGGCAGACTCACATCCACACAGGGAAGAGGGCATGAACATGAGTCAGGAAAGAGATCTGGGGAGAGCTATAAGCCCAGCAATACATCAGCAGGCAGGAGACGGGGACAGTACTGAGGGCAGGCCACGAAGGAACCCCGAGCAGCTCTCCATGAGATCAGAGGGGCACACAAGAAGTTAGAATACAAATAAGGGGCTGGAGATAAGGCTCAGAGGTTAAGAGCACTGACTGCTCTTCCAGAGGACCAGGTTCAATTCCCAGCACCCACATGGTGGCTCACAACCATCTGTAACTCCAGTGCAGGGAATCAGATGCCCTCTGCTGGCCTCCTTGATCACGAGGCACATACACGGTGCTCAGCATACTTGTAGGCAAAACTCATACACGTAAAATAATAACACATGTAAAATAACACACACACACACACACAACAATTTAAAACTTAGTCACTGAAT
This sequence comes from Myodes glareolus, assembly GCF_982192425.1. Classification (NCBI taxonomy): domain Eukaryota; kingdom Metazoa; phylum Chordata; class Mammalia; order Rodentia; family Cricetidae; genus Myodes; species Myodes glareolus. The sequence goes on from NC_142039.1 coordinate 6,632,566, forward strand.
GAGGTCAAAAGTGATGTTTTTTAAAATTTTTCTTCCAAATTGTTCACTAAACACCTGGTGAACAAGAAATTAACAACATGTAAACATGCAACTAAAGCATGTTATTTAACTGTGTTAGTATAGTAGTGCATATATTATTTTTACTGCCTATTTATATTTTAGAATAAAAAGTATGTATTGTTTTTATGCTGAAGTAGTCATCCTGCATAAGAAATGAAATTGTGCCAGGCAGTGGTGGCACACACTTTTAACCCCAGCCCTTGGGAGGCAGAGGCAAACAGATCTCTGAGCTTGGGGTCAGCCTGGTCTCCAGAGTTAGTTCCTCTACAGTCAGGGCTACATAAGAAACCTAATCTCGAAAAAAAAAAAGAAAGAAAGAAAAAAAGAAAAAGAAAGAAAGAAAAAAGAAGAAAGGAAGGAAGGAAGGAACAAAGAAATGAAGGAATGAAGGGAAAGAAGGGAGGGAAGGACGGAGGGAAGGAGGGAAGGAGAGTAGGAAGAAAGGAAGAAAGGAACAGATAGAGAGAGAGAGAGAGAGAGAGAGAGACTGGAGAGACCGTTCAGGTGTAGGTGCGGTAATGAATGAGGATGGTCTCCATGGGCTTATATGTTTGAATTCTTGATCCCCAGTTGGTGGAACTGTTTGGGAAGGGTTAGAAGGTGTGGCTTTGTTGAAGGAGGTGTAACTCTTAGGGTGGGCTTTGAGGTTTCAATAGAGTTGCAGTATTCCCAAGTGTGATGTTTTCTGATCTTGACTGCATATGAAGATGTGAGCTCTCAGCTGTTCCTTCTGCCATGCCTTTGCTCCATGATCATGGACTCTAACCCTCTGAAACTGTAAGTCCAATTAAATGTGTTCTTTTGAAAGCTGCTTTGGTTATGGTGCTTTGTCACAACATTAGGAATGCAATGAATATAGTAGGCAAGGTGTATGCTTTTAAAAGTGCTCAGGGTCGGTGAGATGGAAGGAGAGAATCAACTCCCATAAGTTATCCTTGACTTCCACATTCTCTCTCTCTCCCTTCCTCCCTCTCTCCCCTGTCTCTCCCTCTCTCTCCTTCCCTTCCTTTCCCCCCCCTCTCACTCACTCACTCACACACACACATACATGTACTCTCACGCACATACACATATTCACACATACAAAAAATACATGAATAAATAAAACTGCTAAGTGATGTAACATTATTACTCAAGTGAATGTGGTCTATGAAGGAAGAACACAAAATTCACCTACATGACACTGCTGACATAGTAATCATCAGGACAGTTCTTACAATAAAAAGTTTCTGCCCCACTCCTAAAACTCTGCTCTCAAGTCCGCCTTTCCTGAGACATCCAGTGTTCTCATCTTGCAACATCAAACACAGATGTATGCACATGTGGACACACAAAGAATTACAGCGTACCACCTACATCCCTCTGATTTTGTTTGAATTCTCCCATCTGAGCACCACCCAGGTCTGACACTGGTTAGCTTCTGAGATCAGCTGAGGTCAGGCATGTGCAGAGTGGTATGACCATAGAGTCCCTGAACTCTAATGATGCTGTGGCATTTGCCTTTTTGTTGTTGTTGTTAGTAACATTGTGGCGCTCACGTCCTGTCAAGACACGCTGTCCTTGTTCCTCTTGTGGATGCACACTATTGAGTGTGATATGCTTTATCAGTGTCTTAGTGGCAGCTGTTTTCATTCTGCCAGCCTTTGCTATTAAATCAGTGCTACTGGGAGTTACCTTGCGAGGACACCATTTTATACATGTGGCTGTAAAATGAACCAAAAAGCTTGCACTTATGATTTTATTAGGTGGTATAGTTTTTCTGTGTATAGGTCATTAGGTGGTATAAATACAAATGATCTAAAATTTACAACCTATCTAAAGATGAACAGGGAGTTTCTGCCTTTCTCAGGTTCCTACAGCAATGAAATCCCCCTTCCCAGAAGCAGCCACTGGAACCAACTTCTGATATATGTTTCCAAATACTATTTTATGTATGTGGATATTTAAATACAAATATATATGTGTGTATTTCTATAGGAGAAGTATTTTTATGCTAAAGGTATTGTCAGCTCAATAATTGATTCATATATCAACTATCCTGAGCATTAGACATTTACAGTATGATTCATAACCTTTATGAATATATAAATATACATATATATATGGAGAGAGAGAGAGAGAGGTGAAGTCTCTTATGAAAGAATGGTTTCATTAGATTTCACTGTGTTGATGGCTTCACTCTGGACAGAAGAGAAGCTATGAACCTGGAAACCTTCATTGTACTGGTCATACTGTGTTGAATGCTGCTGTTTATATTTTTCGCAACCATCTGAGAACTTTCTGCATCCTGTTGAGGGCATTGACATGCCAACTGCTTTCTATGTATTTCTCTTTCACAATTGTTTTTCCCAGTATTAGGAGGCAACTCATTCTTTTTTTTTTTTTTAATTTCAGCCCATCTGCAGAGAAAACACAACACAATCTCATCGGTTCATTTTTGCCCGTCCATGCAAACAGTGCTCTCCTTGTCTGAGTCCTCCTCTTTCACATTATTTTGCTAAAAATAACGAGGAGCATCTGACCCGCTGCAAAGTTCTGAGTCTTTCCAACCATTTCCCTTGGAAGAGTAGATGGCACTTGGGTGCTGTTCTGTGACAGTTTTGCCATAGAATAACAATGGTCAACGGCTTTCCTGTCTGCCCTCAGGTCTTTCCTGTGTACCACTGTACCCAGTGCCTACTGAGAAAGGCACTCTTCTCAGATACAGCAATCCCATCAGCTGTTGATTTCAGTAGGGTTCTCTTCCAGCGACATGATGTGTCATGTGACCTGAAGTGCCCAGGTAATACAAGTCTGCTATTGAGTGCTCAAGGCCTCCTGACCAATGGAGTCACCAACACTAGCTGATGATCTCATTCAAAGTTCTTTCTAAGCAAGTCAAACAAACAATGTGGAACAGAGGCCCCCACAGCGTTTCTCCCCATTTCCTCGATTTTCTGAGGCCAGCAAAGAGGGCAAATCTCATCTTGTGCAGTTCCCACCCATGAGCTGTGCTGTTTTGGACTAAGGAAGGTTTCTCTTATCTTATTGGCTCTGAGAAGATGGTCCGTTTTTTTTCCTGGATAAGCCCGATGGCTCCAACAGCCAGCAGGCTTGAGGCCCAGAGCTCCCTGGAGGCCAGATGTGGTTTAATCTGGACAAATGCTTTGAAACAAATTCCTGGCTTTCCTTCAGGATTATTGAGCTGACAGGCAGCTGCCACCCACATAGAAGGATGATGTCCGGTGCTGGCTAACATGGGAGCCCTGAGGGTGTAGATGGTATAAACCGTGAGCCTGGGGAGCTGGCCCTCACATTACAGCATTCTCAGAATTTGGATGCCCGCTTCACTGGACCATTGCACTTCTGTTGTTCTTCTGTAGTTCACGGAGAGATTTTTAAAGATTCCTTTGACACACCCTTTAGCGTATTAAAATACAGTATAATTCCTAAAAGACTCTGCTTCCTATAGGCAGATTTTATGACTTAAGAACTGCAGGAGAAAATGTGCCAAGATTCTTAGTCTTCAAATTTTCTACTTATTTCAGCATAAGCCAAATAAGCTAGTAGTGATTGGCTATTATATTTTTTAAAATTTAAAAACTTTTTTTAAAAAGTTCTGAAAAAATGAAAAATGTGATCCAAGGTTTCTGAACTTAATCTAAATTGTAGAAGACGCTTTGTATAGGCCTGTCATGGTCCCAGCATCATCGCAGGGCTTTGAGCTGCACCTGCTACTGAGTCTTCATATGGCCTCTTCCTTCCTCTTCCTGTTCTCCCTTCCGTTCTCTTCCTTCTTCGGCTTCCCACCTATGTCTCTTTATGCCTTAGCATGAAAACATTTTTATGTAAGGAGGTTGTACTGTAATGAGTCAGACGACCTCCATAATACACACATCAAGGCTAACTTTCCTAAAAACAGATTTGAACTATTGTTAACATGCTACAAGCTTTATTCTAAAGCTCACACCATAATTCAAGCATTCTGGTTCTTTCATCCCTTTCCTAGCAAATGGGTTTTACAGGTAGTGTATTTACTAATACTTGGAGGGGGTCTTAGAGAGTTTGGGTTCCACCAGGCCCCTGTATTCAGCTTGTTTTCCTACCATGGGCCCTAAATGCTCCTCTTTTGTCTGTTAGTCTTCTTTGCATGTCTGTACACCATTAAGTCTGAGGTGTTATTATAGTAAGAAGCACAGCTATTTCACATACCACAAAGGAAGAATGTTCTAGCAAAACGTCACAGTGTTTTCTTAGTTCTTTGAGTTCTGATTTTATATTTGTTTGCAAATGTTCTATTCAGCTAAGAGACTTGTCTTCCCGTGATACTGTGTGGGTCCAGAAGGTGAAGGCTAAGTGAGCCTATGTGTCTTTACGTCAACAGTGGGTATGTCTCTATCATCCTGCTGCCCAGACCATCAGTATCAATATTTCAGTACATATTTTGTGCCACCCAGCGTGTTGGTGACACAGCTTGCCACCTGAATGTCTCCAGTATCACTTCTGTGATTCCATCTGAAGCTGCTTCACTCCCTTGGCAATTAGATGATCCTGGGAGCTCCTCTCTCAACAACCACGTACTCCAGTTAGCATCAGACTTTTCACTAGCAAATTTTCATCTCAAGAAAGAATAGTACAGCCTTTTGTATAACATTTTAAACGTAAGTCAAATTCAGTGTACGCAGAGCCAGTCGCTGACAAAACAGTCAAAAGAACAATGACCAAGTTTACGCATGTGCAGCTGATGCCACATACATCATAGCTGCCATCTTTCTGGGACTATGAGACATGATCTGATCTGAACTGGCCTTACTTCATGCACACTCAAGCAAGAGATCCGTGCACTTTTCTATTTATTTTCTTGCTCACTTCTTTGTTTATTCATTTATATATTTAGGAAAGTCATGAGTCCAAGACATTGGACACTCTATCATTAAGATACAAGCCCAGGGTCCACCTCTCCCTATGTTTGATATGTTTCATCTTGAGACAGAACTTAGTAGGTTGCCCCAGTTTTTGTTTTGTGTGTGTGTGGTGGGGGGGAGGTTGTTTTTTTTTTTTTAACTTGTGGCCTCCCCGTATAACCCTCCCAGTATCTGGGATTCATGGCCTGTGCCACTAGGCTCAGCTGAGACTGTACATCTTAAGAGAAATGGGAACTTGGCTTAAAGCTGGGCACGGTGGGGCACGTCTATAATCCCAGCATTCAAGAGGCTGATGCAGGAGGATCACTACAAATTTCAGGCCAGGCTACATCATGAGACCCTGTCTCAAAAACACAAGGCCAGCTCCCGCAAGCCTTCCAAAGTGAAAGTCCTTTTGACGTGTGCCTTGTTCGCAGACTTGCCCACCCGACCAGCCACACGATACCTGTGCTCTGACTCCCAGAGCAAAGCCTATGAGCCGGGTAGACGGGCCCTTGGATACTGCCGAGCAGAGGGCTGAGAACGGATGAAAAACTCTGCAATCGTCGCGAGGCATCTTCAGTGCTGGCTTAGGGAAGCTCTACTTTGAACTTCGCATGTGCAAACTAAATGAAGTTTAGTTTAGCCCCTCCCCTTCTCTCCACAGATAACTCCTGCTTATTTGAGAAAGTGTTCAAATACGCAACCAGATGGATTTGACTCCCAACCAGTGTTGTGATTTGTATAGCTTAGATATTTGTATGGTAATTTACTACAATGATTAGTCTTCCATTCAAAGGGGGAACATTTTGTTTCTATGGTAACTGTCCTAGACTGGTGTATGTGTACATACTTACTATACTTCTGAAGTATGCAGCCTGTCCTTATGGGATTAGACATCATCTTGAAAGGACTTTTTGCATTTCAATAAGCATTGATTTTAAAAAAAAGATTCTTTTCACCTGATCTCAGAATAAAATAAAACTTCGTGAGAATTGCTAAGGAAGAGTTTCAGGAAATGAGACTCGTGAGTGACTCTGCCCTTTGCAGCTGTCACGGGAGAGTAGCTGCTCGGTCCCCAAGTGGTTTCTGGGAACACAGGCCCAGTCTCTGCTCAGCTTCATTCCTCCCAGTCTCTGTATTTTCCGAGCATCATCACTTTTGCTGTGTTTGGGACGTTGCTATGGAAAACGCTGTAAAAGAGTAGGGTGTTTTTTTTTTTCCTTTTTTTTTTCTTCTTTCTTTTTTTTCTGAGGCAATCAAGAGTTGAGCAGATGTAAGTTTCGGACGATACAAACATTTCTTAGAACCACTTTAGAGTTCCTTGTGGAATGGTAGAAGAATGCCCATGATAAGAAAGGACAAAGCCTAGGTTGTCTTTCCACACGGCAGAGTCAGATGCCAGCAGCTGTGCAGCTGTGGACAGTACTTAAGCAGCAGTTTCAGAACCTGCTCTCATTTGGATTTTTGTAAAGACCTTCTCAATATCTGTATTCAAACTCTTAGTCTCCACGACTATTCCCTGTACAAATCACAGCACAATCTTATTAAGGCAACAAAATAAATAAACTAAGACTACAACTTGTGATACTTATTTTTAAATAAGTGACTTCATTTTTCACTTTATCTTGCTTTTATATATGAATTTTTCTTCCAAATTGACGTATAGAGATGTATGGATGCTGTTCTCTGACAGATTCATGCAAGAGGAACTGTGAAATGTGCTCATTATATCCTCAGTAAACGTGGCTTTCAGACTCTAAAGTCCCGAGTCTCCACAACCACAGAGACCTGGAGAGAGGGCTGGAGTGGGCAGGATCCCTGGCTGTACAAGCATAAGGTCCTAAGTTCAATTGTCCAGAACAGTGTGGCTCTATGTGAGCTTGGGACCCTGGCATTCTGGGGGAGTGGAGACAGGAGCATCGCTGGGAGTAATCATCACACTAGCTCCAGATTCAATGTGAGACCTTCTGTCAAAGCTATAAAGAAGTGATAAAACAGGATGCTTGATGCTCATCTGGGTCCATGTGTTAGGTCTCTCTCTCTTTCTCTCTCTCTCTCTCTCTCTCTCTCACACACACACACACACACACACACACTACATACACACTTGTGCATACACTCACACACAAACAGAAAGAATGTGTAATGATCTGTCCTGTCCCTTTGAGAAACAAGCCATGCCCACTTGCTCTCTGTCCCCTGAGGCAGGCAGATCTTCCTTCCTGCTTACAGTCGACTCTCTTCCTTTTCCATCTTCCTCTCAAAGAGGCAGCATCTGCCTCTCCCCACTTCTCCCCTTCCCCACTTCTGTCTCTTCTCTCTTCTCTCTTCTCTCTCTCTTTTTGTTCTTCTCCCTTCCCCTTCCATAACCCACTAAATAAATATCCAACCTCACTCTGTGTGCTTTTTCATGTCTCTGTCTCTAGCCTGCCACCCAATGGCTCCCTGCTCCAGACCAGCTGCCTTCAGAGACCTGCAGCGTGGTCTCATGGTGTGTCTGTCTGTCTGTCTCTTCTTGTGGCCTGCTGCAACCACTTGGGGAACTGTGCCATCTCTGCCCGGAACTGGCTGCTCTCAGGACTGCTGCCCACTGCCACTGATAGGGAACCTGCAGCATTTCTGCCGCTGCAGCTGCATGGGATCCATAGCTTTTTATTTAATCCATTACAGAATGCCCATTTATGGTTTTACTTCTGTACCTGCAGAGGTGGCCACTAGCAACTGTCTACAGAAGTTCCAAGTAAAGTATAGGATAACCAGGTAGTATTTGCAACTTCAGGCACCCTGTAATGGTTTAGATAAAATGTCCGATAAATAGTTTAGATAAAATTCCCCGAGGGGCGGCAGTGGGCCACGAGGGACAGCTGATCCCACCACCCTAGGCCTTTGTGGGTCCCAGTGGGTGAGAGACAGATAGGCAAGCCTTGTAGAGAGAGAGTTTGGGTATAGTTTATTCAGTGGGTTATGCAACAGAAAGGGAAAGGAGAGAGAGAAACAGAAAGAAAGAAAGAAGGAGAGAGAGAGGAGGGGGGAGAGGAGAAGAGGCAGCAGCCACCTCTTCCAAAGAAGGACAGAGGCTTGCCCCTGCAGAAGGAGCGGCGGGGGGGGGGGGGGGGGGGGGGGGGGGGGGGGGAGGGGGATAGGGAGGCCTGTCTCTTAAAGGGACCATTATGCACCCTGCCTGCCTTCAACCCCTAGCTACGCTACCCAGAATCCCACCATCGAACCTTATAAAGTATTACTTGAATTCTTTTGCCCATGTGGGTTGATGGGCCCCAGATAAAGTCAGAGGCAGATAAAAGAGTAGAGACCATGTAAGGAACCGAGAAAAGACACAGCTGCACAGCAACATTGGACAAGGCAGGATCTTAAGGCAACAAAACGTATCCAAGAGGACATTGGTCACTTTGTCAGAGGCCAGCCTCAACAAAAAATACCTTCTTCCAGAGTAGAGGTGTGGGAATATAAAAATACAGTAAAGAATACGAAGATGTGAATGAAAATAATAAAACAGAGAAACGTATAGGATGGTATCGGGAGGAAATTTTTCAGTATGTGCTGAAAATTCACCCACATTTAGTTTCCAACTGTTATACCCCTGGCCCCAAAAGGTAGGAGTAAGACAAAAGACTGCATTAATGTGATACCAGGAAATGAACGCACCAACTGAAGGTCTCAGGCTACATTCACAGTTAAACATTCTGTTACTAGAACAAAACAAGTCATACTTACACTCTAGACCAAAACACTCTGTAGGCAAACCACTCCCTGGGTGGAATGCCAAGCTATCTCCATAAATGAAACTGGAACTTAGTTGTGCCCTTAGACTTTTGTTTGAGGTAGGAAAAGGTCTACTTCTCTATTCCTGGAGCACAAGGTCTAGCTATAAGCCACACCTGTTGACAATAACCCAGAGAGAGCAGAACTCTTTGACCAACGTCTAGGTGAGGCTTTTGTTTTGAGGTAGAAGCAGGACAACCTTGAAGGAACTAGAAACAAGTTCCAAGTCTCTGACTTTTGGTGGCCAGGGAAACAGGCTCCCACTTTCGGGTCTCCACACCACTTGCTGAGACGGAAGCACCCGCCTCTGCAAGGAGAATGGTTGAAAGCATGGAGAATTTTTCCTGCCTCCAAAGCTTGCCATGCTCACCCCACAGCACAACCTGCCCCTGTCTTTCCAGACCTCACCAGAACAACTCAGAACACAATGACTTCTACACTGCCTTCCCTGTGCCAGCCCTGAAAAAGAATTCACGCAAGAAGCAAAGGAAGAGGACCACAGAGGAATTCCTCTGTCTCGTCTTGGGGAAATATCCCTTTATCTGAGGCAAGAAGAGCTTATACCCTTTCTTGAAGATAAACTTTTAAATCTACAACAGGAGCCAGCCAGAGGGGCAGCTCAGAGGTTAAGATCACTTGTCTCTTGTAGAGGACCCAGGTTTGGCTCCCAGCACCCACATGGCAGCACACAACCAGCTGTGACTTCAGGTCCAGGGTACGACACACTCTTCCATGGGTACCATGTACACACATGCTGCACCTACAAGCAGACAAAACACTCACACAGATTAAATAAAACAAATCTATTTTTTAACCTACTGAAATCTCTTTCAGTTTGGGGAGTGTTGAGTTATAATTATTTGGCCAGGTTTCATCTGTGCTATATGGTATCTGTGTCTACATAAGAGTCAGCATGACTACAGAAAAAAATCTGTTGTAGAATACAGACTTAAGTCAAGAGCAAGACAATAAGAAAGAGTAGACTCAGTGAAAGAAAAGTCCTGATATTTCAACCCCTACCTCCACAGTGAGTGCTGCGCTTATTTGGAGGGTTGTTTTCCCTGGGCCAACACCAGGCTTTTCATCATTTCTTGGCACGACATTCGTTAGGTCAGTCCAGGTGGTGCCAGCTGCACATGATGAAAGAGATCACACAGTTTCATTATGCAAGTAATGACAAGAGGGATGAGCAGTCCAGCCCAGCTGGACCCATCTCTCTCACTCTCACAGCTCACAGACACAAACACACACACAGTCACATAGACATACATACACACAAAGACACATGCACAGAGAGGTATACACAGATACACATACACATACATACACACACAAATACAGAGACATACAGATATATAAATTATATATATTAGACATAAGCATACACACATATATATACACACATTCATATATTCATATTCACAAAGACACAGGTACACATACACACATATACATGCATACAAACACACACAGAGACCACAGATACATGTATGTATATATACACACACACATAAATATATGCTTACACGGAGACATAAACATATACACTTATACACAAGTGCAACATATATCTTTCACACAAGATATACATATATATACATACACACATACACTCTTATACACAGATACAAACATACACATATACATGTATTCCTACACTTTTACAGATACATACATACATACACACACACACACACACACACACACTCACACCAGTAGAAGAGTTCTGAACTTATGGAGGCAGAACCTGAACCTGGGCCCTATGGTCTATTATGTTGATATACAAAATGGTGGGCCTTGACTACATAGAAGTACATCTGCTTATTAAATTAGGTTAAAAATAAAATTAGTCTATGTTTCAAAGTCTTTCCACAGACAACAAAATGAAACACAACAACATGATTGCATTTTCATTTCTGTCGAAGTAATAGACTTGCAAAGTGCTTACTGGTGTCTGCATCATTCAAAAGACTGAACTTAAATTAACTCAGTCCTTCTAATTTGTTATGCAAGTGTAACAAAATTTCACTGACAGGGAAACTGAGGTACAGAGGAGGTAGGGAGTTGTTGAGGATCTCAACACTGAGGCTTACCTATATAATTCTGATAAAGGAGAGCATCCATACTGTAATGGTTTGTCCTGTCTCTTTAACAGAAACGCCCACTCCCTCCCTACCACCCCCCACCCCCATTCTGTTGAGGCAAGCTGATCTTCAGTTTCCTTCCTGAGTTCTTCCTTTTTCCGTCTCCCTCTCGAAGAGGCAGCTTCTGCTTCTCTCCATTTCTCCCCTTCCCCCTTCTATCTCTCCCTTCTCTTTCCTCTCTCTCTCTCTCTTTCCCCCTGCTTCTGCCTCTCTGCTCTTCTCTCCTTCTTCTTTTTCCCTCCATAACCCACCAAATAAATATCCAACTTCATTTTGCATGGCGTGCCTATCTGTCTGTTGCCAGCCACCGTGGCTCCCTGCCCCGGACCAGCTGCCTTTGGAGACCTGTAGCATGGTCTCATACGCCATCCCTGCCTGGGACTGGTTGCTCTGGAGTCCTGCTCCCTGCTTCCTGCCCCCACTCGGGGACCTGCAGCATGGTCTCATGGCCCACTGTCTGCTGCTGCCACTCGGGATCCACAGCATTTTACTTTTACCATTACACACACCCCTAAGTAAACCTACTTAAGCTGCTTTTGGGACCTAAGTACCCCTTCCTAAGGTTTCCTGCCCACATTCCATGCATGCTAATCCCTGCATTTGTGGGGCAGCCTATTCCATATTCCAAGTGAGGTGAGATTGCACAGACACACAAGGAAAGGGCGTGAGGAAGCAAGGCTGGTAGCACAGGATGTTCACGGGTGTTGGGAAGTGTCTTGGGGGAAAGGTGTTTTGATGAACAAGCAGCCTCCGTTTTCACAGAAACAGGCCCTATGGGGAAAAGAACTGAGCAGAACTGGACAGAGCTACAGTCGCAGATGAAGCCAAATGGCTTCCAAAGCCACATACCATCTCACGGGATCTCTTGTTTGATAGGCACCTGACTATTCAGACTGTCATGCTTTGCATGTAAAAAACCCTCACAGGTTCCCGTTTAACCCCTTGGCTTCTGTCAGATCATGAGAACTGAGGATGCTGTGGATTTCCTTTGGGGAGTGGAACCTAGTAGAAAGAAGCACGTATCAGAGAGGTGAAGTCTATGGCTTGACTCCACTTTCGGAGCTTCTTGCTTACTAGTCTGCCAGGATGTGAGAAGTTCCAGGTGTAATAGTTTAGATAAAATGTTGTGGTTTCACTGTGCAGCAGGTGAGAGACCTCAGCAAGTCAGCGGGTCCCATGAGGAGCCACGGTGGGAGATGGATAGGCACGCCATGCAGAGTAAGGTTGGATATTTATTTAGTGGGTTATGGAAGGGAAAGGGGAAAGGGAGAGAGAAGGGGGCCAAGGGAGAGAGAGGCAGGGGAGGAGAGAAAGAAAGAGAGAGAGAGAGAGAGAGAGAGAGAGAGAGAGGAGGGGGGAGAAGAGAAATTACCTCTTTAGCAGAGAAAGGGAAAGGAAGGAGCTCAGGTTGGAAGTAGAAGGAAAATCTGCTTGCCTCAGTTGCTGGGGGAGGGAGTGGGCAGGGCTTGTCTCTTAAAGGGACAGGACAGACCATTGTACCGGGTGTCATGGGGGCATCTGCCAGTATGCCTTCCTCACCACGGTAGACTGTATTCCCTTAAACTGTAAGCCAAATAAATTGTTTACTTCTTCCCTATCACAGCAATGTATAATATTAAAGATAGCACTGGAAATTGGAAGCATTGTTATGAGAAACTGACATAACTGAAGGGTTTTGTAACTGAAGGGTCTGAGAGTAAGAATATAAAAATGTAGATTCCAAAAATAAGAATGTAGAAACAAAGAAATATAAAGTTATAAACCTAGGAGAATGAGAACAGGCTGTCAGCAGCTTGAAGATTAACTATTAACAGTGGGTTACTCTACTTTACAACCCACAGCTCTATTTACAAGGTCAACACATCTCTCTGCAAACTGAGAGCTAGGCTATGGATATGAGCTAAGTAACTTTTAGGAAATAGGTATATTACCTCTGGGTTATGCATTATCCCTGCTATGTGAAATTGGCATCATCAAAGGGGGGACCATAGGACTTCAGTAAATACCATCTAAAAGTACCATGGAAGACAATAGATTAAGTGCAAGCACTAGTTTAACTGAAAATCTCTGTTAATGGAGATTATAAAGTAAGGCAATCTGTATCTGAGTTTTACTTCAAGATTATAAAAATTCCTTTGTTCAGGCCTAATGCTTGATGCCCCTACTATAAAAAGGTGGCTTCAGAAACTGGCCTTTTGCCACAAGTCTAAAAAATCCATCTCTGGCTGTAGTCTCAGCTAGCTGATTAGTTTTTTTGTGCCCCATGGAGATTTGTTTTTAATTTTTTAATTTTTTCCTGGATTCTGGTTTCTGGAATAAAGTTTGCTTCTGGTTTATTAGACTTGGGTGGTCTGTCCTCATCTTTGTGCAATTCCCCTGGATCCAACAGTAGCTAGCTGGTAGCAATAGTTCAGTCTAAAGACCTTCTAGAATCCTATAATCTGAGTGTAATAGTCCATTCTGCAGGAGTATGGAAGGCTAGAATGCCAATAGAAATGCTGACAGTAGAGGCTCATGAGGTTTCAGAAAGAACCAAGGCAAACTGGGTCAGAAGACTCTTATGTTATTTTTTAGCAAAAGAAAATAGGTTGTATTCTGCTTATGTCCTGAATATTTGAGTGGGGATGAATTATAAAATAACAGAGTAAGCTGAACATAAAGGTACATGCTAGTGATCGCAGCACTTGAGAGGTGGAGGCAGGAGGATTAGGTGTTCAAAGCAAGATTCAGCTTTATTATCAGCCTGAATTACATGAGGGTTTCTCAAAACACAAGTAAAGACCTTGTCGATTTGGCAGAAAAACACTCAAGACAGTACAGCGCTCAGGCTGTGCCACAGCTGTTCCCCATGACCCTAAGCCAAGATGCTGAGAAAGGGCAGCATGTGGTGCTAAAAGATGTGAAGGATGTGTGGCTCGGTAAGGAAAGGAGCATCGGAGACTTAGGCACAACAAGGCTTGTCTACTGGTACAGACAGACAAAGCAACTGCATTTGTTAAACAGATTTGTGCCACTGAAAAAACTACAGACTTTGCTCTGGAGCAATAAGAAAGATATCTTAGGGGCAACTTCTCACCATCTAGACTTCCACAGTTTAGTGCTGACAGTCCGTGGAGAGGAAGATGCCTGAAAAACAGAGCCTTAAGGCTGAAAAATGGACCTAGGGACCTGGTTTCCCAGATTCAGCCCTGAACTCGCAGAAGTTGTGGTCTGAGCAGGCAGAGGGACAGATGATCTTGAGTTGGTAATGGAGCTTGGCATTGTCTCTCTGGTGCTAGTTTTCCTGTCAAACAGAGTAAGAGTGTGGTAAGTCTTCGCTAAGACTTAACAAGGTTCCAGAAATCCACTGCGGTCAAGTTATTTGTAGTGGAATTAGGTTCCTCCCCTTGGGGTTCCTGAGCGCGTTACATGTCAAGCTGTGGCAGTGAAGACACCCTGGGGTGGAGATGCAGGATATTGGTGAGGCAGAAACACGAGATCCTCACTAGGGAGAGCTACAGACACTGCATGGAGCTGCCTCAAAAGAGAGCCATATGTGTCGTGCAGCTTGAAGGCTGCCCAGGCCGTGGGGACAGATGATGCCCTACAAACCCAGATGCTGGACGTACAGGGTTGGTATTTGTTCTGCTGTATTTTGGTCTTACTTTGGGTCAACCTTTTATTTTGCTCCCATTTTTTTTTTAAGATTTATATATAAGTGTGTGTGTGCATGCATGTGTGTGGGGGACTGGGGATTTGTGCATATAAATGCAGTGCCTATAAAGGCTAGAAGACAGAGATGGATATCTCTAGAACAGGAGTTACAGGAAGCTGTGAGCTCCAGATGTAGACGCTGGGAAACAAACTTGGGTTTCTACAAGAACCTTAAGTGTTCTTAAGTGCTGAGCCTTGGTCCAGCCACGGTCCGATGCTTCCTTGCTGTGCTCCCATTCTTTCTGTTTGTAATGGGAACATTTACTCTATGCCATTATATGTTGGAAATCTTTTATTTTTCTTTTGTATCACAAGGTGTCTTAGTGAGGGTTCTATTGCTGGCAAGAGACACCTTGACCATGGCAACTCTTACAAAGGGAACATTTCATTGGGGGAGATTTACAATTTCAGAGATTCAGTCCATTCCTCGTGATGGTGGCATG
Organism: Myodes glareolus; assembly: GCF_982192425.1. Lineage (NCBI taxonomy): Eukaryota > Metazoa > Chordata > Mammalia > Rodentia > Cricetidae > Myodes > Myodes glareolus. The sequence continues at coordinate 6,647,572 of NC_142039.1, forward strand.
CAGAGAGACATGGTGCTGGAGAAGGAGCTGAGAGTTCTACATCTTGATCTGCAGGCAGCAGGAGGAGAATGTGTGCCATACTGGGTGTAGTTTGAGAACATGAGGCCTCCAAGTCAGCCCCCACAGTGACACACAGAGAAATCTTGTCAAATAAATAAATAAATATTCTGTTGTTTGTTTTCTTTTACTTCTTGACTCTTTTGGGAGCCCACCACCCAATTCCCAAATAAACCACACGGAGTCTTATTTTTGAATGTCCAGCCTTAGCTTAGGTTGTTTCTAGCCAGCTTTTTTTAATTATCCTGTCTGCCTTTTACCTTTCTCTATTTCTGTATATCTTTTCTTTCCTTCTTATTCTGTGTCTGGCTGTGTAACGGTGTGGCTGTCCCCTTTTTTTCTCCCTGCTCGATTTTTCTCTTCCCAGATTTCTCCTCTTATTTATTCTCTCTGCTGGCAACCCTAGCTATCCTTTCTCCTGCCTAGCAATTGACTGTTCAGTTCTTTACTAAACCCATCAGGCATTTTAGACAGGCAAAGTAACACAGCTTCACAGAGTTAAAAAAAAGAAGCAACATAAAAGAATGCAACACATTTTTGCATCACTATATTCTGCAGAATAAACAAATATAACAACATATCTTCAACTAATATTCCACAACAGAATTCTGCTTTAAGCCTTGTTTAAGATAACATTGCTCTTGGCAGTCTTAAGTAGGATATTAAGCCTCCTGAAACTTACTTACCTTTCTGTGTATGGGGCATGGAGGTCTACGTGTTCATGGGCATGAACTGGGGGAACCTGGAATGTACAAGGAAAGGAATGAAGAGCCTGTTTTCTGCCCAAAAGGCAGAAGCAGACACACTTAGTAGCCTGGTGACCTCTGCACTCTCTGCGCAGTAGAGACTTTCCAGCATCAAAACCTCCTCCAGACCCTTCTCGTAAACTTGTTTTCCTCAATCTATAGAACCCATCTTTATGGAAGGTGTCAGGTGTATTTTGCAAAGAGTTTTGATGCAGTCACATCTGATCTGTATTTTGCTTACCTTGTTGCTTGCAAGACTGAGTTAATCATCACAAGAATAGTCTTCACCAGATTGTGCTGTGTTTAGATAAAACTAAAATAAACCACTCAGGGTCAGACTCCCAAAGTTTGAAGCAACACAGCTAACTGAACTTCATTCTTGCCTCCCAAGGCTTGTTTCTACGCTGCCCAGGAAGGTTGCAGAGACCTCTGCATTTCTCTATGAGAAATGAATATTAATGAGCTTTAAAAGTCTATTAATATTATGTTATTACTTACTCATCTGATTGTTGTGACAATAACACCCAACAAAAGCAAATTAGGATGGAAGGGTTCATTTTGACTTGCAGCTCCAGGGTACACAGTCCATGGTGGCAGCGTGAGCAGAAGGAGGCTTGTCACATGGAGTCCACAGTCAGGCTGTATGGTAAGTGCCTGTATTCTATTCTCATTCTCCTTTGTATTCAGCCCATGGAGCAGTCCTGTATAGATGGAACTTTCTGTCCTGCCTGATCCAATAGCCATTCAGCCCCAAAGAAACACACAGAGGTTTATGTTAATTATAAATTGCTTGGTCTATTGGCTTAGGCTTATTATTAACTAGCTCTTACAACTAAAATTTACCAATAATTCTTGTCTATTTTAAGCCACATGACTTGGTACCTTTTCTCAGTGAGGCATTCTTATCTTGCTTGCTTTTCATCTGCCTGAAAACTAACTCTCTGCCTTCCCCCTTCCCAGAATTCTCTTAGTCTGGTCACCTCTCCTATACTTCCTGCCTGGCTACTGGCCAATCAGCAATGTATTGAACTAATACTAGTGACAAATCTTTACAGTGTACAAGAGCGTTATCCCACAGTAGTACTGCCCACATTCAGGTGAGTCTTTGTACCTTAACCCAACCTAGATAATCCCTCACAGACAGGATCAGAGGTTTGTTTACAAGTTGATTTTAAATCCCAGCAAGTTGACAATTAAGAACAAATATTATATATTTATATTAATAATATTATTTTATAGTCTCCCAATTTCTGTTTTGTAAGTCTAGGTTAGTAGTTCTCAACCTGTGGGCTGCAACCCCATAGGAGAGGATCAAAAGATCCTTTCACAAGGGAGGTCTAATAGCATTGAAAAACAGAGATATTTACATCACAATTCATTATAGTAGCAAAATTACAGTTATGAAGTGGCAACACATAATTTTATGACTGGGGATCACTACAACATGAGAGACAGCACTAGGAAGGTTGAGAACCACTGATCTAGGTGAAAATAGAAAGTCCTCAGGTATCATGTAGAAAGTACAAATCCTGAGTTTTAGTTTGGCTGTTTTACCTGAATTTTGTGTCTTTCTGTATTGGCAACACCATTTACCTTTTTCATTACGTTCATGTTTCTGTATTTCAGAAAGAATGAAATAGGAAAGCCCTGTTCATACGACACACATGGGTTGGTGGAGGCACCGCTCTATTATCTGTTGGTCTACTGGTGTGGGACCGATTGTTCTCTTTAATTTCCTGAAAACCAATTAGGCAACAGTTAAGACCGGTTTAAGAATTGTTTGATCTAGGATTGTTGGACTTTAACCAGTGTTATATTCTCCACAACTCCAAGAGACATCTGCAATTTTCGGGAGATATTTTTGTGTGTAACAACTGGGAGTATTTAGCCAGAGATAACGCAAACGAGTCTACAAAGTAGCAGACATTTCATAACAAGGGTTATAAAGTTCACATTGTCTACATCGCTAATGTGGAGAAGTCCTTACTTGAAAGCAGGTAAAATGCATGGTGTTTATTGGCCTGGACAAGTCCAAGAACAAAATCTTGCACAGTGTGTCCTCAGAGCAACCCCGAAGAAGTGGTACTGCCTTACAGAAGACCTGTGTGCTCCCCTTTAGGCTGTAGATCCTCAGAGGATGTGCCATGCGGAAAGTAGGCTGTTTCTGTGGTCATCACTACCTTCTGTAGTCTGTCTATAAAACTGCAGACTGATCCTTTAGAAATCTTGGTTGTCTATCATTTCACATGACTTTGTTTTTCATGATTCACTTTTGATGTCAGAGGTTTCCTTTTTTCACTTTTATAAGAAAAAAGATGTTTGGGAAAACCTTTAAATCTTTTCTGTTGTCTCTAAGAATAGAAAAAAATCTCTGGAAACCTATGTGTATCCATTTCTAAATGAGCACAGAACGACTTCTGGACAACCATTTAAATGATGACTCAGGGGACCACTCTCATTTTCTCCATGGTTTGGGTGCTAGGAACTTAACTTGGACATCACACTATTTAAGCAAGCATGCATTCTACTGCTGAGCTACACCCCAAACCTACGTATGTCACTTTAAAAATTCCACATAGCTGATTAGACAGCTGGATTTATGGCAGGATGTGTGACTCATGTGAGAATGCAGAAGCAAACCAGCTTTAAGATTAGGAAAACAAGTTGGAAAAGAATGTATAAAGGTCATAGACAACCCTGAGACTCCAGAGACTCAATATAAAATGCATACAGGGCCAGAAACATAGTAAAGACTACAGAGCACTACCTTCACGTGGACACGGTCCTGGGTTCAAGTCCCATAGCAGGGAGAGGAAGAGTCACATCACCTGACGACGTAAAGTAAGGACTTAAAGTCCGGGTATGATTTCTGTAACTGTTGAGGCCATCTGTCTACACCACTCAAGCGTCAACAAAGTTGTCAGACCCACCGGGAAGCCTGAGTCAACCATGTCTCACGTCTCTGCTCTCTGTAAAAGGTCACCAAGGTGCCTGGTCTGTGGCTGCTGGTGCTCAGAAACCCAAGAATAAAACGCCAGCAGTGCCAGTTTTGGAGGCAGGAAGCCTTAATATGTAAAGAGATTTTTCTTGTATCTCATTCCTTTGGACTATTTGAATTTAAAGCCTGTTGAAATGGTCTCAATTGTGTGACTTTTATTATTAGATTGTTTGCTACTTATGAGTTTGATAGGAACCAAAAAGAACCTGAAGAAACTTTTTCAAACAGTCAGAAACTGACCATGTAGGCCTGAGAGTAGAGTTCAGAAGGATCCTGACCAAAAAGAAAAACAAACAAACAAACAAATAAACAAAAACTAAAGCAATGTGAATGGGGAAAAAAACAAAAAACAACAAAAAAAATCCATGGACCACAGCAATCAACCTGCATCTCCAGTAGCCCGTAGAAGCAGAAAGCTCTTTCAGCCCAAAAGCCAACTCTGGGGTCTGCCCTGGTTCGTTTTTGTCAGCACGACACAAACTAGAGTCATCTGGGAGGCGGAAACTTCATGTGAAAACATGGCTCTGTCAGACTGGCCACCAAGCACGCCTGGGTGGCATTTCTTGGTTGTCGATTGATGCGGGAGGGCCCAGCTCATGGTGGGTGGGTGGTGTAAGACTGAACCTCTTACACCTGTGGAAGGTTTGCAACGCTGCAGGTTCAGAGTCTAATTCTAGTTTCTTTTGGGCTAACTTTAGCCCACCAAGTAACCGTGCCCTGCTCACCAGAACGGGAGCTGACATCCAGACTACAAATAAAACCTTCAGGATAAATCAAGAAAACCTCAATTTCCACCAACAAAAAGGCCTAAGAGTCACCAGAAAAGTCTCAGGCCCAGAACTGGTATTTCTCCACTTTGCTCCACTTTGCTATAATCATGTAATTCATGTTCCCACCCGCATACTTGACAAGTGCCTTGACTAAGGCCTTTCTCTGTTGTTACTATGAAAACTTCAGAGTCTGCTTTCACGTTGGAACATGGAATTTGGGATAACTGTGTTTCTGGGCCATCATCACTCAAATTTGGATTAAAAAAACAAAGCAAAACAAAACAAAACAAAAAACAACCTCAGATCCTTTTTGAGGTGAGTGCAGCTTTTGCACTGGCAATAGAAACAGAAGTCAGAGTACGGCAGGATCCCTTCAACACCAAGAGACGGGGTATCTCACTCCTTCCCCAGCCCTTCTTCACAGAGACACTTGGGAAAACATTACAATTTAATTTTTTAACTCGGAATTTGTATTTGATCCATTTATAATTTTCCTTATAGATAAACTGTAAATATTGAGACGTGTTGGGTATTTACATATTATATGTAGTTGATTTGAAGCATATTCATCAATTTTGCAGTCAAATTTTGTTATTGTCTTTTGTAACCCAAACATTAGGAACATTAAACCATTTGCTTCATAATATAAAATAAATAAGAAGACAATGGTTTGAAAACTAGGCCTCAACTTACACTATCACTGTACTAATTAGATAAGAAGTTTCTTGTAGATTGTTTTGTCTTATGTACTTACATGCACATACTGCTCATTAATTTACAGCATTCTACAGAGGAAAGGAAGAAACACAACTTCATGGGGAGTTTTTAGCTCATTTGTGTAAAGAACCTGTTTCAGATTGCTGGTTTAAGTTTTAAAACATAATTCAATTAATTTGTTCATAATACAGACATTCTTTCATAAGATTTATTTTTGTTTGAGTGTTTTGTCTATATGTATATCCATGTATCACATGTGTGCTGGGTGCCCTCAGAGGCCAGACTCCCTGGGACTGGAATTACAGAGGGTTGTGAGCCACCATTTGGAAACTGGGTTCTCTTGAAGAACAACAAGAGCTCATAACCGATGAGCCAACTTTTCAGCCTCTTAATGCAGAAATCCTAACTGATCAATAATTCCATTTTTAAAAATCCTATTTAAATACTGGGTGGATGTATTAAACGGGATTCTATTAGTTGGCACTCTGTATATATTGTTTAATTTTTCATTTTTACTGTGATTCCAAAGGTTAAACTCAGGGCCTTGTACATGCTAGGCAAGTGCTCCACCACTGACTTACACACCTGGTGCCTGAGTATATTTTTTTATATAGGGCATTTTTTTTTAGATTTATACCCAGTTTGTCAACTTTATTCCATTTTTTTTCAAAGTTTATTAAAATATAAAAGTTTCCATTTTCGCCCCTCCTCCCAACACCCTCCCACTCCCCCCACTCCCTCTCCTCTTCCCTCTCCATCCCTAAGAGCAGTCAGGGTTTCCTGTATATAGGGCATTTTTTAAGATTAACTTTTATTATTTTATTTTCAAGTGTGCATGCGAGTGCATGTGTGTCTATGTGTGGGTATGTGCGCATGAATTCAGAGGCACTGGATCCCCTGGAATTGGAATTACAGGCAATTGTGATCTGCCACGTGGGTGCTGGGAATCAAACTTGTATCCTCTGGAAGAACAGCCAGTGCTCCTACCTGCTGCCCTCTCCCAAGCCCTATATATGCCTTTAACAAGCCAAAGCTGGCACTATCTTCATTGAAGAGATGTAGCAAATAAAGCAAAGAAATTAAGAAATTTGCCCAAAGTCAGGTGACAGGAAATGGAGTCTGGTTTTAAACCTAAATCTGAAACAAAACCATAATGTGGAGCCAAAAACCTGGAACAGAACACCATAAACTTTCCATTGGTCTAGGTATAGCTTTATGCTAAAACCACATTGTTGTAAAGTGGTCTATGGAAGGAGAATTAATCACAAATTTAGAAACTGACTTTTCTTATTAGTTCCAATTACCAAGCGTTTACACATGTCAGTTAACAAACAGGCTTTACCTTCAAATCTTAAAATATTTTCAAAATAAAATTTTACTTGATTTTTAAAACAACTTGTAAGAGTTACTAATTTTCATTTACATTGCTTGCTACATTTACCAGTGCACAGCAAAAGCCTTAAAATACTTATGTCTCCTAATTTAGAAACTCTTATCCTCTAGAACTTGCTAAAAGGCACATATTTTCTTACGAGCACACTAATTTAAATAAATTTATCAACTTGAAATTTGTGAGTAACTTATAAACACATTAAGGAATGATTAAATAAATGATAACCTTGGTGTTCCAAAAGATGCTGATAATGTAGCATAACATGGGAAAACATGTGTGCTTTCTTTTTATCTTACTTGGAGTGTAAAGCAGAGAAGCATATGGAAGGGCTAAAGTTAACTGTAAGCCCCGCTTGTCCAAGGGCAGATTATGCCCCCGATGCTGGATGCTGTTGTTATGTAAGATAACAAGGCATGTGCTTTTGCTTCTGCAAACAAGGTTGGTTGCCCCAACTGCACAGGATATGCTTGATCACATGTAGGCAGGATGTGCATAGACAGGAAGTACGTAAGGATGCATGCTTGCCCCTGATTGGACAAAGGCAGAAAGACGTAGCCCTGTGGGTTTGGCGCTTATAGGCACCTGACTGACTTAATTTAGCGTCATTTCTCTGGGCATACTGGATATGGACCTGGTCAGTGTCCATCTTCCTGGCCAGTAATTAATAAAGCTTGCTTCAGTTGGACAATCGTGGATTCGGTCTTTCACCTCACCATTTTCAGGTCTAACAACTGTGTAAGATTAACCTGAAGACACCAACCCAGACTTTAAATGCCTTTGACCTTCACTTCTCTGTTCTCTATTTTCTTTTTTTCTCTTCCTTTTAGCAAGGGGTGTAAGGGCTTGAATCTGGGGGTTAATGTATGGTAGGAAGTCAAGCTAATGTGAAACAGAAAAATACCTTTTAAACTTCCTTTTAAAGTGATAAACAGGGGCTGGAGAGATGGCTCAGTGGTTAAGAGCACTGGCTGCTCTTCCAGAGGTCCTGAGTTCAATTCCCAGCAACCACATGGTGGCTCAGAACCATCTGTAGTAAGACCTGGCGTCCTCTTCTGGCATGCGGGCATATATGGAGGCAGAATGTTGTATACGTAATAAATAAATCTTAAAAAAAAAGAAAAGAAAAAAAAAGTGATAAACAGATAGCTAAACCTGAGCTACTTTGATCTTCTGTTTTAGGTTCAACCTGCAACGACTCCCAATGAAGGAAGGAGGTCCTTAACCTCCCTGGTTAGAAACACAAATGCTTGGGCTTTTCCTTCACAAGCCACAAACTATTACTATACTGCTGCATTTGCTCCCATTGTCCAGGCTGTAAGATCCCTCTTTAGAAACAGCCAGGATCTTAGCATGCCCGCACCCTGTGTGGCTTGTGATAACACATCCCAGTTTTGCTTCCTGGTTCACGAGCTTGCTCTATATGCTGACAGAGCTGAAAGACAATTGTCTTCCAAAGCCTCTGAGAGCCAAGAGAAACAACACGATGACTTCCCCTCTGCTTCTACTAGAAGGCTGATATTATTGACACATGGGAAGTGGGGCAGTAGATTTGGAACTGGAAAGATAATTCAATGGTCAAAAGCACTGTCTACTCTTCCAGAGGACCCAAGTTCTATTCCCAGCACTCACAACTGTCTATACCTGCACTTTCAAGGGCATCTGATGTTGCCTTCTGGGGACTGTAGGTCATGTATGTATGTGGTGCATAGATAGACATATGTGCAGGCAAAACACCCATATACATAAAATAAAAGATAAAAGGTATAAAAAAAATAAAGATATATTTCAACTTAAGATATGACCAGACTGTAAAGTCAAGGTCTTTGAGGAGTTGAGATATAATAAGCCATAGCCTTCAAATTTCCTACTGCATATTCTTTACAAGAAAAACTATCAACATATAGTTTGGGAAATGTTGATAAAATCTACTCATTTTTGTGTTGTTCAATTTCTAACTGGTCTTAATTAATATTCTTTAAAAAATGCTAGCGGGCGGTTCCCAAGCACGCTGCCTGCTGCCTGAGATCCCCGGGCAGTTCCTGCGTCCCGGGCAGCGCAGGCTCTGGGAACAGCGGCAAGCAGACACATGGCAAGTGGGCAGGAGACAGAGACATGGACATGTAGAGTGAGATTGAAATATTTATTCAGGGGGTTATGGAGGAGAAAGGGAGGGGGCAGAGAGAGAAAGGGAGAGGGAAAATGAGAGGGGGGAAAAAGAAAGAGAGAGAAAGACAGAGAGACAGAGAGGAGACACATGTGCACATGCCAAGAGAGAGAACAGAAAGAGAGATTAAAGATGGCGACGAGAAGTCAGAAGTCACTGGGAGTAGGTGTGGCTTGTCCCTTAAAGGGACCAGAGACCAAAGGAATAACACTAAAAATAAAAAGTCAGAGTCAGATATAGGGGTCACTGCTGAAAGATCAGAGAAACACAGCAGTCAGCCTCCAGTTCTTACCTCTACTGAATCCTCAGACCAAAGGGGCAATTTTATCCCAATGAATCCCTAGACTAAATGCTGTCTCTACGAAACCCCAGACTGAGTGCCGTGAACTCCTGTCTCCAAACACCTTCTATTCCTCTCTGTGCTCAGCCATATCCCTTCTTGTCTCTACCTCCCTCGTGCTGGAATTAAAGGCATACAACTCCCAAGAACTAGGATTAAAGGTTCGAGCCACTACCACCTGGATCTGATTCTTTTATAGACTGGATGGATCTTGTGTAGCCCAGGGTGACCCTGAAGTCACGTAGATTCATCTACCGCCTCCTCTGCCTCAGCCTCTGCCTCCTGAGTTTTGGGATTAAAGGTGTATGCCACCATTGCCTGGCCTCTACAATGACTAGTTCTGCACTCTGATCTTCAGGCAAGCTCTATTTGTTAAAGCACAAACAAAATTTTTTTTTGCACATTTTTGTGTTTCTTTGATATCATATCTAATTTCTGACTAGAAGACAATATTAGAAACTATAAATTTAAGTCCATATTTGAAAACCTTAAAAGTTAAAAAAAAATGACAAGCCTTTTCCAACCTTTTTCATCTGAAGCCACAGCTCCCAACCTCTCTCCTAAGTATCTCCAACCTTAACTCTAAAATGCAACCCAGAACCCAGCATTCCTCCTCCCCCAAGTGGGGATTGTGCATCAAGTCAGAGCTAAGCAGAATAAACAGCTTGTCACCAGCCTGGTAGACATTTAGTCTTCTTCGGGAACTAGCCAAAGCTGTAGACTTTAGGAAGTTCATTTGGTTTCTATGTGGTTTTGTTTTGTTTCCATTAGTGACTTAGCACTGGCTGAGGCACCAGTTAATTTTGCATAAGATGCCACAGCATCGTAGAGTGCTAATCCATTCATTCCAAACCACACTGTGCTAGGGTCAGGTTGAGAACTTTTGCCTCCCACCCTGAGGTTTATTTAGTGCTTAGCTGAGAGTTCCTGCAGCTGTGTCCTTTCAGCGAGTGCTTTATGATGGCCAAGAGAGTTGAGGTCGGCTGCCAGGACTTGGAATCTGCAGTAACACATGAACACATTATTCTTTTTCTCTGAAGCTATCCAATTCCTCTTCCGGTCAGATGTTGGAGGGTGTTCTGAAAGAGCCCGGCCACTTCCTGCTGATGCCACTGCTCACGTGTAACACTACCGTGAGAGAATGGGCTTCCATCTCCCCTCAGCGTGATCTTCACCAGAAGGTTAATTACCAAAGAAGGTGTCGTACACAAAACCTAACCCGAGCAGCCTCTGGCTTTAGCTGTGGGAGCTGCGGTTCCCTTTTCTCAAAGACTACACATTGGGGTCAATCGGCAGTGAGAGGCCAGGAAGATGGGTTCCTGTTGAGTAGGAAAGAGGCTCTCGTTTGAGTTGATTTTTGCTACAATCCTGCACAGCTACACTTCTCTTTACTGCAGAGAAGGGAAATTACCTCAGTGGTCGCAGGCTTTTTACTTAAACTGGAGTTAAAGTTTTTTGTTGTTGTTTTGTTTTGTGTATATGTGTGTGTGTGTGTGTGTGTTGTTGTTGTTGTTATTTTGTAAAGTGTTTTGTTCAGCATGATGGAAAGGCAAATTGCCATCATCATCATCATCACTGGCCTTCCTCCACAGCGGCTTCTCTCCAGATTCTCGCCAGTAATTCTGACTAACCGCCTGAGTCACCAAGTTTCAGATGTTTATGTATTTCAACACAATTCCCAGGCTTACAGGATTTTATTTATTTATTCTCTTGTTTCAGGACTCGAAAAGACTCAGGCATCCTGAATTTCCCATCTAGTATCACTGAATGACTGGGCACAAGGTGGGCAGATGGAACTGTTCCTTCACTAACAAAGGTTGAAGTGTCACCAAAATGCTACAAGATTAGTAAGTACTTCCAGCTTGGAGGAGATTCAATTAATGATAAATATTTGTGTTCCTACCATGGTAGTGGTGAGAATTTAAAATAAGAAGGACATTCAGTGAAAACATGGAAAAGTGGATGCTTGGGAAATGCAGGGAAATAACTAGCTATTAACGTGGCAAACATGTACGTCTTTGTTCTTATAGCTCCTCAAAAGCATTATTAGTGGGCACTCAGAACTAGCATACCACTTTTTAATGAAAAAAAATCCATTACTTTAATTATATTCTCATTTTTGACAGGGCGGTGGTGGCATACACCTTTCATCCCAGCACTCGGGAGGCAGAGACAGGTGGATTTGGTGAGATTTTTCTGTATCACATCCGTCCCAGGTTGTCTGTAGACTATAGGTATCTCTGAATCCTATGTCAATTCTTTTTTAAAAAGATCCTTATTAACATTTTAATGTTCAAATCCCTCCACCCACATATTTAAAAAAATATAAAAAATATAAAAATGTGTATGACGGTGCACACTTATAACTCATCATTGTGTGTGGTGGAGACAAGAAGATTGCTGGGGTTTGCTGGCTACCAGGCCAGCTCCCAGCGCAGTGAGAGAGCCTGTCTCAAGGGAATGAGGTTACATAGTGACAGAACAGGGTACTCTATGTCCTGCCCAAGTCTCCAGGTACACACACACACACACACACATACACACACACACACACAAACACAGACTTCCTTTCATTTTACATGAGATAATTTCATAAATCTTCCCTTTTATCTTTTTATTATTTTTATACATGTTTAATTTAAACAGAATTACATCACTTACACCCTCCCACTCTTCCTTCTAGTCCCTCTCAGGTTCCATCGCACCAACCCCCTTCTTGGCAACCCTTCCCCCAAATTGATAGCCTCTTTTACTTTGACTATTATTGCTATATACATTTCCATGAATGTATATGTATGCACAAATATACACATTCAGCGTGCTGAGTCCATTTTTGCTGATTTGTAGGCGGTTTCATAGCTGCCCCTGTATTGGATAACCAATCAAGGGGCTCATCCCCTGGAGGAGGTTCCTCTTCTCTTGGCAGTCATAAACCTTTCTTTGCTCATGAATTCTTTTCACCGCATCTTAGATTGATGATGTTACAGTTTTTAGTATTTTCAAAGGATTTTCATGCACGTTATCTCATGCTAACCACCTTATCATATGCAGTACAGAAATGCTTTATACCGTCCTACCTTTTACAGAGAAGAGAATTGAAACATAACACATTGATCTTACTAGTTTAGACTTGTGTGTTAAAGACACACAGGTCATACTAGAACTGAAATTGCTATCTAAAACTATTTCACTATCTTTATTACAGAAATTAAAAGGTTGCCTCTAAATATTCCTAATGTAAGATTAATAGTAAGGCCTGGATATGTGCATTGTTCCTTTTCTATCCTTGCAAATATAATTTAATATTATATTACATTCATGTGGTCCGGAGTACCAATTATAGTTTGACAACACAAAACCTAATGATAGGAAGTAAAATAAATTTGATATTTCAAAGAGTTTATTCATTATTCTTTACTGAACGTTCTACAATGGCATATATGGAATGTTCTGGAACGTGAATTCTTAAGATTCTTGTTGTTCTTCAAGCAAGCTGTATTTTTTTTATTGTGAATTCTTTGTTGTTTATGTCTAAACAGTCTTTTGGAAAAGTTCTAGCTGTCATTTTTCAGCCAGTGAGCATCTTTAACACATGCTTTTCCACTAGATGAGTGCCTTGCCGTCCCCTGTAACCCTGTTTGTCCTATGGCTTCACAATGAGATTCTTGAGGCTGAGTTTGACAGTGAAGCAGTTGGACACTCAAGTGATATTATGTCATGTAACATGAGGGCCGGCTTGTTGGGGTTTCTGTCCCGCCCAGTACCCCACAGCCGGCAAGTCCCAAAGAAAATCAATCACACAGAGATCTCTATAAATTATAAACTGATTGGCCCATTAGGTCAAGCTACTTATTAGTTCTTATAACTTATGTTACCCCATTATCCTTATCTACATTAGCCACATGACTCCGTACCTTTCTCAGCTGGGCAAGTTACATGCTGCCTCTTCGGTGATCTGCGCAGGAATGGCAGAGGAACCTCCCTACTTCCCAGAATTCTCCTGTTCTCATTGCATCACCTCTACTTCCTGTCTGGTTTTCCCGCCTATACTGCCTGCCTGGCCAATCAGCATTTTATTAAAATATGATTGACAGAATACAGACAATTCTCCCGCATCATTTCCCTCTTTTTTTAAAAAAAAACAAAGGAAAATACCCATAGTCCATTTTTGGGAATGTGGGCATAGTATTTCAGGCTACTTCCTGCTGGTTGGGGTCGCTGATAATCTTATGGGGACCTAAAGAAAATTTAGAATTATCATCAAGTCCTGACTGGAGTATCCTGTGAGTCTTGATCATCTCAGGCAGCAGTCTTGAACCTGTTCTGGATGAAGAACTCAGACATCTGGGCCATCTGTTCCTGGAGTATCCTGTGAGTCTTGATCATCTCAGGCAGCAGTCTTGAGCCTGTTCTGGATGAAGAACTCAGACATCTGGGCCATCTGTTCCTGTTGGAGATTTCTCAGGTGGCCTTCCTTGATCATACTGGATTTTTTCTTAACTCAGAATGAATCCACAACCTCTCATTTTCTGTGGAAACAAAAGCAAAATCTCTTCTCCAAAGTAACAAACCTTATGACTTCAGTTTTGAAGCCAAGGTATTTTCAAAATACCTATCTTGGGTTAGTTCAGCAGCATTTATAAACAACAGTCCTTTAGCAGCTGTTGCTTCTTGCTCAGCATTCAAACAATTCAAAGAGAGCATAACAGCATACAGTATCAAGATTCTCTGTATATTTTCCATCTTTATTTTAACCTCTATTTCTTTTATTTTTACTTTTACTTTTTGAGACAGGTTCTCTGTATATCTTTGTCCTGGAATAACACTGTAGACCAGGCTGTCCTTGAATTCACAGAGATCCTTTCGTCTCTGCCTCCCCAGTACTGGGCTCAAAGGTGTTTGCTACCACACCTAGAACTCACAGAGTTCTGTCTGTCTCTGTCTCCCAGGCATTGGGATTAAAGGCATGTGCTACCACACCTTGAAGTCACAGAGGTAAATCTCTACCTCTGTCCCTTGAAGTCACAGAGGTCAATATGCCTCTGCCTCCCAGGCATTGGGATTAAAGGTGTGTACCACCACACCCTATATCTCCCTTTCTTTCTTTTTTATTTTTAATGACTTTAACCTTTTAGCCTGCATATATTTTTAACACACTGTAAACCATTTAGAGGTTTTCTTCATCTTTGAATCTCTTTTTACTGTATATCTCTCTTTTTCTGACCACATGAGTCTAAAACCGTGGCTTTGACGGCTAGATCCAGTCCATTCCTTAGCTTTCCAGCCTCATGGCTGAGATACCAGCCAGAGCTGCAGTTCACTGCCACAACTCTGTGGCATTTCAAGGTCCTTGCTATCAAGCAAGCTGTAGTATTCTGCTCACAGACCACACTCAGTCGGACTGCCTGCCTGAAAGAGTCAGAGTTTGCCCTGGCAGGACAGCCCAGAAAGCCAGCATTTTAAAACAGCGCAGCTTTTCTCTTGCTACAGCTGAAAACCCGAAAAGCATGCATTCAGCTTTTCATCAACACCATTTAAGTGTTTTGTGGCAGGACCTCTTAATGAGCTGCAGGGTTTTGCAGCTAAAGCTGAGTCAGGAAGCCTCTCTTAGATGAGAGCATTTGCTTGCCTCTAGCAAGCAGAGCAGACCCAAGAAATTGCTGCTACCAAGAAACCATGATTTACTCTATTCTTTCCCAAGCTTCCTCAAGCTTTCTGTGGATTCAGTTATCCACGTGGGCGCCATATGTAATATGAGGGGGCCGGCTTGTTGGGGTTTCTGTCCCGCCCAGTACCCCACATCCGGCAAGCCCAAAGAAAAATCACACACAGGATTCCATAAGGTTATAAACTGATTGGCCCATTTGGTCAGGCTACTTATTAGTTCTTATGACTTATCTTAACTCATTATTCTGATCTATGTTAGCCACACGGCCTCAGTACCTTTCTCAGTGTGACAGCTTACATGTTTCCTCTTCGGTGGTCTGCGCAGGAATGGCAGAGGAACCTCCCTACTTCCCAGAATTCTCCTGTTCTCATTGCATCACCTCTACTTCCTGTCTGGTTTTCCCGCCTATACTGCCTGCCTGGCCAATCAGCATTTTATTAAAATATGATTGACAGAATACAGACAATTCTCCCGCATCAATGACAAGCATGGTTTGTGAACTACCCACAATCCTACCCTACATCTACCCATACCCAGTGGGAAGACTGTGGCCAGTGAACTGCATTTACTTGCTCTCTGGCCTCTAGAGTTAGATGGTTGGCATAACAACACCACTTTTCAGTTCCTGGACATTTTTTTTCAAGACTTTTTATGTATGAGTGCTTTGCTTGCATGTATGCAACATGTGTGTGTCTTGTGCCCACAGAAGTTAGAAGAGAGCATCAGATTCCCTGGAAATGAGTCACGGTGGTTTTTGTTCTTTAAAAAGATATGATGTTGGGATGCCCCAAGCTGCCTGCGAGCCAGGCAGAGGCTTCCAGAGCAGTGCAGGTTCCCCGGGCAAGCGGCACAGTCAGGCGGCTGGATGCGGTGAACGGCAGAGTAAATGGACATAAGGCTATACATAAGGCTAACCATTTATTACTTAAAGAAGAGCGAGACAGAGAGACATGGAGAAAAACATAGGGAGAGACAGAGACACGTGTGTACACACCAAGAGACAGGGGACAGAGAGAGAGAAAGTGTTAAAGATGGCGGCCAGGAGGTCAGAAGTCGTTGGGAGTGGGCGTGGTTAGTTCTTAAAGGCACCGCAAAGGAATAACAGTGGTTACAGTCACCATCTGGGTACTGAGAATTGAGCACTCTGTAAGAGAAGCAATTGCTCTTGACTACGGAACCATTTCTCCAGCCCAGTTTCTGGAAATTTCAATAATATTTCCTATGACTATATCCTGGGCCCAGTATTGACGAATGAAAGTGAAAAACGGGTGAAAGGTAGCTACAGAAGTAGTTGACTGGAACGGTTGGCCTCTGTGCTGGGGAACACCACCTACCGATACAGCCAGTTGGCAAGTACAACGTGGGGAGCCTGTACCTTGCACCCCTCTTCTTTCTTAGCTCTGGCTCTTGGACATTAACAGCCAAAGCGATTGTCCACATCACATAAATACAATATTATTACACAGTTATTCCAATGTAAGTAACATGAATTGACGGATAACTATTTTCCCTTCAAACCAGATACAACCAGCATTCATCTTGCCAGTGGGTGCCAGGAAATGAGTATTGAACACTTCTTTTGCACTTGATCTTATCTAAAAGGTGAAGAAGATACGTGCACGCGCGCACGTATGTGTATGTGTGTGTATGTGTGTGCGCGCTATTGTTGTTGTTGTTGTTGCTGGACTTAGAACCCATGCGACCTTGCACATCCTAAGCAAACACTGTTATATCACTGAGCTACACCCTAGCCCAATAAAAATCTTTTGGAGAAGACTAAATCAAGAGACTATCCATGTGAGGCCTTTAAACCCCAAGGGGGCCGTAGGCAGGCTCTGGCAAGAGGAGGGAGACTAAAGACACACGAAACAGAAAGCAAGGCCTTGGAAGAAAGAACAAAGAACTAGGTCGCCGGGCTCCGAGAAAACTGGGATTAGGGGTTGGGTTTGACAACAGATTCATAAAACAAGGTTTTCTATCGGAGTAGAGCAATTGCCTTCAGCTACAACCTGAAACAATTAGACTCAAGTGGTAAATTAGATACAGTATTTTGTTTAAAAAAAAAAAAAAAGTCCCTGCCCTAGGCCGTTCAGATCACTAGGATTTGGTCAGAGGAAATGCCAGCCTCTGGCTATTTCCAACTCCTGGCAGGGCGCCAGGAACTGAAGCCCTCCGGGATGCTCCAGCCCATTCCCAAAGCCGGAGAACGCAGAGCATTACCGCTCTTTTCTGCATTGACTTGGGACAAATGTGCATTTAAAACCTGACAGGGAGGAGTCTTGGAGATTGCTGGCCTGGGGGCAGCAGCGGCGGACTTTGGGAAGGCAAAAGACAAGAGGCTGTTTTCGCCCCAGAACGGATCTCAGGCCCGCCCCATATCCCCGCGGGGTGCGGAGCCGGCAGAGGGAGAGGCCACGGGTCGCCAGGGACGCTCCCAGGAGCGCGCTCAGGTGCACCAGCCGCTGCTCCACAGCTGCTCCCGCGCCGCCTCGGGAATGGGGCTCGGCTGAGGTCGCAGCTTTCCCGCCCGCAGGCTCGGGGGCGGGGCGGCCCCAGCCACAACCTCCGCGTCCCATCCCTCCTCCCCCGCTACCCCCTCCCCCCCCAGTGCAGCCCGGCCTCCACATCCTCCCGGCTTCTGTCCTTCCCGCGGTCCCCACGAGAGACATGGCCGGGAGCAGTGAGAAGGCGCCAGACTCCGGGCGAGGCGTCGTGGTAAATGCAAACTCCGGACCCCGGGCTCCCTAGCTCACTCCCTTGCCCCCCTTCGTAGCATCCTCTTTTAGCCGAAATGCGTTCCGGTGAGAACCGACCACGGCTTTGTTCCTCCTCCGGGCGGAGATCGCTGCCTCCTCGCATTCAGGCCTCCCCTCTCCACCCTGTCTGACGAAACCCCCTGCTAACATTGCTCCCTCCTCACTAGTTCCCAGTAACTCCTCCTCTCCCACCCTCCCTCGGGTTCCCGGCCTGGAAGCCTGCGTCCTCTCGGGTCTCCACTTCTGCTAACCACAAAGAACCTGGCCTGCGAGTTGGGGTCTGCGAAGATCCCAGGGTACAGCTCTAGCGGCCCTCCCTTCAGCGCTGCCTCCTCACTTCAATGAGTTTCAAGTTTTGTTTTCAAAAAAGCCACTGAGAATTCTTCAGGGCAGCCAAGCTATAGACTAGCACAAGTGAATGGAATTGGAGCCTTGAATCTGGGGCGCGGCTCTGCAGAAGTCAGCAGCCAGAGTGCCCGGCGCCTTGTCTGTGAAGGAAGGCAAACTGAATGTGTGAAATACCTAGTAAAGTGTCGAAACGGAAGGATGGAGGGTGGGGCCAGATCGGAACCTGTTCAACTCTGGGGATTCAGGTGTCAACCAGCGGGTAATCACCTCCCAGAATCCTAGCATCAAGCTCCAGCGGATGGCGGTTATGACTACCAGGATTGGTGTGAAAAGGTGTGCGGGTGGTGGGTGGGGCTGACTTGACACTAAGATTCTCTTCCCAGAGTTCAGTGTGTAATTCGCAGTTAATCTGTTTATGGAAATGAATGGACTGAATTAGAATGAGTGTGTTGGAAAGGAAACACCTCTCACTTAAATAGAACTGTTCAGATTGAAATGAGGGGTTCAGCTCTTAATTCAAGAGCAAGACATGCCTTTCTTAAAGGAGGGGTGCCTTTAGTCTGTTCTGCTAGTCTGGTCCCACTGATGGAGCAAGACAAAGGCTCTTTTCCCTGAAATGTGCATTCTTGGGGAGGGACCCAGGCAAGCAGTGTGAAAACTCATAGTCAAGATAACTCAGACAGCCAGGTGGACAACAGGAAAGAGAAAAACAATTAGGGGGAGGAGGTAAGTGTGATGTCTCTGCTCATATGTTCAGAGAGTTGTTGTGACATTTCACCCAGGATCTGAAGCATAAACAGAAGGTAAACATGGGGACCCAAGGCACAGAGAAGTGTCAGGGACAAAGAAGAGATCATTGTATGCGTTTTTACAATAGAAACACTCCAGTCATCATGGGTATGACAGACCAGACGTGAAGGGGAAATCATTAAATCAACTCTCATATTAAGTCTATAATGCTCACAGATCAGGCTACCCTGTTGGCAATTTGAAATCCATACTTAAACTCCAGAGTGTGATAGGGTAGATTTGGAAAATCATCAACAGAAGGTTAGTTAATATTTTGGGGATAAATGAAGAATGAAGTGGAAAATGGAAGAAATAAAAACAACTGTTTAAAAGAGATGCCCGGGGCCCAGATGCAAGCATTACACTGTGGCACAAAGCCAGCTGAAGGGACCACCAAGAGTGAAGAACTGTATGGGAGAAACCAAGAGAAGAGTAGGTGCCAGGAGAACACAGTTTCGTGGAAGTGAATATGCCAGGGTCATGAGATCATCAAGAGTGTCAGATGCTACCAACAGAGCAAGGATGGGGGTGGGCAAGAGGCCTTTATTATGGGGCATCTTTCAAATAGCTGCCCCTAGAATACTTAGAATACCACTGTCTGGTAAATACCAGATGCTTCTGAAGAACAGTGGCGTGTTCCGGCTGAATGCGTGCCTCAGAGGCAGAGCATTCGCCTTGCATCAAATCCACCCCCAACACCACTGTTAAAAATCAAAAGGATTTAAATTTAGATGTACTAATAGGATGAGTAAATTATTGAAATCTAAAAAGTCAGTGAAAGAACGGTGTAAATATAACAGTTTCATCTATTAGTGTCAACAGACACCTTCTTGAGAGAAATGCATGGTCATAGCAAGAGGTGCATAAGGAGAGAAGCTGTGTGTATCAGCTAGTGCAGGGTTTGGGCCCCAAGGGTAGCTGCTAAACTGCACAAAGTGCCCCCAAGGTTGGCATTAACAATAACCAGTGTGTGACGGAAATGCCCTCCGTGTATGTTAATTTCTGTGAACTCAGGTTGTAAAGTTCAGAGAACATTCAGGTGCTGAAGAAAAGGAGAAGCTGGGAAACCTGGAGAAGATGAGTGTGCTGGAAAAACAGATCCAAAATCTTATGGATGGTACAAAAAAACATCAAAAGGAAGTTATAACGATAAAAATACTAGCAGAAAAATAACAAAAATTAAAATAATAAAAACCAGGGGTTTATTGGATATTTCTTTTGTATTTTTGTCAAGTCTTTCATTTAATCTGAACAAATCTGTAAGTAGGTACTACACACCCTTTATTTTACAGAAAAAAAAAGAAGGCTCTTTGAGAATACATAAAGCCCACGTTATGTAGTCATGCTAGGCACATGGCTAGCAGGTGGCAGAAGCAGAATCTGAGCCCGGTTTCAAACACTGCTACATAGAAGACTGCAGCTCCAGAGGTAGGGCTGCTCTGGGGGAGTGGTGTGTTTATGGGAATGTGTTGCTCATGTAGAACTAGGGTAAAACTACTGAGTGGGGCAGTTGGAGGAGCTACAGGATGGACTAGTTAGAAAGATCAGGACAGCGGCTTTAGGAGAGCATCCAAGGTGTTTAGCAATGACTAGGAAGGAAAACCTGCGTGGGGAGAGCTGCGGGGGTAAAGGTACTGGGGAGGGGAGCAGAACGATTTACTCATGACCCAAGCAGGATTTGTGTAGAAGAGCGACTGCAAGAAACTCGAGCCATTCGTAGCCCAGCTCTACCAGAAAAAGTGTGCGTGAGCAGAGACGTCTCCCCTTCCAGGCAATGGAAAGAAGGGCAAAGACCATGGCTGATTTAGATGATAAAAATAAAAAATGGCTGAGGTATCCGCCCACACACAAGAGGGATGTGATCTCCTTAAGGCTCAGGGAACACTGAGGAGGAGAGGGCAGAAAGAATGTGGGAGCCTCAAGATGGGGAACAGGACTGGGAAAGAGCAGGATGTAGGCTTGGGAGCCATGTACTCCCCAGCAGCGGGTGTGCTGACAGAAGTCAGGCCCTCCTGACAGTCAGCTCTGAAGAGGGACTTGGTCACATGCTGCGGATCTGTTGGCAACCCACAGATTCTGGGAGGGGGAAGGAAGCATGGCTGCCCACCAGAATCCGATGGGAGGTCCAAACTCAGGTGACCCTGGTTAAACAATATGGGACAAAACAAAACCAAAGCTAATAGGGAAAGGTAATTATAGGGAGGAGGGGTTGGCCAGAAGGTTCCAGAGAGAAAAAGAGGGAAGGTAGATCCAGAATACATAGTGCACATGTATGAAAACATGAAATAACAATTTACTAATAGGAAAGTTAAAATGGGTCTTATCTACAAGTGACTTTTGGCATTTTAAAGACTAAAATAGTAGCACACAAAAATTGTTAAAGGAAAAGATGTAGACCGAGTTCAGAGATCTTGCTTGAAGTTGGTTGTCACTTGGTTTGAAGCTAGTAAAGTCACCAGATGCATAGTTCACACATCCTGGTTATTTCTCAGGGGTTAAGATCTTCTCTGTCCACCTGGCTTTTAGGGGTTGGGGTCTCAGACAGTTTGTGTTTTATCAATGTGTTGTCAAACGATCCATAGTCAGTACCTACACAACGAAGTTTGGGAAAAGATGAGAAAGATCAAAGTTACTGCTGAGCTTTTGTTCTGCTTGACTCTCTCCTTCCCGTTCGCCTATCCTCATTCCCATGCGGGTGGAGTGGCAATATGTGAGAATAAATACGAGGAAGAGAAAGCATGCAGGAGAGGAAGGTGTTGCATTGGGATCCAAAGTGTCCTGTGGCCTGTTGAGCTGTCCTTGCGTTAGCAGAAGAACACGGGCCCTTCTTTCAGTACCTCTTGTGTCCATTGTTCTGACACGGTAGAGCTGGTCTCTGGGGCTGGGCCTGTTGCTGTTGCTGTTTGGGATTCTGTGCTGATGGCTAGAGAGGCACAGGCGTGAAAAGCAATGACAATAGTCTGCCTGCAGGGAGGAGCAGGGCCAAGTGCATGGAGCTTGGAGGGGGACGGAAGCAGACTTAGTCTGTGCCATGTGTCTCTGAGCCGCTTTTTCTCCCTGGGAAGAAACAGTCTAAGAAGAAAAACAAAACAGGTTGTCGTTGTGCTTTAAATGGGAACAAGAGAGTTAGATGGGCTCTGGATTTGGACGTGGTATAAGGTGACTCAGTTTCTGTGTTTGTCACTTCTCCAGCTGGGAGATGTTTTGCCTCTTTGAACAGAGAAAGCATTGTGTGGAGTAAACTTGGACCATGTTATCTGTGATCCTGAAACTATTTAAAGATTTGTTTTTTATTTTTTGTTTTAAAGCAAGTGAATCCATTACCTAAGGTTCAGAGACACCCTGCATCCCTTCAGGAATAGACTTTCTCATAACACGATTTGTGTGCAAAGACAGGAAAACAGGCCCAGAGCCTCTTGTCTCTGAGTGTTTTATCTCCGCAGTGAAAACACCATTTCAGATTAGCCAGAAACAATGGCCACTTGTGATTGTTAGAACAGTTTCTACCAGATTCAATTCACTGCTTGAGCTGGGGTAGTAAGAGTTTGAAAATTACACTGAGGTTTTTCCTTAAATGAGTCAAAGCCTGCTTATGTAAATGACTGTGAGTTATACGGACTACTGATGCTTCAGTATAGTTACATGGCCAGTGTCACTAAGCACTATAGACCATGTGCTAGTGAGTCTTATATTATTTGTCCTATTTAACCTTCACACTAGCCATGTGAGGCAGCCATTGGCTTTATTTTAGAAATATTAATATGCCCCAGGTCCTATAGCTAACAGATTACCCAGAGGAGGTAGAGTTTGACATCTGTGATATCCACCATTACTCAGATAGCTCTGAGCTATTGATTGCTTTGACCATTTTCATGTAAAGATTTGTTTCATAATTTTTTTATCATCATTTCCTTCTCTTTGGCACACGCATGTGCGTTGGGAGAGTTTTGCGTTTCAATACTTGTTCTGCACTAGTGATTGCATGCACTATTGATGCTATCCACTCCATGGGTTTTATTCTATCCTAGAGAAAAGGGAGTGAGGACCGGGCACTGCGGTACACACCTTTCATCCCAGCACCCAGGAGACAGAGGCAGAAGCAGCTGGGTCTCTGTGAATTTTACCTCCCAGACTGGTCTGCCTCTCTAGTTCCAGGATAGTCAGGCCTACAAAGTGAGAGCCTGTCTCAAAAACGAAAGAAAGAAAAGGGAAACAGGGTCTCCTAATCTGTAAAAGTGGTAGGAAAAGTTAGAGCGGAGCCTGACCTTGCCATAGAGAGCAATCTCTGTAATTCAAGGCAAAGATCTGCAAGGATTCGCATGCTGGGGAGGAGTTAGCTTGAGAGACCACTGGTTACAGTGCCAGCAGACAAGCACCAGGAAGTGGAGGGGTAGCATCACGTGTCCAGAAGGAAAGTGATTGGATGACCTCCCTGGAACATCGTTACTGTGCCAGGGGCTCTCGCACAGACTGAATGCCATTCTGGTGCAGCTCTTTGGATTCTGAGCAGCCCCTCTGGTGTTAGAGGTCACAGCCGGCTCCTGGAACTTCCAGGTGGGAGCCAGTGTTGCTCTGTACACGTTCACCAGTCACACCAACCAGTGTGCTGGTAAGGTCCAGCAAATGTGACCCTTTCTGAGTGTGTGGATGTTATACACTCTTTGAATCTCCAGAGCTGTGAAGAGTAGGTCTTTCCGTCATGAGGAGACAAGGTGAGGGCTGAGACTGGAGTTATGAGGGAAAGACTGTCTCATTCATTTGATTGTTCAGTATTTGTAGTACTCAACACTAGATCTCAGGTCAGTGGTCTGGGTACTAGGGATTGAACAAAAAGTAAAATGAAGTCTTCCAGAAGGAACACATGTCCTAGAGGGGTGAGACAAGTCAGAATACACACACACATGCACACACACGTACACACACACATATACACACACAGCACACACAAGCTCACACACGCATACACTCTCACACACACTCATGTGCACACACCCTCATACACACTCACATAGTAGTAATATACGCTATGAAGGAAAGTAAACTTAGATATAAAGGCTACAGAAAGAGGATGGGAAAGGAGGGGAGTGCCAGTTTGTCTTTGTGCTCAGAAAAGTTTTCTCTGTAAAGGTAACAAAGACTGGAGAAAAATAACATGCAAGCCATGTGGTCATCTGCAGGAAGAGTATTGTAGGCTAAAGAAAGAGCAAAATACTAAACATTTTCAGCAGATTCAGTCAGTGAGGAGTAAGTGGTTGGAGCAGAGAGAAGGAGAGAGAGAATCAAGAGAGGGGCACTGTTGTGGCCACAGTGAGGACTCTAGGTTTTACTCATCGTGAAGCGAGAAGCCCTTGAAAAAGTTTGATCAGGATTATGCCATGATGGGAAATTCACTCCACAACACTCGCTATGCCTATCATGGTGGGAGAAGGAAGGCAGGCTTGGCCATTTCAGCAGCTGTCCAGGCTGAAATGATGGCCGCATAGACCCAGATCAGGGTAGACAGGGAGGGAGCAGGGGAGCTCGCTCAGGCGCGGTTCTGCTCACCCTGGGAGGGAACTGGGGAGAGGATGAACTACTGAGGCACAAAGATTAAAGGAAGGAACGAAGCCAATGTCAAGGTCTTGGTCTGAAGAGCTAGAAGAGCATGCTGAGATAGGGAAGGGATAAATTTGGGGAAAAATAGCATGAGTTTCGTCTGACTAGAGACCAAAATTGAATGAGAGTGGTGCGGGCTGTGCTATAAAACATCCTTTCTAAATCCCGAGTCAAAGGGAGCGGGTTTTGAGTCCTCCATACAGAGGAGGGTAGGAGAGGGGTGGGGAATGTCTCAGTACGTGATGGAGTGACAGGAATGGACTCTAAACCAGCCACGAACAGATAAGACAGAGCAGGAGAATGGGAGGTGTGAAAACGTTCCCAAAGAACTGGAGGTGGAGCCTTTGCTAAAGCAGAGCTGCAGAGAAGCCCAAGGGAATAGGGTAGAGGACAGCAACGTGAGAGCAGTCAGCGGAGCTTCCAGGAAGTCGTGGGCTTGACCTGAGCTTCCAAGAAGGAGGTGAACTTTGGCATAGAGACAGAGGGAGCAGAAACAAGGGCAGTGTGTCAGAGAGGTGAATGAAATCAGGACTGGGAAGAATTAGGTGTCCTGGAGACCCCCAGAACGCCACAGGCTATAGTCATTGCTCTTGGTTGGCCACCAGAACTTGATGGTAAGACCCTATTGCTGAAAATATCACACACCTTGATCACAGGGCATGGAAGAGTCAAGTTGGTTCTAACTAAGAAGCTTCCTCCCTTCCAGTTAGTGTTCATAGTGCTGGAAAGTGCTGTGCACTATGTGGTAGAATGATTGGCAGGCAGGGTACACCTGTAGGAACCCTAGTGACCTGAGTTTTATGGGTGCAACCACCACCTTCTGACGAACTTGAGGCCTGCGCCACAGGTACTGCAAATATGGCCCAGAACCCATGATTGGGAAGCTCGTAGGTTGCAACAGTGAACCTTTTACAATTATTTTTCGAAATGATATAGTATCAAACTAACCTGTAAATTCCTGTCCCTTGGGCCAGGACTGGTGGTGTACACTTTTAATTCCAGCACTCGGGAGGCAGAAACAGATGACTTTCTGTGAGTTCAAGGCCGTCCTAGTCTACAAGATGAATTCCAGGACAGTCAGGGTTGCTACAGAGAAACCTTGCCTTGAAAAACAAACAAACAAACAAACAAAAAACCAAAAAGCAAACAAATAAGCCAAAAAAAATCCTGACTCTCTACCCATAGATTAGTGCAGCTCTCAACCTCATCAGAGAAGTTCTTTTGTACACTGGACGCCCACTAACCACTAATGCAGAGAGTCCCAAAGCAAAGAGAATAAGTCACTGTGGAGAAGCCATCCACAAACAGGACATCTGCATCACGCCCCTTCCCTCAAGGCTCAGGAACCAGCTCAGGAGAGGGAGCAGAAACATTTAACTAGCCAGAGGTCAGGGAGGACCGGAGGGCAGTCATGAATTCACAGCACACGTGGTTTCCTGCAGATCAATGCAGCCCACGTTATAGCGTGGAGAGGAGTTTAACTAAGGAGCTAATGAGCACTGATGGCTTCTGGGACAAGAAAAGTCCATTTTCTCTAAGGGCATAGCATCTAGTAGATCAATCACGCTCCAGTGAATAACAGCCCCATGTCCTTCAGTACAAAGGCAACACAAACTGAACTCAATGGGTTAAAAAAATGAATATGAAATTGTAGAAGTGGTTGGTAGTGGATCAATCTGAAAGAAGCGAGGAGGAAAAGTTGGGGATGAATATGATCAAAATACATTGCATGCATGTACAAAATGCTCAGACTTAACAAAGTATTACAGATATATGATACACATACACAGAATCATGACTAGACTAGAAACCAATCTGAGGGCAAGGGAAGGGATTAGATGTAGAAATGAGGCAGACACACAGCACAGGCCTGTGTTGTAAAAGCCCTCTGTGGCTCAAAGCTGGACAGGGTGGTCCAGACGGTGTGGAAAATGGTTAAAGAAGGAGAGCTACGAATCCTTATGCAGAAAGGTTTTCAGGCATGGCATTTTCACTACTGCATCCTTCTTGCTTATGTGAAAGGGAAAGCCGCGTTCTCCTTCATTTCCTTCCACATCTCATTATTCTAACCAGAAAACTTGTGCATTAAGTCTCAAGCAAGAGAAAGAGTCTCTGGCTTGTTACCAGGCTGTGTTCTGTGAACAAACCCGTTTTCTTGGAGTTTCACATCCTAAGACCGACTGACGTTCTTTAAAAAGAATCTCCTGTTTTAGTCTTTACCGCACTGGTGGGGGCACCGAGAAGTCTGGGCTGGCTGTGACCCCGGGATATACTTTTTATAAGTACCTCACCTTCCCCAGCAAATGAGGCAATTCATAGTGAAGAGAAATGCAGAACGTATCATAATACTGTATAATATACAATTATAAATGTGTATAATGTAGTCATAATCTTTTTATAATATAGACACAAAGTACATGCTTATTATACATATACCAATTACAGTGCTAGAGACTGAGCTTAGGGCTGCAGATACGCTGGATGCTCACTCTGTTATTGAGTTGCACCGATATAGTGCTTACATACACGTGATCTCTATACCGTACCATCAGGTTAGCTATAAGACATTGAGTTTAGGGACTAGAGAGATGGCTGGGTAGTTAAGAGCACTTACTGCTCTTGGGAGGGCCCAGGTTCAGTTCCCAGCACCTACATCAATTAGTTAGCAACCACTTACAACTCTGTTTCCAGGGCGTCAGCTGGTCTCTGGCTTCTGAGCTGACCTTTGAGGATACCTGCTTGCATGTAGCACACCCAAACTCATGCAGGCACACACACAAGTAAATAAATACAATAAATCATTTTTAAAAGGATTAGGCTTGCATTTTCTATTGTGTGATTGCCAATAGTAGAGTGGAGCTCACCGTTGATCTTACGACTCCCTCGTTTCATCAGGTTGCATAAATAATAACCTAGTTAGGAGTGGAGCACACTGTTGTCTCAGTGCTGCCTTGTTCTATCACATTGCATAAACCATGACCTCTTACTAGGCTTTTCAGAGTTCAAGGGAATATATTGATATATTGAGATCTGCAGACCTTTTCTCTGTGTTCAACATTATTCTCTTTTCAAATGATGGGATTTTTTCTTGTTATTGACATTAAAATATAAATTAATAATGAAAAATAACCATAACCGAACTACTTTGATTTACAGCTTTTGGACAACTGGCCAGGATATGACTTGGATTTGTTCACGTACCCACAGCACTATTACGGCGATCTGGAGTGTGTGCTCCTCCCTCATGGCATCATAGTTGACAGGTGAGTGCTGTGTCCTGTGTCAGCGCTGCATTGGGGCGGCCCCCTCTTGTGTGACTCCTACAGGACTGTTAGGGACTTTACTTGGTGGCTGGGAGAACTTCTCTAGGGTAGCAAATCTGAACACAAGGAGTATGGGTCTTTACGGAATGGTGTCTGTAGGCGTTCACTCAGGAAGGTTAGTAAGAAGGATATACATGTATAAGCTATTATAAATAATACCCTCCCGCACCCAAATAAGCAGTGCCCTGAACAAACCATGGGGAAGAGCACCGAAAAATGGCTTTTCACCCAGAAATATCTTTGTCTCACAGATTTTTGGTTAACCAGGGAGCATTAGGAAGTGAACTTTACCTCCGCAGGACACACTCTTAAAACCCTGACTGTCCCTGCAACTTTCCTTCCCTTTGGAAGGGACACGCAGTGTGTCACAGGTCAGACAGTCACCTGTGTGTGATTGTGTCTATCAGGTGTAATGGTAATAATAAAATGCTGTGGATCCCTGGTGGCTGCAGCGGCAGAAATGCTGCAGGTCCCTGAGCAATGGCAGTGGGCTATGTGGCTGCAGGCCGCAAACAGTGGGTCCCCAGAGCAGCCAGTCCCAGGCAGGGATGGTGCAGTTTTCCAAGTGGCTGCAGCAGGCCACAAGGAGAGACAGACAGGTGGGCACACCAGGAAACCACACTGCAGGTTTCCGAAGGCGGCTGGTCCAGGGCAAGGAGCCACGCAGCTGGTCAGAGACAGAAACATGGTTAGGCACACCATACAGAGTGAAGTTGGATATTTATTTAGTGGGTTATAGAGGGGAAAGGGAGAAGGGGAGAAGAGCAGAGAGGCGGGGAGAGAGAGAGAAACAGAGAGAGAGAAACAGAGAGAGACAGAGAGAGGGAGGGAAGGGAAAAGTGGGGAGAGTGGAGTGAGGCAGAAGCTGCCTCTTTGGGGGGGAGAGACCAGAAAAGGAAAAGGAAGAGACTCAGGCTGCAAGCAGGAAGGAAGATCTGCTTGCCTCAGCAGGGGAGGGGGGAGGGGAATGGGATTGTCTCTTAAAGGGACAGAACAGATTATTACTTCAGGGGTAATGTTTTAAAAATAACAGAACGTGCAACTTGAAACTCTGTGAAGAGTTCAGATGTTTCTCTCCCGTTCTCGGTCCTTCACTTCCAGTCAGTCCTAGGCACTTCACCCTACTCTTGGTTTCCAAAGGCTGCCTCTGAGTCACTATCATGGATCTGGATTTGTAGGTGTAGCCCTTTAACAGAACCACCTCAGTACTTGAACCATCTAGCCTGTTCTTGTACCAAGACTGAATAAGTTCATGTTCACAGGGAAGTCAAGCTTCCTGGTGTTTAGAGCCTAAGGCTGGGAATCAGCAACTCCTCAGAGGTCCAGACCCAGAGAGAGGAAGACAGTGGAGTGAAACGCTGGTGTCCCCTGGCTCACTCTTCCATATGTAGTATTTCTACCTCTATTGCTTTTTAATCTGTTATACTCTCGTGAGGTTAAATTTAACTCTGAACCAAGTCCTTAAAGCAAAAGAAAAGTTAAAAAATATCCATAAGACACTTTCCCATACATTGTTACTGTCAGTAAGAAAAAGGACTCATACAAACTCCTAGATTGTATAAGATTTCTTTGGGTTGTTGTTTTGGTTTGGTTTGTTTTAGTTTTTTGAGACAGGGTTTTTCTATGTAACAGTTCTGGCTGTCCTGGAACTCATTTTTTAGCCAGACTGGCCTTGAACTCACTGAGATCCTCCTGTCTCTGCCTCCTGAGTGCTGGGATTAAAGGCATGCACCCCCACCGCCTGACTAGATTGCATAAGATTTCTATTGCCTGAGACTTGTATGTTTTTTATTGTCTCAACTCACAGTGTATCATAGAAAATAAATTCTAGTTCGAAGTTTATCACGGCCTAAGATGGATTTTCCATGGCAACCATATTTGATTCTTAGAAACGGAAGATTTTCCATCAAATAAATTTAGGGAATTTTACAGTTTCTCAAAGTGCAAAATCTCATTAACATATTAAAGATTGGGAAATATTGCCTCCCAAAACTGTAATGAAGGCTCTTGCCTTCAGCAATTACATCAGCTTAATGTGTGCAAAAAAAAAAAAAACAAAAACTTCACTTCATTTGTTCACTTTTTCAAACACATCACAAGCAATTTCCCCTAGTATCTATCAGTTTGGGAGGCCTTGTGTATAAACAAAATCTCACTTTTCTCACTTGAATCTTGTGGCTTTAGTTAATTGTGCCCTGACTGAAAGCATAATCAAATCTGGGGAAAAGGCCAGGAAATCTTTAAAAGGACCCTAGCCTTTTCCCTATACAGTGGATCTGACCAGAGAACTTGGTGGAGTATGTATTGTTACCCTTTATGTAAAAAAATACTATGTCATGGTCCAGGGTGGGGTCCAGGATATCAGTCCTCATCTTTAAAACAAACATTTGACACATTGTACAGACTTCAGAATAGAGTTCACACAATATGGGAAATGAACCCAAGATATCAGTACATTTTTACTCTTGGACCCCATCTCCACTATCCAGTCTTGCAATTATGTTCACCTACAGTCAGGTTACTTATCAGCTTTCTTTCCCTTGAAATTTCTCTGAATGTGTCATGAAAATAAAGTCATATAATATCTAATCATCAATCCAGCAGAGAACCTTTGAACCTCTAATTTGGACTTGTGAACAGTGTATGTACATTTCTACATTTCGTGGTGTGGATGTATCTTTTTGTTTCTTCTGAATGGGGTTCTTGGGGTAGAATTTTGGGCTTCCTAGTGAGTTTGAACAACTGCAGGTTGTTTCCCAAAGAGGCTGTGACCTCAGTAATAGTTCAGCAGGTTCCCAGTTTTCTCCACATATTTGTTAACATTTTGTATTGTCTGTCCTTTGAGTCACAGATAACCTACTATAAGTACAATGATATCTCCCTGTCATTTGATCTTAGACTTTCTGAACCATTTGTGTGCTTATTGGCTACTCATAACCTTTTTCTGTGGGGATTAAAGGTTCTTATCCTAGCCCTTTGCCAGTTTTCTTATTTTGTTGTATTCCTGTTGAGTTATAAAAGGTATGTGTGTATATATATATATATATATGTGTGTGTGTGTGTGTGTGTGTGTGTATGTGTGTGTGTATGTATGTATGTATGTATGTATAATCATATAAAATTATATAGTATAATTATGTAAGTAGATATATTAGATACAAATCCTTTATCAGGTTATGGTTTAAAAATATTTTTCCAGTGTCTGGTTTTGTCATTTTCTTATTGGACTCTTTTGAGAATAATGTATATTCTGTTGTTTGGTGGAATGCTATTGAAGAAGAGAGGGCCTGCTTTTGGTCCTGGCTACCCTGCTAGCTTACACCTGAAATAACCACACAAAACTGTATTCATTTAAACACTCCCTGGCCCATTATCTCCAGCCTCTTATTGGCTAACTCTCACATCTTGATTTAATCTATTTCTGTTAATCTGTATGTCACCACGAGGTCGTGGCTTACCGGGAAAGATTCAGCATGTCTGACCTGGCAGCTCCATGGTGGCTCTCTGTCTACTCTTCTTCCCAGCATCCAGTTCTGTCTACTCTGCCTACTTAAGTGCTGCCCTATCAAATGGATGAGGAAGTTTCTTTATTCAACCAATGAAAGCAACACGTAGATAGAAGAACCTCCTAACCCAGAATGCTTCACACTTATCAGCTGGAACCAGTTTATTGATGGGTTGTTCAACTTTACCCTTATTGATTTTCCAACTGCTGGATCTTTCAAGCCTAGTAGAGGGAGTGAAAAGTCTCTAAGTGCAGTAGTGGATACATCTGTTTCTCCTTGCTCTATCAGTCATTGGGCACCCAAGGCATACAGTAAGGACTTTGGCATTTTCCTCAGGAGCCAACAGGACTGATGAGGATGCAATGAGCATCTTTAGTCCTGATCGTTTTCCTTCCGTTCTGACTGAAAGTAAGATGGTCTCTTCAGCTTCCTTTTGTTCTGCATCTGCATGCATGTTCTTCTCTAGCCTCTCACTTTAATCTGAGTCTTTACATTTAAAGTGGGAT
Organism: Myodes glareolus; assembly: GCF_982192425.1. Taxonomy (NCBI): domain Eukaryota; kingdom Metazoa; phylum Chordata; class Mammalia; order Rodentia; family Cricetidae; genus Myodes; species Myodes glareolus. Next base: position 6,679,248 of record NC_142039.1, read on the forward strand.
TTGGGGGACTAGGGAGGTGCTCAGTTGGTAAAGTACTTGCTGTTCTTTGGATATGAGTTTGAGCCCCAGAAGGGAGGAAAAAGGTTGGTGCCTGTAGTTCCAGTTCTGGGGTGAGAGAGATAGGCAGAGCCTGGGGCTTGCAGAGCAGCCAGCTTATCATAAGTGATAAGCTCCAGGACCCGCTGAGAGACCTGTCTCAAAAAATATGATGGACAGCTTCCATAAAATGATACCCTAGGTTGGCCCTTGACTTACAAATGTACATGCACTTGCATATATATGCATGCAGAATCCCCCACATACACATGTGCACACACACACACACACACACACCACAGTGGTATGTATTTACACATGTGTACATACACTAAATAAATAAATGTCATATGAATTTATGAATTCAAATGCCTTTTGTAAGATCTGATGTATAATACTTTGGTGATCAAGTTTAGAAAAACATGCCATGTGGTAGTGGTCAACTTCTTTAATCCCAGCATTTGGGAGACAGAGGCAGGCAGATATCTGTGAGTTAGAGGTCAGCCTGGTCTAGAAAGCAAGTTCCAGGACAGCGAGGACTATTATATAGAGAAATTCTGTTTCAAAAAAACAAACAAAAATTTAGATAAACACTGCCTGAAAACATAGCCAACATTCTATATGTGAACATTTACAAAGTATAATATAGAATCCATCTAATATGCAGAATATAGAGATTATCAAATTGTTTATGCATATATACATAATTTTGTCTCTTTTAATCTAATCCAACTTTAAATGTTAGTGGGGATTTTCTTTTTGAAGTACATGCTTGAGATCCTGCCTCTGTTTAAGTTTCAGTTTTGTGGGGGAGTATCTATGCCCCTGTAGATATGGAATGAGTAGGAACCTGTGAAGACAGCTCCAGTGAGCTGCCAGAGCAGGCAAGGCCAGTTCCTTGCCTCCAGGAGCATCCTCCATATTTGATTTCACACCATATCGTACCTCTTGCCATTGCATGGGAGCATCTCTCCCATATATGCTGTCTCTGTTCCTTTGGTGAATATAGGACCTTTTTGTTACGTTGAACTTTACTTTTCTTCTAGCATAAGGTAAGTGAGTCACTCCCTGTCTTACGGTTTTTTTTGCTGTGATAAAACACCAGGACCAAAAGCAACTTGGGGAGGAGAGGATTTATTTCACCCTATACTCCCAGGTAACAGTCCATCACTGGGGGAAGTCAGAACAGGAACTCGAGCAGGGTGGGAATTTGAAGGCAGGAGCTGGAGCAGAGGCTACTGAGGAAGGCTTCTTACTGCCTTGCTCCTCGTAGCTTGCTCAGCTTGCTTTTCTCCACACCCAGGACCATCTGCTCACATGATCTGAGCCCTCCTCACATCAGTCATAATCTACACAGCATCCCACAGACTCGCCTACAGGCCAGTCTCATGGAGGCATTGTTTCAGTTAGATCCCTCTTCCCACATAGGTCTAGGTCTGTAACAAGTTAGAAGACAGCCGGTTGGCACTCTCTCTCTTTCCACTTCCTTCCTTGTGAAATGAGGCTATCACCAGATACCATCAGAACATTCTAAAGTTTAGCAAGCAGGTTCTGTAATGATAGAAGGACAGATAGCATGCGTGAGCTCTAGCACCTCAGTGCTTACGACATACAGCAGCTGTGATGTTGCTGTGATGTGCTCGGGAATCTGTTTTCACCTTACCAGAACTTATCCGCCTGAAGCTCTGTTTCCCAAGTTTTTCTCCATATTCACCTGAGTGATCCGATCTGTATGAAACGTCATACTGTTTGTTAGTTGTGCCATAATGTATCTTTCTTTTCTTCGTTTTTCCAGAATTGAGCGGCTGGCCAAGGATATAATGAATGACATAGGCTTCCATGATATTCTGGTCCTGTGTGTGCTGAAAGGAGGTTACAAATTCTGTGCTGATCTGGTAGAGCACCTTAAGAACATCAGTCGAAATTCAGATAGATTTGTCTCTATGAAGGTTGACTTCATCAGACTAAAAAGTTACAAGGTAAGTCATTACATGTTCTATTTTTTTATTGCATGACTATTAGAACTCACAATTCCTTAGAACAAAAGAACAAGTTATGAAAATGAAGAGTCTTGTGTCTAAATATTGTAATGTTTTTGTTGTTACTGTTTATTTTCAAAATAGGGATTCTCTGTGTAGCCTTGGCTACCCTGAAACTCTTGAGAGCCCAGGCTCTCCTTGAACTCAGAAATCTGTCTGACTTGGCCTCTTGACTACTGGGATTAAAGGCATCACCACCACGCCCAGTTTGAGCATAATTTTTTAAATGACAATGATAAGAATTTAAATAATATTCCTCTATTTTCACATATGTGGAAAATCATTCTTTGGGAATAATTCATGCATTTGTTCATGTGAGTAAAGCCAATGAGTGTGACCAGAGTGAAGAAAACCCAGGGGAGACCGATGTGCTTTTATGCTGTTATTCTTAGTCCTGGAGCCCCGTGGGAGGGAGTCCGAACCCAATGGGGAGATGTAGTTCTCTGCCACTATCACCTGAGGTAGAGAAGGGAAGTCTGGAGGGGATGCCAATGTGGGGAGACCAGGCCAGGGATCTTCCACAGAAGCTCTCCACCAACTTCTGATAGTTCCCTAGCCACCTCTGGATGGAACTGATACCAGTGGTTTTTCAAACATACCCTTCGCTTAGTCGCTTTTCACCAAAACGTTAACTGTGTGACATTTGTTGTTTAATGATCAATAAGTCACTAAAGCTAGTGTGCTATTCATTTAGAACATCCTTTGGTCAAAACCATAACAGAATCTTCATTGACTAAACCACCTTGGCACATTTGAATTTTGTAGTCAGCCTTAATTGTCTTCCTATCGGTCCATGCCCACACCATCACAAACTGAATGGCAGAAATCAACACAGGTTTATTCACGGACAGTTTCTTGGTTAGAAATCCAAATGCATTTCTGGCTAGGGTCTCTGTTCCTAGATGGATTCTGATCTGCTGTGCTTCAGGGTCGATTTCCAGGAACTCCAACTGTAGCCAGAAGTCAGTTCCCACCTCCTTCCTGTAGCTGTGCTGGATTTGACTTCCACCCCTCCGGCTTTCAGGTCTTGCCCCAAGACCTCCCCAAGGTCATTTCACAAGGTGTTTCAGCCCCTTCTCCACCTCAGCTGGAAGCTCACCCTTCAGGGAAGGACCCCACCCTTCTAAGCGCAAGTGATTAGGTCTTGTTCACCCAGTCAGCTGACTAGACTTCCAACCTTGGGAGGGATTTCTGGCCACATTTTTAAGTTCCATTCACACTAAAATGAGGAGGATTGTTCAGGGCCTGTGCTCCAGGAAGAGCCTTGATCTCAGTTAGGATTTTTATTGCTGTGATCAAACACTAGGACCAGAAACATCTAGGAGAGGAAAGCATTTATTTCACCTCACAACTCTCAGGTCATACTCCACTGATGAAAGAAGTCAGGGCAGGCATTCAGGCAGGAACCTGGAGGCAGGAATTTAAGCAGAGCCATGGAGGAATGCTGCTCACTGGCTTGCTCAATGTGGGATGCGGCTGTGTGGGAATGTTGTCCCCAGTGAGCTGGGTTCTCCCACATCAGTCATCAATCAAAAAACTGCATTACAGACTTGCCCACAGGCCTCTCTTACAAAGGCATCTTTCTCAGTTGAGAAGCTTCCCTGCTGACTCTAACTTATGTCAAGTTGACATAAAAATAGCCAGCAAGGCCATCTGGAGGTGTGCCTGGAATTCTGCCGAGGTTTTCATGTGGCACTTCTCCAGCTGCCTCAGGTCTAGGGTGTCTGTAGATGGGCTAACATTTCTTAAGATGCATCTTCTGAATTCCTGAATCTCCCGGATACAGTGAAGATGCTTTTGTTTTTATGTGGGCATCCTCACCTGCTTGATGGATTCTGTGCTCTCATGAAAACTTTCCTTTCTACTTTCCTCTCTTCTTGGACTAAATAGCTGTCCTTCCATCTTAACCAGATTTTTCTCACTTGGCCCTGGTCTTCACTGTGTTGTTCTAGCACATTAAAAAAAAAAGTCTTTTTTAAGATCTTTGTAGAGCGAAAGTTGAAGAGTGAAAGTGAGGTAGGTTTCCTGAGGTTTAATTTCTATGCAGAAGCGTTTATCCCTGTAATTTACAGCTCTGCTCAGGTTCAACCACACAGCTCACTGTGCAGGGGTCTTCGATCCGTGTAGTTCCCTGTCACTCCGCCTGCCCTGTTGTTCTTACGCTAAGTCTTCAGAACCCCAGGGCCCTGGAAACTACTGTTAGGTTTTCTCTTCCGAGTGTTTTCTTTCTAGCACCTTCCATATTTTTGCCTTTTTAAAAATTATTTTTTCAATGGTAGTTAGTAATCCCTTGATTTTTCTCCATTATCTTACTCTTTTGATTTGCATCAACTCTTATGGTTTTTGTTTCCCTCTTAATGTTTGCTTTTTCTCTCCTGGTTTCGTAAGACGGAGATTTAGTTCAAAGGTTTGGGATATTTCTTGTTGTCCACTATAAACATGTGATGATGTCAACTTTCCTTTAAGAACATTTTTAGCTACATCTCATAGATTTTAATTTTAATTTTAAAATCATCTCCCGAGCCCTTACCTCATGTAACAGTCTGTCTGCTCACTCAGGCAAGATATTCCTCTAAATACATAGCATCCAAAATGGAGGGGAACCCATAGTCATAGCCTGGTCCTTGACGTGAGTAACTCTCCACCCATGGCTCATACACTGTCCCCATTCAGAAATGCCTCAGTGCTAGGTCACGCTGGAACTGGTCATCTCCTTGCAAAACTGAATTCTTTCAGCCTGCCTGAGGGTAAAGGTCAATAAAAAATGAAGCCCTAATAAATGAGGAGGAGGGGACTAGCTCACTTTTCTCTGAGGCATCTGGTGCTCCTTCCCTCCTCCACATCTATGCGTGCATCTTGAAAACATCTCAGTGATAATTTGATTCTGACTGTACCTTTATGACTGCTGTTTGGATGTTTTCCCCCAGCTGGTGGTACTCTAGGAGGCTGTGGGGTCTTGCTGGAGAAAGCGGACATGGGCTGGGGTCACACTTTGAAGTTTATAGTCTGGATCTAGCACCTCTCTTGCTCGCTCTGCCTCCTGGTTTGCTGTGATGAGAGCAGCTTGTGCCACATACTTCAGCCGATCTACTCCTCTGTGCCTTGGGGACTGAAATCCTTGGGCCATACATCCTTCTTCCTACGTTTCTGTCAAGTACTGCGGTCATGATGACAACACCCTTCACACACACACACACACACACACACACACACACACACACACAGAGTTAATCACTCTGGAAATGCCCTCACATACACACACCCAGATGTATCTCCTGGATGATTTGAAATGCTCTTAAGTGGAAAATAACGACCACCGCTTCTATCCTGTTGTCTTATGTGTTATGTCACACATAAGCTAGGGTAACTCATGTGTGACACTGAATGACAAGGATGATTTAGTATTCTTGCCTTTCTCCTGCTTCAGTGCCCCAGGTGGGAGCCATTTCCACTGTGTTCTAGGGAAACAATACGATTCTGAGACTAGCAAGCGAAAAGTTCGTTTCTCCATTTCCAGCCCTCAGCCTCAGTAGCTTACATCAGGGGCACTCTTCCCAAGGATGTTCCATTGAATGGACCTTCTTGTGGACAGAGGGCTCTAAACATCTCAGTGCTTTAGGCAGTCTGACTTGTCTTTGTTCTTATGCTAAAAATACAGAAAACATAGAATAAATTTGCATGAGTGATAGCAATCTAGAGACCAATGGCTTAGAAATTAGCATGAAACCGTTGTATTATTTATTAAAATCTTTTGAGATTTATTATTTTGTATTTTATGTATATGAGTGTTCTATTTGTATATATGCATGCATGATGGAAGAGGGTATCAGATAGAAGAGGGCATCAGATCCCAGTACAGATGGCTATGAGTCACCACGTGGGTGCTGGGAATTGAACTCAGGTTCTCTGGAAGAGTAACCAGTGTCCTTAACCACTGAGGCATCTCTCCAGTCCAAGACTGGTGGATTATGGGCATGGTAACTATTCCTGTGCTTGAAAGGAAGGAAGGGCCCTGGTACCCTGAATTCCCTAACACTGAATCCTCCTCCCTCCCTTTCACTCTTCCTCCCTCTATCCCTTCCATTTTCCCGCCAGTTCCTCCTCTGTCTTTCTTTCTACTGATGCTCAGCTAGTGCTTCACAGCAGTCATTACCTCTCCTGACCCTGTCAGGAGTGCTGCTAGTGCTCTCTCCCACCTGTCACACAGTGACACAAGCCAAGAAGCAGTAGGATTGATGTCATAATCCACACCCAGCTGTCTCTCAGGCCTGTGTCCATTGTAGCAAGCAAACATTTCCCACAGAATTCCCCAGGGCTTTCCGAGAAAACTTCACTGTTTTATAAACTATTGGTATGTTTGCTAACATTTTAGGAAATCAGTTATGCATTCTTCTTAAAATATACACAAGAGAAATATTAAGTATGTATAAATAATGGTCATCATTATGTAAAAATTTGCTTTTAAGAAGCAATCAAATCTGAAAACCTAGCATGAACAAAAAGAAATTACATGCGTGACATTCCATATGCATACATGTAAATATGCTCAGTAGTGTGTCCTATAATATTTGTTTGGGTGGAAACGTCACCCCAGACCCTGGCATCCATATACCCAAAGAGTCTGGAATGTTTGGGTTAAGGCTTCACCCTAGTCCCTGGCATCCCTATGTCCAAAGAGTCTGGAATGTTAGGGTGAAAGCTCCATCCCAAGCCCCCTCCCCTAGGAGTTGACTAAGTCCAGACTCCACTCCCGAGAAAGCCCGCCAAACGAAGACCCCCCCTACTCAGAGATGCTCAAGACCTTTCCCACAGGGCATTTAAACAGCCCCCTAGAGAAAAAACGTGTGGTTTCCTGGTCTTCCTTCCCAGTCTCCTCTCTGGGGGTTAGAAGGACACCCTGGAGCATTAGTATTTATTAAACCTGGGCTTTTTCTAATTTGGTTTGATTTGGTCTGATTTGGATTATTGCAAATAATAATAAAGTGAAGAGGTTTATTGGGGTGCAAATCTTTTCAATATTGACAAAATCTGTGATACTATTCCCCGTTTATTTAATGAGAAATCAAATTGATCAGCTCTCATAGGCGTTCACTTGCCTGTGGGCCCGCGCTGCTCAGCTGCAAGAACGCAAAGGTACACTGTGTCTGTGACCATCTATTTCCTGCTACTGCTTTACATATTTAAATTTTTATAGTGTTTTATGTTCCTTAAACTACTTAAAGTATTTTATTTTTCTTAAACTCTAACATATGCACGTTCACAGGTGGAAAATGACTGTGGCACTTTCAGGGAATAATGTGGATAACTGAAGTCTTTCTCTTAGAAACGTCTAAAAGTGCTGGGGAGGTGGACTCTGAAAGCACTTGAAGCACTTAGTGGTGCTCACAGAAAGGCTAGGAATGGTCAGAGGCCAAAATGAAGAGCGATCAGTGTGTAAACAGCAGCAGAAGCGAAGTGTGTCGGTTTTGGTAGGGTTGATTACAACACTCGTGTAGGTGAAAAAGACTTGGATTAAAATAAAACTGGAAGCTGAATGAGACTCCCTCTAATAAGTCAGAGTCCTCAGCAATGCTTGCATATCCTTGATAAAAAAAAAACCCACCATTCAGTAATGGGAAACCCAAAAACCTAGTTTATTCCTCTTGGTGGGGATTAGAAGAGAGTGAGATCTTTTCTGACACAATATGTTGGTGTGTGTGGTTCTGGGAATCAAACCTAGGTTGTCGCAATGTTAGACAAGCACACTACCACACAGTCTCTTGTGTGCTTTTTAAACACAGATCTGCAAAATAAGTAGTCTGAAATTTTAGCTCATCTCACCTCTGTAGTTTCAGAAACACCTTTGTAAGACCTGGATTTTAAAGCTGACCTCAGTCCAGGATGTCTTCATGTTGCCTGATAAAAGTCAGTCCAAAATATCTCTGCAGGGAGTAGCCCAACCCAGGCAAGATTCCTATAAATGAACTCTCCCTTCACCTAACTGCCAGCTGAGTGTGGAGCCCTTTTGCAGCACCTGACGGCGGACAAACAGGAGACTGGGGAGAACTTGCGGACGAATGCTGTTAGGTGCCAGAAAGTGCATTTCCAGCCAGCTTTGTGTGTGTGTGTGAGGATGTGATATTTGCCAAACTTTTCTCTTTTTCTTCTTAAATGTCTTAATTTAAAGGCTCATCGACTTACACATAAGCCAGGGTGAGGGTGTAGCACTCAGAGTCGGTTGCTTTTCCACCAGTGTGTTTAGCTTACCTGTGAGCACAGATATTCAGGCTTCAAGGATTTACAGCTCGAGGAGGCATGCTATTTTAAACAGGCTTGCCTTCCCCCAACATCCTCAGCCCCTACCCTGCCAGTTCTTTGAATATACTGCGCTTTTTATTAGTTCATAATTCTTGTGTGGAGGCAACATCAAGAGAAAGAAACAATAAAGAAGATAAAACACAACCCAAGATGTAACCACAGTAGGCCTGTGAGATTGGCCACACAGTGGTGTGAGTCCCTGGGAAGCAGGCGTCAGTAGTAAAGAGGCGCATTGAAGCTAAACGCTGGCCACAGGCCTGTTCCCGGGAAGGTAGAGGAAAGCAAGCATCTGGTTTTCCCCCCTTCTGTTGCCACAGCTGAGAATAAAGGTTTTCAAGTCAGTCCTTGGTAATCCATGCTGGTGAGCATGAGCAGGTTGGATAAAGCAGAAACAGCATCCCAGTATCCTGTGTTAGCAGGCCTCACTTTGTCCTGTGCCAGGCCGTTTGCTGAACTGGTTTTGTTCCTTTCTTCCTATGAGAGTCTATTAGTCACACAAAATAAAGAGTTTCATTATCACATTTTCCTACCTATCTAATGCACTTTGTTAATTCTATATCTCTCTGTCTCTGTCTGCCTTTTTCTCTCTCTCTCTCTGTCCCCACAGCCCTCATGTCAGAAGGCTGAGCTAAATTCTGCCTTTTCTGAGAGCAGTGGGAAATTTCCTGGAGTCTCAGTGAGGACACAGAGTCCAGGACTTTAGAGTCCCCAGCTCTTAGGGATGTTGGATCTGCTCAAAGTAGGTATGGAAGTACACACACACACACACACATATGCACACATGTACACACACAAAGAGCTAAATTAAAGGATGAGGAAAGTAACCTAAGCCAAAAGGGTTAATGAAAGACAAAAAAAGAGTTTAAAAGGCTTCATTAAATTCCTTCACTGGCTATCACTTACACCTCTCTCTATGTTCCATCAAGAAGAAAAATGAATGGACAGTAGCTGTGCAGGCCTTTAATCCCAGCACTCATGAGGCAGAGGCAGGCGGATCTCTGCGACTTTGAGGCCAGCCTGGTCTACAGAGTGAGTTCCAGGACAGCCAGAGATGTTACACAGATAAATCCTGTCTCAAAAAAAAAAAAAACAAAAAAGAAACAAACAACCAAAAAAAAGGGGGAAATAAAGATACTACAACACACTAAACTAAATCACGACATAGGCATGACATTGATTATTGAAACGCATCCTGATTTTGGAAATAGCAAAATGTAAAAAAGAAATATAGAATATGGGTTTGATTTTATAAAATAGATAATAATTTTCTCCCATAACTTTTTAACAGTATCATTGGCAAGTATTTGACTAAATGAAGTATTATGAAAAGCATTGTCTCTACTCTTTGATTCTTCTCCAATCTTAGGTCCTGTAATATTTATCTAAGGTCTAGTCAATAAATAATGAACCATGGATAGGCCTAGCTTATATGGAGTCACGTAAAGACCTTACAATCAATAGGAAGTAGGTGTGAAGCCAGTGCATCACGTCTGCGAGGCCTCTGGATGGAGATGTGAGGTGTGGCCGTGCTCAGGTGCATCCTGAAGCAGTGAGTTTGGACCACCTGCCTTTTTCTTTAACTTCTGATTCTTGTTGTTGTTGTTCCAAGATTTTTTTAAATGTGCATGTGTGTTTTGTCTCCGTATGTGCATAGCGCCTCTAGAGACTAGAAAAATGTGTTGGTTCCCTGAAACTAGAGTTGCAGGTAGTTGGGAGCTGCTATATGGGTTCTGGGAATAAAACCCGTGTCCTCTGGCTGAGTCATCTCCCTAGGCCCTGGCTTCTGGATCATGAGATGTATTTACGACTGGACTTCATTCAGCATGCGTGGTTGAAGAACCTTCTGCTCAGCACATATCTGGCAGGACTATTTTGAGATGTCTATCAAGTCAAAGACTTGTTGTTTTTATTTGAAGTGAGACCCCAATCTGTTCAATACGAGTTAGTTTTATTATTCCTTATGCTCTTTTAATAAATACATGTGGATTTTATTAATGTACACTCTGTAGAAGATTAACTTTTTGTTACAATTTTATTTAGAGTGTTTGTGTGTCTGTGTGTATGTGTGTGTTTGTGTAGGTCAGAAGACAACTTGCAGGAGTCACTTCCCTCCTTCTACCATGTGGGTTTTAGGAACTGAACCCAGAACTTTAGGCTCGGTGACAGGTGCCTTTACCCGCTGAGCCATCTCACCGGCACTATTACTGTGCATTCTTTACATTTCAAACTTAGTTTTCTATAGGAACGTTTGCTTGAGTTTGACTTCCCGGATGAAAATCAAAAAGTGGGACAGCGAGTAAAGGAATAACACAGGAAGGGTTACTAAATCATCCAGGAAACCAGTTAAGTGAAAGTCTTCTGAGGATAGTTGTTGTCTGCGTTTCTGTCCTGCCTGGTTTCTGTTCTCCCACCAGATCCCACAGCCGTTCAGCCCCAAAGAAATCACAGAGGTCTATATTAATAATAAACTGATTGGCCCATTGGCTCAGGCTTCTTATTAACTCTTAAAAGTTACAATAGCCCATTATTCTAGCATATGTTAGCCACGTGGCTCAGTACCTTTTCCAGCAGGGCAGGTCACATTTTGCGTCTTCAGTGTCTGGACAGGACTGGGGAGCAATGGGCTTCCTTCTTCCCAGAATCCTCTTGTTCTCACTGACCCACCTCTACTTCCTGTCTGGTTGTCCTGCCTATACTTCCTGCCTGGCTACTGTCCAGTCAGCATTTATTTTAAACATAATTGACAGAACATAGACAATTGTCCCGTAGTTTTTCCTACGTCAGCAAGTGGAACCTGGTCACTGCTGAACCCAAGGAGGTAGAAGATATGACTTTGGAGTATGGCTTTGTGGCTGTAGACACTAGCTGGGAAGTAAGCAGGCATATCCATAATCTTGTGAAGTGAGTATTACTACACATACAGCCCAATTCACAGAGCATTTCTGGGTAACCACAGCTCTGAGGGTTATGTATGTGTCAACTCATTAAACTTCCACAGGTCCTTCTGAACTTGCCCCACCCCTACATCCTGCCATCAAGTCACGGACACCTATGGTTCCTTTGCAGGCTGTGCCATGGAGGTCAGTGGTAGCTGCACTCCCAAGGACTCCCCCTGGAAGGGGGCGGTGTGGTTCATTCCAGACCCACAGCTTGTAGTCACACCTTGACTTCTGACTTAGTTAGGGTTTCTGTGGCTGTAAAGAGACACCGTGACCTTGGCAACTTTTATAAAGGAAAGCATTTCATTGCGGCTAGCTTAGTCTGTTGTCATCTTGGTGGAAAGGTACTAAAGAAGTAGCTGAGGGTTCTACATCCAGGTCTTCAGGCAACAGGAAGAGTCTGTGACACACTTCCTCCAACAAGGCTACACCTCCTAATAGTGCAACTCCTTATGGGCCTACAGGGGCCATTTTTATTCAAACCACCACAACTTCATCTTGGAGTATCTCTTCGTCTTCTGTTAGGTGTGCTGAGTGAACTTAAAGCAAGAGCCTTAGATGTAGGAAACAGAACATAGCACAAAGCAAAACATACAGTGAGAACTGAACCCTGAGGGCCAGGCAGAAAGGCCAAAGCCAGCTAGAGAGGCACAAAACGAGCACCCGGTACTACTTCTGCTTGGCTGCCTTGCAAGTGCAGTGACCGCACCCACCCAAGGTCCAGCTTTGTCTTGGTGAGTCTGTCGCATTGTGCCAGAAGGCGAGACAGAAACAGGGTGCCTTAATTATTAGAAAAGGGCTGCAGAACCTTGAAACCAGGTAGTGTGTGACCCAACAGGGAGTGTGTGTCCTCAAGTATTATTCCCATGATGCCACTGGGATTCAGTGCATTTCCTGCACCTGCACTCTTCCGTTGTAGTTCGAAAGCATGCTGGTTCCATGGACCTTAAGCATGCCATAAATACACCGAGCCTGTTAATCCACTCTTATTTGTATCTGACTTGTCTCAAAAGGGTTGTAACAATGTGGTAATTTGTTACAACACATAACATCTAATTTCCTGCACAAAAAAATAATTACAGGCAATAAACCAATTTTCCTTTTTAAGTTCAACTGCTCTTACCAATGTTTGGTAACTGATGTTGGAGACCGTAACAGTCATAAATTTATATGTTCCATATGCATTTTATGAGAATATGGGGACTTTGTCATCAGCTTTTACAGAAATAGTGTGGTTTTGGAAGGGAAAATATAACACAATCAGACATACAATAAAGTGATTTAGAAAATTTTCACAGGAATGGTGTCTCTTTAAATCTTTAAAGGTAATTATTCTTTGAATTTAATGCCCTGCTTCTTTTAATGTTTTATCTTACGAGTGTGAGTATTTTGTCTCTATGTGTGTCTATGCACCGTGTGTGTGTGTGTATGCCTGATGACCATGGATGTCAGAAGAAGGCACTGGATGCCTGGACCTGGAGAGGGTGTAAGGCTCATGTGGGTGCTGAAAATAAAACCTGGGTCCTCCAGAAGAGCAATCCATACTCTTCACCACTGAGCATCTCTTCAGTCCCCTTCTTTTTTAAATTGTAGGCTATATTTCTCTCTTTTTTTAATTAATAATTTATAAAAATTTCCACTTCCTCCCCTCCTCCCAATACCCTCCCACTTAGGCTATATTTCTCTTATGGCCCGAGCTTAGCATTGCTAAGGACAATCCTATCACTAACAATGAAATTTTAACACACTGAAATGTTAAGATTCATAACTTTCATGGACAAAAATTATTTAGTTTTGTTAATTAAGTTGATAATCCCTGTCAGCATAGTTTAAAAATTGGCTCACACCTTTAATTCCAGTGCTCTGGAGGTAGAGTCAGGTGGATCTCAGAGTTTAAGGTCAGCCTGGTCTACAGAGTGAGTTCCAGGATAGCCAGGGCCACACAGAGACATCCTGTCTCTATAAACAAATGAAACAAAAAGAACTAGAGTGCCCCCCCACCTCTAAACCTACCTCTGATTGAGTGGAGAGCATATCGTATTTTTTAGGACAGCTGAAAGGCTATGGTACACTCCTAAAAGTTGATCGCCAGCACACCCCTCACTCCCCAAAGTCAAAACAGCCAACTTGGAATCTAAGAAATTATGCTCTCTCTCTTCATATCAAATTTGCCTTTAGATTAATTAACTAATTAAGTAATCTATGGTTGTCCCGGGGATGCAAATTGGGGCCAACAAGACAAGCAATCTCATTGAGCTCCAGCCCCAGCTCTGAAAATGGCTTTTGAACACCTGCCCATTTCCACCCATCTCAGAGCCCAGATCTCTGAGGAAGTGGTGTAGCACGAATAATAAAAACCCAGAGACAGACACTGAAGCTCAACCTGCAGATTAGGAAAGCAAAGCAGCCAGCCACTGACTCTTACCATTACCTCAGACCTAAATGGCAATCCTGGCTTCTGAATCCTCAGAATTAGACTGTGAGTGAGATCTGTCTCCTCCTGTTTTATAATCCTCTCTAGTGCTGGGATTAAAGGTGTGCACCAATACTGCCTGGTTTCTATGGCAAACTATTGTGGCTCCTGGGATGCAAGGTGTGTGCCACCCCTGCCTGGTATGTGAGGCTGACCGGTGTGACTGTTTTACTCTCTGATCTACAGGCAAGCTTTATGTATTAAAGTACAAATGAAATATCACTGCAAATGACAGTTCTCCCGTGGTTTCTTTTGCTCCCCTGTAACATCACTGCAGGCAGGCAGACGCTTGGCTGCAGATGAAGCACATCATAGTTTCTGCCTCTACTTAAGACAAAATCAACCTGTGAAACAACTTCACAAAAGGTTGTTTTGTTTCAGTCTCCGATAGATCTGGGGGTTGAACCCAGGACCTAGCATCACCTTTTTAGTTAGCATCTTATTCCTGTGATAGACACCATGACAGAAAGCAACTTGGAGAGGAGAAGATTTATTTATTTTTTTTCATCTTAGAGCTGATATGGTCAGCTTTTCACATAACTGGGGAAACCAGGTCAGGAACCCAAAGTCCAGAGCTGAAACAGAGGCCATGGAGAAGAGCTGCTTACTGGCTTGCTCCCCCGGGCTTGCTCAGAATGCTCACTTTTACTAACATAGGGCTGCCTCCCCAGGAGTGTCACCGCCCACAGTGAGCTAGGTCCCACATCAACCATGGAAAGAAAATGCATGGCAGACCTTTCCCTGGCGATCTAATAGGGGCACTTTCCCACTTCTGGGGGGCTCTAGCTTGTGGCAAATTGATACAACAGCAATCACGACAGCCACATCCAGAGACCTTTAGGGCAGATCCGTTTGGGCTGGAAATATATATTGTAACATTCTTAAAAGTTAGAATTATTAATAATTTAGAAGATCAATCAATGTGTTTAGAAAACTTGGATAAGACAACATTTGTTTCTTTTGTTGGATACAAGTTAAACACATGTCGGAGTAGGATGAGCCAAGGCTTCTTTCTCCAGAGTTACTCATTCCCTTTCTCAGCTGCTCTGTTAGTTCACTTGCTACATGCAGTACAAATCTACAAAGAAAACTACCTCTCCTTTTTCTTAAATTAAGATATCCTTCTGGCGCTGGAGATGGCTCTGCAGTTAAGAACATTGGCTTTTCTTTCTTCAATTCCCAGCACCATATTGCAATGTAGAACCATATGAAACGACAACTTCAGGGGACTGATGCATATTCTGGCTTCTATCGGCACCAGGCATGCCCGTGGTGCACAGATGCAGATGTGGACAGCACACATGCACATAAATAACAAAATGAAAGACAATCCTCATTTAGTTAAAGGTATCCAAAATAATAATTAAAATAGTTAATTTATTTCTAACTCAAAAGTACTCTCTTGGGTGAGTCTAGGAATATTACTTCCTAAGTACGGGTCAGTCTGATGAATTAGGCAACTGCTATCACCTCCATTTTACAAAAGAGGAAAATGAGGCACAGAGTCAAAGAAAGTGCCCAGTATCACAAAACACTAGCTGGGAAAGAGACCAAGATGCAAACTTGAGCTGTTTGACCCCAGAATTCAGCCTTTTTCAACCTCTCTATTCTGCTTCCTATGACCTTGGCTCACTTGTTTTCTCTGGGCTTCCCCTTATTTTTGGAACCAGCAAGGCTGGCCTTCAAGTTCCCTTGGTTCCCTGACAGATTTGAGTTTATGTAATCTTACAAAAATGACTGGTTTCCCGCTCATATTTGCTTTGCATTCTCCATTAGAATGACATGAATATGTCCATAAAGTCTCAGATGACAGGCTGAGCAGGGCAGAGACAGCAAGGCCAAAGATAATGTGCCTAATGGTGTTGGAGGTTACGTCAGCCGTGAGGGCCTGGGGAACGGTACCAGCAGAGAACAGTTGTGGCATCTGAAGACAGCGGGCACAGCAGACGTAGGCGGTGTCAGTGTATGGCCCATTAGCACGTCTCGGTTACTCATTTCTACTGGTGCATACTCACCTCCCCTCACACCTGGTCACCCACTATTGCAGGAGACTGAAGATGAACTTTTCTGAAAGGAAAAAAAAACAATAAAAATAATTGTCCAAAATGTGATTATAAAGCAAAGCAGACGTCTGGACAGCTTTGGTTACAGTCTCTGCACAAAGTTCTGAGACAACCACTGTACTATCCAATCAGCCAGACATGTTACCTCTCTCTTCCCACACTGATGCTGGAACTGGGCAGTGGATGCTCTGTGCAGAGACTGAATGGATCTGAAGAAAAGACCTCTACACACAGCACTGGGATTCCACAGCTGAAGAGACATCTCTCCCAGGGAAACCTCCTAGTACGCCGCCACCCTGAGCTCCCTAGTGCACGTATACCCTTTGCTAGCAGACTAGGCTGGTATCACATGTTAAAGTGTGGAAAGGCAGACAAGGAGAAACACTCCACAGCAAAACAAAATAAAAACAACAATCGGAAAGGGATGCTCAAGAAAAGAAATCCCTTTCTTTTGCTCGCCTCCTTGGGATTCCAAGAACATGGTCGCAGTTCTGGGGAGTCACTTAAAAATGAAATAATGTCTTTCTTAAAAATGGAGGTTTTCCTTGACTATCTAGTGTTTCTTAAAATAAGAAACCTTTAAGCTACACATAGTGGTATCTGTAATCCCAACACTTATGAGGCTGAGGCAAGAGAATTGTGAATTCAAGGCAGTTTGGGCTACATGATAAGCCCATGACCTGTAAAACCAAGGGCTAGAATTTTAGTCACAGAAAGTTTGTCAACCATATACAACTTCCTGAGTTTGAACCCTAGAACTGTGGTAGACAGACAGGCAGGCAGGCAGGCAGACAGACAGACAGGCAGAAAGATAGATAGATAAACAGACAGACAAACAGACATATAGATGACAGATATTTTCTAGTATGAAAGTTCTGATTGTTTTTATTAAAAGTTCAGCTAGATTTATGGTAAGTATTGCTTCAGAAGCTATTATATCAAAGTATTGTCTTAAGTGTTTCACAAATATGAACGCATTAGTACTGAGCACATTCTGAAAACACTAATGGATTCATATTTGTAGAGCACAATAGAAACAGCAGGAACTGTCCAAATATTATTCCCACGGAGACAGAATAAGTAACTGGTATCCATTAAGCACAATCAAGTCTGAAACATGCCAAAAGAACACAAATAGGAAGATTTGTTTCTGCAATTAAAAGTACATGCACTTCAGTAGCTGCTCTTGATCTCCCGTTGAACAACTGTCCCTACTCTCCCGCACACTTCCCTGCTCAGTCACAGAGGCAGCTGGCACCAAGCACCTTGCTTTCCCACATTCATTTGCACTAAGATATGGGCCTTTGTCATTGGGAGACTTACTGAGACTCTTCCCGAAGTAAAGAATTTTCTGCCCCAGTTAAACGCGTGCATGCAAGAAATCTCTCTGTGTGGAGTAATGCATTGCTTTAAGTGAACTCTGGAACTGTAATGGGTTCCTTGGGGGTCATGAGATCACCAAGTATAAAGGTTTGGCTATTGTCTGAAGATGGCAGGGAAAAGAGGAATAGAGCTGGGTCCTCACAGGCACCAGTGAGGTATGGGGGCCATCATGGCAGATTTGAAGTTTAGGTGGCAAGACAGAGTCTTGCAGGAAAGAGAGATGCTGTTGCCAAGGAGCCAGTGGACACAATGTCATGTAACCCATTGTCTCCACAAATAGTTACACTGAGTCTGGCCCTGTTCTGCCTAATGACATTTTAGGTAGTGAACAAAATCAACTCTTTGACATCTCCAACCTTACCTTTCAGAAGGACATATGAGAATTGGGAATAAAATGGAAAATATGAAATACATTCATGAAAAATACTATGAGGAAAGCTAAAGTGGGCCAGAGAGATAAGGTAGGCTTCAACGAAGTGGGACCAGAGGTCAGGGCAGCTTTCTGCTAATGGCAGGCATTGGAAGCAGAGACTTGGAGAAAACAAGGGTGCAAATCATATGGACAGGAAAGTTAGTTCTGGAAAGTGGAGACAGCCTGGTTAGAGGCCCTTAGTGGAGTGTATTGACAGGAAAGCATAGGCAGCCAAGACAAGTCAGCTGGAGACACTAGGTGACTGAGTAAACTGAGGTAAAATGCTGTTGAGTCTGGCAGGCCATGGCATGGGCTGAGCCTTTTACTCAGAAAAGGTGGGAAGTTTTTCTTGGGACCTGAGTATAATGGTGTGATCTGACTGGTGCTTTATGGGTTAAGCCAAAGTTCAAAGCAGGGAGATGTTTGGGAGTCCAGCACAGGGAGATCCAGACGCTGACAGAAGACCTGGTGAGAAGTACGTGGTTTAGCGGGGACCTGGAGAGACAAAGCTGTTCTTGAGAAATTCAGTCCTGGTGGACTCTAGCCTTGAGTTGGAGCAAAGGTGTGAACTGGGTTGTCATTCATTGACAAGGAGAAGAGGGAACTGAGAGTTTGATTTGCTCTGAGGTATCCAGTTTGGGTGGGCATTGGATGTGTCAGTCAAAAGACTGAGTGAGGTTACCATCTAAAATGATGTCATCTTGATGAAGAATGGATCCAGGGAATGAGAGTACACAGAGAAGAGTTCTATGTAGAAGAACATTCTAAGGGGCTGAGTCAGGGGCATCTGCATATTTAGAAACTAGGAAACAGAATAAACCAATGAAGAGTAGCCTGCCTCAGGGACCCACCCCCTGGGAGCCAAGTGGACAGAGGTTGTCCTGCCACCAGAAAGGCGCAAATGATATACCAATCGGGGAAACTGAAACTCCACCTGTCATTTCAGTTCTTAGGAAGCAGGGACAAGAGGATTGCAAGTTTGAGGTCAGCCTGGCTTACACAACAAGACTATCTCAAAAAGCACAAATGCCAAAGATCAAAACAAACAGCAAACCAAGAAAAGAAGATTGCAATCAGACCACCATACTTGACAAGATGAACATTTGCCAGTGATAGCAAACGGTGATGCGAGAGCCACCGCAACCATCCCCAGAGTCAAAGCAAGCAGAGCCAAGCTTGAAAGTAATTCTGTGGCTGGGTGGCTCGTGCAATTCCCACCTTGCCCGTGGAATCATGGGAGCCTACTCTGGGAAGGGGGTCATTGAAAGAAAAATGAGATGCTCTGGTGTGTTGGTTTCCATTGAGCGGACGTGCGTGGTCTGTGGAGGTTTTGTCTGTGTCGAAACCATGCAAACAGAGAAGGTAGACTGATTCCCTGTCCAAAAATCAGAAGCCCTTGAAGAAAGGCAAGCAGTACACAAAGCAATATGAAAACCATAAACACAACCCAGAAGAAAGAAGCATCTGGGCTGGGTGTAGTGATGTACACCCTTGATCCCAGAAGCACCAGAGTTCAAGGCAGGGGTGTGTGTGTGTGTGTGTGTGTGTGTGTGTGTGTGTGTGTGTGTGTGAGAGAGAGAGAGAGAGAGAGAGAGAGAGAGAGAGAGAGAGAGAAGTGCTTGTCACTAAGCCTGACAACCTGAGTCCAGTGGTGTGGAACCCACATGGTGGAAGAGGAGAGCTGGCTTCCACAAGTTTTCCTCTGACCTCTGCATGCACTGCGCAGCATGAACACCAATAAACAAAAATGTAGCAATTTTTTAAAGAAAAAGAAAGATGTAATCGGCATAAATCTCAGAGTCACAAGCTGTGCTTCGGCACCAAGTCACTGAACGTCTCTGATCACAGCATTCTCCCCAGTAAAAGAAAAGCAAGGGGCGAATGACACATGAAGATATTTTATGAGTAAGAAGTTAGAAGTTAGATGCCATGAGGAAGAGCTCTGGAGCTATATCATCCTTAAATGGGATCAATAAACAAGGCTATTGTTATTGCTACTGTCTCTGAGATAAGCCCAATGTAGCATTATTTGTGCTGACCTGAGTGTAGCCAGAGAAAGAAGCTGTAGCATTCATAAAATTCCCTAGAAGACATTTCCATGGGCTGGACCTTATATGAAGCAAAGCAAGACTTGAGATCACATTTTCTCAATCTAGTCCAAAATAAATGTCACTGACTTCTCTGACACTCTGCCCTTTAAACCAGCTCTCACATGTGTAAGGTTCGGGTACTCATGCACCCTCGGGGGGCTGGGGGCCAGTGAACACTTTGTCGCCAGGCACTAAGTGGCCTCAGGCTCACCTTTGCTCTGTTTTTCCTCTCGATCTCATTTATTTTTACACTGACGTCCTAGGTCCATAAGGGCGTTGGTTTTGTTCCCACGGAATAGAAAGCAGAGCCAACGCCTGAGGAATCAGCTTCTGAGAGCACACTATGGTTTTCTTTTTGTTTTCACAGAAACTAAGACCAAATTGAAATCTAGAAGAAACAGTCACATTCCTCACTCTTGAAGAAAATATTTAAAACTTTAGCAAGTGGGTTCAATGTCTAAAACAATGTTTACTTGGGGCTATTATTAACGTCATTTTCTTATTTAAATATATGATTTTGAGCTCTGAGCCTATGGTTTATTTTTGTCTATCTGGCTTGAAACTGTATAGCTCTAGAGCCCTTGAGCTGAGACACTCAAGGAAGAAAGTAGGTTTTGAATTTCAGTTTTTTTATTTCATTTCATGGTCATTCAATTTATCAACATTAAAAAAATTCAAGGCACATGGATATTTCCCAGAAGTCTAATGGTTTCCCCAGGGGAAACATAAAATTTCATTAGTCCCTGAATTTAAAAATCTTCTATCCCTTTTCAAAAATGACCATGGAAATCCTGTTTCTAAGGTGGGATTCAAGGAGGATTTGGCCCTGCTTCTTGAAACAGGTTCCTTCAGGAGGTGAGTGCCAGCCTCTGTGTTAGAGAAAAGCGGAGTCTGGAGCTTGCTTTGGGATCATTGTTCCAAGGGGCTTTATCCTATTGTCTTTTGAAAAATGAAAATATACTCTAATAGAGGCATGCTAAATCATCTGGGCAGACTTGGAAGGGTCACTTTGGTCATTTCTAAGCACTCAGCTAAGAGGGTTTTTTTTTTTTTTTGCCTTTCTTGTTCTAATCTCTTGGTTGTCATGGTCATAGGGGCATTTTACTTAACCTGTTATCTGAGCGTATAGAATTATGAGCTTAGACTTAATATGAATTGAAGCATTTGGAGACATAGTAACAATGATAATACCCAACTGAGGAATTCATAGTAACTGGAAATCACACACTTGATCTTCTCAGAAACCTAGTCAATACGCATGATCTAAAGGATCATGCGAAGAGCAGCGTTGGCAGTGTTCCCTGGCCGTGTCACACTCTCGGGTCTAAGCTAAGCTGCCTCTGAGCCAACCAGGAAAGCTGACTACGGCTTACCCATTTCTGCAGCTGCTCTGTGGGTAACTCTGCCTTGAAAGCTGGCAGTTATTTAAACTGTACTGTTTCCTCCACAAAATGCTTTACATTCTGATGATAAATGAGAGGGAACGCTTAGACGCCTTGTTTACTTGGTGTAAAGATTGTGTTATGCTGTACTGCAGAATCTGCTTTCAAAACAGAGTAAATGGAACATCTCCATTTTGGTCAACACCTGTAGAGTTGTGGTCGGTAAAGAGGAGCCTCCAGTGCAGATGGAAGAGCAGCAGGTCTGGTTTGTGGTTTCAGAGGATGGCAGGGATTTTGTGCTTAGGGTGGAATGGACAGAGGGCAGAATCAGAGAAACCTGCTGAAAGGTTGCCGTAGAGAGCTGGGTGAGAGCTGGCGAGCCAGGATGGAGGGACTGTGGGGGCTGAGGAGTGTGAGCTACTGTGTCCAGTGTCCGTTAGAACCAGGACTGCATGGGAGGTGAAATCAAGTGTTTGTCAAGGGTGACCTCATAGTTGGGTAACAGGCACCAAGGGGACAAAATCATTTCTAAAAGAATCTGATAAAGATCAGGTGTCCAAACACATAATGCACTCATAACTCATTCAAAAGAGGTCAAGCAACTGAATTGTTGTTAACTGTCAAAGAGTTAATTGGGCCCTCTACCAGTCAAAGACAGGGAAGTGGTAAAGGGGAAAGTAGGAAGATTGTCAGCATCATTAGACATGGCATGGGTTGCGGGGGAAAACGAATTCAAAGCAAAATCAGGAGGCCACATCCTCCACACCTACTAGGGTATTCACAACCCAGAAGTGAAGTAGTAAGAGTTGTTAGTGGGTGGGGAAACTGGAACCCACTGGTGAGAATGTTAAAGGGTCCAGCCAGTTTGAAATTGCTTTGGCAGTTTCTTATAAAGTAAACACACACTTAACATGACCCACAAGTCTTCACCGAGGCATTTATCCAAATGAAATGAAGACATTTTTTCCACCAAGGCTGGTCTGCAAATCTTCATGACGACTGTATTTGTAATAACTCTAACTAGACTGTTTCAAATATCCACGGCATTTGGAGAGTGGGCAATGGTGGTGCATCGTGCATTTAACACCACTCAGCATCTGAAAAGGAGCACGCTGCGTGCAAGGAACAAGAATAGCTATGTTGCAGCATCAAAGAGTCTCAGACGAGTTAGGCTCAGTACAAGAGCTGGATTCAAAAGGCTACGTGACTACATTTAAATGAAACTCTAGGGAAAAAACAAAACAGTTATCGCAGAAGGCAGAGCAACCTTGAGAGGCCACACTCAGAGCAAAGACACAATTTAGAAAGGGACCAAGCCTGATAATAGCGACGCATCCCTTTAATCCCACACTCGGGAGGCAGAGGCAGGTGGATCTCTGTAATTTCGAGGCCAGCCTGGTCTACAGAGTGAGTTCCAGGATAGCAAGAGCTGTTAAGCAAAGAAAACCTGTCTCAAAAAATAAATAATAATAATAAATAAATAATGAAATTTAAAAAATAAAACAAAGTAAAAATAAAAAGGGATGCCAGGCGCTGCCTGGGCACCATCGTCTGCTGTGTCAGGACTGTGACAATGGCCTCTAGACTGAACGCATCTGTCATAGTTCACTGGATGAAATACTAGTATTGATGGATGCATTTTTTTTTTGCCCCAAAGGAACTGATTTTTTTGTAAAAATAATTCTAACTATTACTGCATTTTATGTTTGAGGTCAGCAGATTTTAATTGAGATTTAATAATGAATATGCAAATGGACCATGCTTAAACAATCTTGTAAAAAAAAAACAAAAAAAATATTACATAACTCTTCGTATCTGCCGCCTCAGCTGTGAAGTGCAAATCATAGCCACTGACTTGGGTTTGTTTTTTTTTTTTAAATACAAAAGCCATGTGTAATGATGGTTTTCTTTAATTGTACTGAATGTCAGCTGCATCCAGTTCAGTTTGAATTTAGCGCAATCCAGTCGTGGTTTGTTTTATATTCTCTTGCAGCATAATTTAAGCGGACTTGAACTACTTTGTAGGCTTATTCTTTTGCATACTGTGGTTAGTTTGCGTAAAGCTGGGTGGATCTGTAATTAGAGGGGAGCGCTCTACCCCATCCCAACAGCCAGGAATTTGAGGTTCTAGCTGCTTCTTCACACTCAGCTCACACTGAATGACCGTACTTACTTGCTTGTGTTTCTGTGTGCCTTACCTTAATTGCCACCAGCCTCTTTACATGGGACTGATTGTATCCACCATACACAGAATAGATTTTAAAATACCCGAATTGTTCACTGACTTGCTTGTGGTCAGTCAAATTGTAAAATGAAAATTATGTCTTAGGTTACCAGGCTTTCAAAGTGCCCGCCTTTCCTCAAGCCCCTCCCCACTCCACCCCTCCTAGTCATTCAAATACAAGTGCAGCACTGTGGTATAGCCCAGGGAATAGAGCATTCACCAGTGATCCAAAAGACTCTGAGTGAGATCCCCAGCACCTCCACCCCTTGTTCATGAGAAGTGTCAAGCTTGTGATTTTCCGTAATCCTCAGCTGTTGTCCAGCTTACTGGACAAGGTTACGCACTTTATAAATTCTAGATAGGAAAGCATCATTGCCAGTATTGTCTGGCTACAGGCAAAGGTAGGGTTTCGCTCTGCTGATTCTACTCCATCATTTCACAGAGGAGCTAAGAGCTCCATGCACTTGGACTAGGAAGCAAGATGAAACAAAGTATCACTTTTCTGTGTTAGAGGATAAACTAGGGAAGGAGAACATATGAAATCCAAATTTAGCACCAAGTGTGGCTACATCAGTCTTCCTCTACTGCCCAAAGGGGTCTTGTTTTAGTCAGGGGTTACTATTGCTGTAATCAAACACCATGAGCAAAAAGTAAGTTGGGTAAGAAAGGGTTTATTTGGCTTACACTTCACATCACTGTTCATTACTGAAGGACATCAAGAGAGGAACTCAAACACAGCAAGGTTCTGGAGGCAGGAGCTGATGCAGAGGCCATGGACGGATGCTGCTTACTGACTTGTTCAGTCTGCTTTCATATAGAACCCAGGACCATCAGCCCAGGGATGACATTATCCACAATGGCTTGCCCCCCATCAATCACTAATTAAGAAAATGTCCTACAGCTGGATCTTCTGGAGGCATTTTCTCAATCAAGGCTCCCTCTTTTCAGATGACCCTAGCCTGTGCCCAGTTGACATAAAACAGCAGACCAGCACAGGACTCTTGCTTGTGCAGAGGTGAAAGAATTTAAGAAATATGCGCAATATTTTAAAATGTATCCATTTAGGCAGCATTTGTGGGAAGTCTGTGGATCAGTGATCCTGGTAGACCCTGAAAATTCAGGGGGGAAAATAACTCACACTCAATCCGTGGCTTCAGATGAACTCTCAGCCGGGTGAGGCAAACTTCAGTACAAACAAAAGCATCCTGCACCCCAGGTAACAGTGATGGGCACTCTTTGATGAAAGAGTCAGGTCTAATATACAGCCTGGGGAGGCTGAGGGAAGATGGTCCCAAGGTCAAGGCTATCTGCCAATGCAAGAAGCATAATCCACTTTCCACTTACTGAGGTCAGAGAACTGGGTGCTTTGGCATCCCAGGATAGAAATAGAAATTTACATTTAGGCGTCAGAGAAATGACTCAGTGGATAAAGTTCCCTGGTACATGACGACCTGAGTTTTATCTCTGAAACACAAAAATGGAAGGAGAAAAAGAACTTATTTCTACAATTGTCATCTGATCTCCACGGGCACACACATACATACACATGCACACACAGACATAAAAATAAATAGAATGTAATTTTAAATAAAGTTTAAGGAATTTCATCCTCTTCCTTTGTATTGACCCCAACAAGACCTCTTCTTCTTCTTCTTCTTCTTCTTCTTCTTCTTGTCTTTCTCACATTAGTTGGAATTGAAGTGGTCATTTGGAAAAAGGCATGCTATTTCCCACATTCCTTTAATCTCAGTTACCAGGGACAGAGGAGAATTAGGTCTCAGATGCAGTGAAATGTTCAGTAGTTGTCTTACTTGGGGTTTCCATTGCTGTGAAGAGACACCATGACCACAACAACTCTTATAAAGGAAAACAGTTATTTGGCATGGCTCTCTTACATTTCAGAGGTTTAGTTCATTATCATCATGATGAGAAATAGCAGCATGCAGGCAGACATGGTGCTGGAGAAGTAGCCAAGTCCTACATCTTGCAAGCAACCGGAAGTGGTCTGAGAGACTAGGCAGTATCTTGAGCGAATATGAGACCTCCAAGCCTGTCTCCACAGTGACACACTTCCTCCAAGAATGCCACACCTTCTAACAGTGCTACTCCCTTTGGGGGTCGTTTAAATTCAAACTGCCATAGTAGTACATGGAAGGTTCCAGTGCTCAGTCCTTCAAATTCTGGCCATGCCAGCAATGCTGAGAAAAAAATGTTAACCTAGGCTTCTCACTGATTTATTTCTGCTTGAATGGATTGGGAAATCATTAAAGTACATAAGCACGCTTTGCATAAAAATGATGCAGTGTGATAGTCCCCCCCATTCTTCACAATAGACAGAAGGCATATTTGACTAAATGTAATTCTACAAAGATGTATTGAGGAGGAGTCTTCTGCACTCAGTGGTGGGGTTCAAGGGTATGATGCCGCTCTGGACGCTGGGGCCTTTGCTGTGGATCTAGCAATACTGGATACACTTTCTTATAAAAGGCTCCATTCAGCACTCATTTCAAAAGTCTTGGATCATATCCTAGAAAGCTGTGTTGTCCTCAAATAAAATTTTCCCACATTTACTGTTCCAAACACTTGATTGCTAGAAAAGTCTATGAAGAAATGTTACTGAAACTCAAACTCCTAGGACAAAGGTCATGACATTTCGTGGCCTGGCTCTAGAATGAAATGATCTTTTATTCTGTGTTTTCTATTTATACTGTGTGAGAAAACTTTGCTTTGAAATGATTTGAGTTGTAGTTTTAAAATAAAAAAGGAGAGAAAGAAATGAAAGAAAGCAGCTACTCTAAATATTATTTATTGTTAGATATTGCATTTGAAAGGATGTGATGGCTTCACCAACCCTGATAAAGCTACCCAGGATAGTCAGAAATCAAGAAAAGAGAAACCATCAAAACCAGTGATGCTGCATTTTGATAGGAATTATTTCTTTTGTGGAACTGGTGATTCAAGATTCTATGCCTTTATTTTGCAGAGACAATAATTTATGTGACTCACTGTCTCCATCAATTTATCTTCGTCACTGTTCAGGGTAATTTTTCATTTTCATACTTAGCTATTCTATCCCATTTTTTTCTGAAGTATATTCATTTTAGAAAACAGTAAGTAGGCCTTCTCATACCCTAAGTGGGTACATATTTCTGGCTATGTTCCAAACATAAAGAAAGAGCTGGAGGCAAAGCCAAGAAGAATGTCAGGACCTCTGACATCCCTGTGTCTTCACTCTGCAGCCTCAGGCCTATTAGAGCCAAGGTCTGCTATGCTCAGATGGGAGCAAGCAGTGCCTAGGCCTCGAGCTAGCCTTGGTATACCTGAGGAGACTCTTCTACATGTAGGCTTTGTGGCTTATCTGTGAAATGAATCTTGTAGCAACCTCTTTTTTTATTTCTCTGATGAATTAAAATGTGCATTAATTGGTCAGAAATCCCAAGGCTGTGTACAGCAGACAATTAAAGACAGTCTTTCATGCACTGTCTGTGGGATCTATATTCTGTTCATGTGTCTAAGTGGGCTATCACTTACTCACACAAGTACAAAACTAACTTATTCCAACTCTGTGAAGTAATGTACAAGCATGGGCAAGCTTGTGAAGATTCCAATGACGCTGTCCTTCAGTAACTCTCAGTTGTTCTTCATTGTGTATCAAAAACCTCGCCAGAAGACCTGGCCTCAGTCACCGCGTAGTTGGTACCAGGATGAGACACCTGGTAAAGAATGGATGCAGAGGTTGGGAGGAGCACGAGGGAAGAGTCCTTGGCTGAGACACGCAGTGCAGAGAGAATATGGTGCATCTTCAGAAACGGGGGAACCTGCACCTGGGCTGGGCGGAGCCACCTGGGCTGGGCTGGGCGGAGCGCTGTGTGCATAGGACCTGACAGGCTGCACCTCCTGCGCCTCTGAGGGATTGCCTGGGGCCCTGTGAGTTCAGAGGGCCAGAAATAGAGGAAGGGCTTGAAGTATTGATGGCCCTGACCTAGACCTCTGGCAGAAGAACCTAAGGATTCAAAGGATAGGCAGAGGCTGTTCTAAGACCAAGGTGAGGAAAGCAGACAATACTTTGGTCAGCATGAAACTTCGTGTTGCGCAAATTGTTAAATCTTGCAAACCTCAATTTTATTGTCTGTAAAATCTTTCTAATGGTACTTCTTTAAAGATTCTAATCAGGGTGAAATGAGGTGTATGTACTCTTACTTCCTTCAGATGTCTTCCTGTCACCCGTTAGACCTGATCGAAAGTAGTGTTCTCCATCTTTGGTCCCTTTTATCCTGTGTTATTTTCTTAAGAATGTATTAATTGTACATTGTTCACGTGTCTGTATTTGTGGCCTCTCCTGACAGGGAGTCCATGAGATGGGCACTTGGTTTTGTGCACAGCAGTGTCCCCAGATCCTAAGAGTGTTTGCTACATTGTAGGATGCTGTAAATATCTTTTATGTTTCTAAAACATGGTTTATTTTAAAGCATGGCATTGTTTATATCTTAGCAAGCAAAGTCATGGTTTCATTAAACACTGGCTTTTCCAGAGTATGTCTTGTGACTGACAGACACTGTGAAATAATAAAAATAAAATCAAAACTGTTTGCTTTTGATACACAGTATCATGGGACTAAAGTGCAATATGTATATCTTTTAGGTATGATTTGAGCCTTATTTCTTGTCCTTTTGGAAGCCTTCAAAACATATTTCAAAAGATATTCCTTTTGCTTGATATCTGTGATCTTTGATGAAATCACAATAATGATTCTTTTTGCTTGTTTCAATGCATTCACACAGTCTCCCTAAACTGAAACAAACAGATCAGATGTCAGGAGTGGCATTCCATGTGCATTCCACTGACCCTAGGGACTTGGAAGCATTGCTACATTATCACTATGTGTTTAAACAAGGAATCCATTGTTGCATCTAATGCTTTTCTTGTGGAAAGTCATCTATTTTGAAAGACTTATTATGATGCCTAGAATACTTTATAAAATATATATTATATATGTGTTATATATATATGTGTGTGTGTCATATATGTGATATATACAATATACATATTACATATGCATCATATGTGTATGTTTCATATATGTGAATGTCAAATATAACATGAGAAATAACAGTGCTTAATACATAATAAGCATAGCCTGCAATGACAAACACACATGAGAAAGGTACATGTTTATGTAATGAGGCAATTTTGAAATAAGTCTTTCTTCTGGCCCCACCTGTTGCTGATTGGTTTTCACTCTTACTCTTTTGTGGACCAGCCACTAAGCTTCCAAATAAATCACACAGTCTTATTCTTACCTATGAATGTTCAGCCTTAGCTTAGCTTCCTTCTAGTCAGTTTTTCTTAACTTAAACTATCCCATCTATCTTTTGCTTCTGGATTTTTACCTTGCTCTATTTCTGTATCCCTTTCTTTACTTCTTCCTCCATATCTTGCTATGTAGTTGGGGAGCTGGGGAGCTGGGCCCTTCCTTCTTTTTTCAATCCTCGACCTCTCTTGCTAGATTTCTCCTCCTTTTTATTCTCTGCCTTCCAGCCCTGTCTATCCTTTCTCCTGCCTTGCTATTGGTCATTCAGCTCTTAATTAAACCAATCAATGCATTAGGCAGGCAAAGTAGCACAGTTTCACAGGGTTAAACAAATGCAACAAAAAAGAATGCAGCACAGATTTGCATCATTAAAACAAATGCTTCATAGCATAAACAAATATAACACACCTTAAAATACTATTCCCCAACACCCACCCTTTTAATTCTTCTGTGTTTAAAGCACACAAAAATGACAATACCAATCTATGAGATCATCTTAGAGCTTTGGCTACATTTTCCATTTTCCTTGCAGTAATGTTTGTTCATATTTTAATTATTATTCACCCTGATTGTTTATGTTGAGAACACTTATAAGTATATTATCTCAACATTAAGCCTATTTCTTTTGAAGCCAAAATAATTGTGCTATTTTATAAATGTGATGGAGACTTTTTTTCAATCCGCTAAAGATGAGATGCCTAACGTTCACACTGACTTTGCCTGGGCTTCTGCCACCTTTGAATTAGGTGGAACCTCAAGCCTCAAAAGGCATGAACTACAGTATTTCCTCAGGCTTCAAAGAAAGCATCATAGTCCCCAGGGTGCTAGTTTTCACCCGAAGTCTAAAGCACCTGGGCACCCACGGCCAGGCTACTGTTCCAGGTACATTTTAACTCCTCCACTTTCACTTCTCTCTACTGGCAGCAATGTATTTCCTTCAAATCTTATTTTGTTTGCTTCTAAGGAGCCAAGTTCACCTGTGCTTTCTCCTCATCATTTAGAGCCAGAAGAAGATGCTGTGCACGGGCAGATCACTATCCCGGGAACCATGGCTTGTGTTGTTAGGGTCCTGAAAAAGTCTCAGAGGCTGCAGCAATGGCTGCCGTAGACAGCTCAGGGATGAACAGAGCTTCCTATAAGGATCTCTGAATGCATACATAACTAGTGTAAACTGACAGTCGTTCATTCATTCTATGCGTCTATCATGTGTGTATCTAGCAACAGATCAAAGCAGTAAGTAGTAGTGGCAGCATTGCTAAGGCTCATAGCAGTTCACTGACTCCTTATGATTCAGACGCCATAGAAATGATTTACAAGGCCTTTCCCACTTTCTCAGATTCTTATGAAATAATCAATAACTATTAATTCCTTTAAGTGCTTGACTTAATAGATGGCTTACTGAATCTGTTTGATAGGAGGAAGAGAGAGAATGATATACCTCATTTCTTCTGACCGAAGCATCTGATACCTAATGATCCCTACTGAGATCAGAACATAGAAGAAGCTCTCACAACAGAAGCGCATGATTTTGTCCAGCTTCGGAGGACCTTGTAGATGCTCGTCTATAGATTCCTAGGAGACCTTTAGAAGGATGAGCCTCGGTACTGTCAGGATGCCTTAATAAGAGATGAAAACAGGCAGTCACCAGCATATAGGGAGAAAGTGGTACTATGGGCCAGATTGCCTAAAGAAAGGAATTGACAAGATTTTAGATAATAGCCACATTCAGACTGAAGAAAAGGCCTCCACACCAGAAAGAATGCAGTAAGAGACTTCTCTGTAAGCCTTCCTCTAGGCTTCTATAGATAATCCCAGGGTCACTGGAGGCCTCTGGAAGGTTAGGTGTTTCCAGGTAAGAAGGTTGGGGGAGGGGAGCTGAGATGGTTTAGCAAGTAAAGGCACTTGCCACTCTAGCCTGGCGACTTGAGGTCCGTTCCCAGAACCACATATAGGTGGAAGAGAAGATCTGACCCTACAGAGTTGTCCTCTGACCTCAACACATGCACTGGTGACACACATGCACAAACACACAAATCATGAACAAAATACCAGACAGTTCCAGAGCTGTGAGCCTGATGTGGCCCAGCCTTTAGCGCTGCTGGCTGGAGTGTCTTCCTAATGTGCTTTGGCATGCCTGCCTCAGAGCCTCTAGAGAGCTCTTGATGGAAGTGCACAGTTGGTTGTACAGACATCTGCAGAGAGGCATCGCAGTGGAGATGCATGATAACATGACTTGTCTCAGAAGTGGGCACTCCCCAGGGCTGGAGTAAGCTGGACGCTAGAGCATTTGCCTAGGATGAAGGTAGCCCTGGTTCTATCTGGTGCTGCAGAAAAGTGCTTCCTTTCTACAACACTAGCTTCTGTCAACTTTAGAAATCCTGAGAAAATCTCAGTTTTCCAAATATATACACACATATATGTTATATTCTATATATATGTGTTATATTCTATATAACACACACACACACATATATATATATATATATATATATATATATATATATAGAGAGAGAGAGAGAGAGAGAGAGAGAGAGAGAGACAGACAGACAGACAGACAGGCAGGCAGGCAGGCAGACAGACAGACAGACAGAAAGACACAGCCTGAGAGAAAAACAGAGAGAATTTATCATTGTGTGTAGCTCACTCACAATGCTGAAGTCATTCATTTTATTATCAAGCTGAGGTACCCATTTAGAACTTAATAATTCTGTTTTAATTTTTAAAAGGCTAAATGTTTCAGCTAACATAATAGAACAGAACAAGGCTACCAAGAATAAAATGGTTCATTTTTCCAGTAGCCTCCGGCAATGGGCAGGGGGACTTCACAGAGCACCACACTGCTGTGACGAACAAGCATGGACCAGAAGGAAAGCCAAACCAGGAGGAGCAGTGCATGGGTTTGCTCAGCCCAGCCCACCGCCTGAATCTCCTGGACACGGGTGTTCGTCCAGCACTGTAGTGTGACTGACTCAGCCCAGCCCACCGCCTGAATCTCCTGGACACGGGTGTTCGTCCAGCACTGTAGTGTGACTGACTCAGCCCAGCCCACCACCTGAATCTCCTGGACACTGGTGTTCATCCAGCACTGGAGTGTGGCCAGTGCAGTCACTCCTTGAGTACAGAACTGTGCCTGTTGCTTGCATAGTTAATAGACTTTGTGTTGACATGTGACAAGCAAAAATGTACACTGATCAGAAACTTGCAGTTCAATGAGTTTTCCACTAAGTGAACAGGTTTCTGTGTCATCACACCAATAGAGGCCGCGGGTGGTAACATGTGCCTGTAACCCCGGAATTCAGGAAACTGAAGCTGGAGGGTAGCAAGTTCAAACCCAGCTTGGACTGCATGGCAAGTTTGAAGCCAACTGAAGCTACACAGTGATACTGTGTCAAAGGAAAGAAGGGAGGAGGGAGGGTGGGAAGGAGGGAAGGAAGGAGAGGGGGGAGAGAACAAGGTAGGAAAGGAGGGAGGGAGGGAAGAAAGGGAGGGAGGGAGGAAGCAAGGAAGGAAGGAAGGAGAGAAGGGTAGAGAATGAGGTAGGAAAGGAGGAGGGAAGGAATGATGGAAGGAAGGAAGGGTGGGTTGAAGGGCTTTACCAACTGCCTGCTACTTTGGTCTTGGTTAAAAGGGTTAGTCAATAATTTAGTGAGGAAAATGCAATCCTCTTTGTTCTCAAAAATCTCCAGACTTTGATATTCCTTTTATATGAAAGAACTGTGTTGAATAACTGATCTCGCATATTAGAGTCATTTAAAATCATTGGATGTTTGTTGAAAGAATGAATGAATGAATAGCTAAACCAATGTTCATGTCCAAGTACTAAGACAGTGAAGGAGAAAGAGTGCATGCTGCTCACGTGGGTCTTTGCATCCTTTAACTCACAAGGCCTGATTCTTAGACCCTTGCCGCTACTTGGTGAGGGAAGGATGCTTCCTAATCCAGATGTCATCAGCATCTGGTCCAAATGTGAAGGAAAATGTAGACATCAACATCCCGTGGAAAACCCAGGAAAAGCTTCCTTTCCCGAGAGACAGTTTGTGCGGGAGAGGAGTTTATGATTCTAGATTCTGGTTATGATTCTGTTGTCACGGCTGATTAAGCCCCTCACTTGTCAAAGCCGAGGACTTACAACTGCTGGGGTCCATTCCCGCTCTGAGGTTCTGACGACACACACTTAAAAAAAATGTCCAGCTGCAGTTCAGAATACAGTCTGTGGCCATGGAGCAGATCAAAATAACCTGGGGCCCCACAACAGTGAGCTGTTGGCATCAGTCCACAGCCTGATGAGTTGGCCAATCAAGCAGGGCAGGGATTAATGCCTAACGTGAATGTGGATTGTTGCTTTCCAAAAGAGCAATTTAAAGATTAAGTAGGGGGAAATCCTGGGCAGTCTGATCCCACTGCCACGCAGTCACACCAGCGGCTTTGATAAGTTGTCGTCTATTGCGCTGGATCATCAGCTTTCTTCTCTCACCCCTGTGCCGTGGTTTTCATTACCAATGGCAGCGTCAGCTTTGTCAGGAGGGACTGAACCGGTGGGTACAGAGGTCTCTGCTCTCAGCCTCCTCCTAACAACTCCCCACTTTACAGATAACTGTGCAGGAATGGCAGGGAGATTCCTTATGAAATTCCCAGCTTCTGGCCCTTGAGGGTGAGACCTGCAACAAGACTCTCTGCCTTGAAGCCATCTGTTAGGGAAGTGGCTATCCATCCACCATCTGTTGGGAAGGTGGGTATCCATCCAGGCTCAGGAAGTGCAGAGGAATTGGACGCTAACTACTGGAGATTCTGTCAGCAAATAGTGCAAATGAAATCTTAGAAATGAAGCTGTTCTGCTTCTACTTAAAACAACGGCAGCGCATATCTGTGAATCCCTGCACCAAGGCCCTGGTGGTCATTTCTTTGAGAAGCAGCCTTCTGTCTGTAACTTCTCCTTTGATCCCTGATTGCAACACATTCAGCCGGCTGCTTCCCTTTCCTCCGCTGAACTGCTGACATGATGCCAGGAAAGAAACACCTACTTCATTTCTTTCTTGAGACATGCTGACTTCTCTTAGCCCTTTGGTGACACAAAAGAAAGGAAGTAGGAGTCTGGCATGGTCACTTGAGCAATAGAGAGAATTTTATTGTGGCCATCTGATTGTGCATTCATAAAGGAATTAAGATGCTGTGGGACAATGGTCTTTTATCCTGCCACTTGTATTTTAATAAAACGCTGATTGGCCAGTAGCCAGCAGGAAGTATAAGCAGGGCGACCGAGCAGGAAGTAGAGGTGGAGTGGTGTGAGAACAGGAGAATTCTGGGAAGAGGAAAGATTCATCTATAGTCATCACCCAGGTGCAGAGGAAGCAAGATGAGAATGCCTTGCTGATAAAGGTATCAAGCTACATGGCTAAGACAGACAAGAATTATGGGTTACTGTAATATGTAAGAATTAGTTAAGAAGAAGACTGAGCTAATAGGCCAACCAATTTATAATTAATGTGTGTTTATTTGGGACTGAAAATAAACTGTGGGACAGGGCAGGACAGAAATCTCTGTCAACACTAAGACACAACTAATTCTCTGTAAAATTGTATAATGCTGTCTATTGGAATATTTACATTGACCATTGCAAATCTAGACCCTTCTAAAATCTTGAACAGAAATAAAGAAGAAATGTGGTCTCTAATTTGGGGATGGAGTATTCTGGTAGAAAAGAATACATTCTTTGAGATCCATAGCTTTTTTATTCTTTTTTGTATCCTCATCAGAATTGTTCGCTAGATAGAAGAAACCTACAAGACAGATCAACATGTTTATATAATATCACTTCAAAGTGTGTTTGCCACGTTTCTCACTGCTCCCCAGGGTTGACTTAGGTCTCTCTCATTCAAATTATTTTTTGGAGTTTTTAAAAATTAATATACACTTGCATCATTTCACCAGTTTGTATTTGAAAAGCGTTTCTGCGGAGATAAACAACTATTAATCCATTCCCTTTATCTGACATAGAACGGAGAAGGGCTGCACTCATCCACTAGGAGACTGGCATTCTGCCTGTTAGTGCAGAGGCTAAAGTTTTCTTTTCAACTGATTTTTTTTTTCAGAGAAGGTCACACCATGTTGCTCAGACACAGAACTCTTGATTTCTTCCTCCTCAGCCTCATATGTTCTGGGATTTTTTTTAAAGAGTTATTATTTTATGGGTGTTTTACCTCCATGTAGGTATATGTACCATGTCTGTGTGCATGTGTCCAGTGCCCATGGAAGCCAGAGAGGGCACCAGCTCCCCTGGAACTAGGGGCACAAATGGCTGCAAACCAGCATGTTGATGTTTGGAATCAAACCCAGGTCCCCTGGAAGAACACCCAGTGTTCCCAATCACTGGGCTATCGTGTCCTGGGATTTCAAGTGTGCACCCACACATGGGACTCTTTAATTGGCTTTTAAGATGTGGCTTCCTAGAATATCCACTAATCTTCCCAAATAGAACTGAAGTTCCTTTCAGATCCATCTTCTACCCTGTTCCCTACAGCATTAATATCAGAGAAGATAATCAGAGGACTGTTAACTGAATGTACTCACAAAAAGCAGCATTACTGTTCAACTCGGAATACTTCCTGCAACATGGTTGGGATTTGGTGCAGGAGAATTGTCTGTATTCTGTCAATCATGTTTTAAATAAATGCTGATTGGCCAGGCAGGAGGTGTAGGTGGAAAAACAAGACAGGAAGTGGAAATGAGGCAAGGGGAGCAGGAGAATTCTGGGGAGGAGGAAGTTGATTCCTCCTACTCCTGCCCAGATCACCGAAGCAGCAAGATGTGAGCTGCCCCACTGAAAAAGGTACTGAGCCACATGGCTAACATAGATCAGAAAAATGGGTTAATCAAGATGTAAGCATTAGCTAATAAGAGGCTAGACCTAATGGGCCAATCAGCTTTATAACTTATAGAGATTTCAGTGTGATTTTTCTCTGGGACAGAAAACACAAACAAGTAAGTTGGCCCTTCATGTTACAGGGATTCCCCAACTGAGAGAGCATTTGACTGTTCTGGTAGCATGTTTAACGCAATTGTCATTCTTTATAACCATCTAGGTCTGTGGTTATGAAAACCTGAATTTCAAAGATCCTTGCTGTGTTATGTTTCTTTCTATATAACAGATGGTGCAGAACAGGCATCTCTAGGGATAGCATTATGGATCCTGTGTTCTGCTTAGTTAGAAATAAATATATTCTAGGAGCGTTCTGCTGGATTGCAAGGTACTGGGTAAGCTGCTCTAGACAAATGATTGCACTGAGTTCTGTGAGGGGCATGAACTCATTTGTTAGTACTGGCCACACGTGTCATCTCGTCTTCAACATAACTAGAGATGGTCACATACAACTGTAGGAATGGGGTTCCTACCCTGAGCACTTCACTCGCCGAGAGATCCCATTCATTTCTATAAAGTAAGACATGGTTAAGTTGACACCTCTCAAAAAGACCAGCTCTAGTTAGTGTGGAAGGAGAGTGCTGGTGAATACTTTTATCAACGGGAATTTTCACAGGTATAAATGGGAGCTGCTTTCTGGAACCCAGCAGTTTCCCAGTGGACTGCATTGTTCTAGGCCAATTACCCTGGGTTCTTCTCGATCTTAGGAGGTCTACAGTACGTAAGAGGTAGCAGGTTAGGGGCTAGAGAAATGGCTCAGTGGTTAAGAGCACTGACTGCTCTTCCAGAGGACGTGGGTTCAATTCCCAGCACCAACATGGCAGCTCACAACTGTCTAAAGATCCAGTTGCAGGGGATCTGACACCTTCACACCAATGCACATAAGATAAAGTTAAATAAAACATAAAAAATATTAAAAAAAAAAGAGGTAGCAGGTTGAAGGGTGGGGCCACCTGACATGACTCCATCTGGACACATACCAGGGTGGGTCTCCTCAGTGACACAAGTTGGGAACCGCCTATGCTACTGTATCCCCTCCCCCACACTCCTGTGTGTAACCCAAATAAACTCCTTCGTCCAACAAGATGGACTTGAGTAGAAGCATTCATATCCTTGGTCTGTTGCTAGAGTCTTCTCTGGGTGAATAACTGATCATGTCTCCCCAAGAAATAATCTGATATGAAATTGGTTAATCACGATAGCTCATGTACACCTAACGAATAGGGTTGGCTAATGCAAAATAGTTTGAGTCTTTCTGGAAATTCTCACACTCAAGAGGGAGAAACTTTTTTCTTGGAGGAAATGTGAGCTAAGATGGTAAACAGAAGCAGAGACAAGAGGAAAAGCATTGCTATCCCGTGACCTTTCAGCTGCCTCGTGCCCTGGCTTTCTATGATCAGTTGTCCCTCTCTTTTCTTCCCACCCATCGTGTGTGTCCTTCAACTATATGTAGACACATGCAGGCAAGTGTCATATGTATATGAAGAAAGGGGGAAGACCCAGAGTATTGCTCCATGGGTGCCACCACCTTTTATTTTTTGAAACAGAGTCTTTCCCTCTCTTTGAGTTGCCCAAGTCGGCAAGGGTAGCTGGCCAGGAAGCCCCAGGATCTTCCTGTCTTGGCCTCCGCAGCACTAGGAACACAAGTGTGAGCTCCCATACCAGCCTTTTAAAACTTGTGGTGCTGAAGCTCTTCCTCGGGTTCTCCGGTCAACTGAGCTATCCACCCTGCCCCAACTCTCCCTTTTAACCAATCACTTTCCCATTTAAATGGGTTAAAAAATAGGGATCCTGTTTTGTCAGCTGGAGAAAATTCCAAGTCGGTCATCAAGAATATAAGGTTTCTTTTAACAACTGGCAAGGGCCCATTGTATGTACAGTTACAGATATTAGGAGCATTTCTCTATTACATATACTCAGATTCTTAGTTCTGTGATAAACATGCTTGTTCATACAAGTGCTGTATACACATCTTTTGTTGAGTTTGCTTTCAGAATCAAGTGCCCTGGAAAGCTGATATCCTGCTTTCCCTATAAAAGAGTTGTATTTCATATATTCCATGGGCAGTTGGTGAGAGTGTCCTCTTTTCATGGTACTGCAACCTCTAGATAGCATTGCTCCAGTTCTTTAATACAGCTTCCACTTTGATAGGCAGAAAGGGCCAGCACAGTGTTTTCCGGTTTTCAGGTTTGATTTCTTGGGGAAAACAGGTCATAGCTATGAAGAAGCCCTGGAGCCCCCTCCAGTTCTGGAGTGCCAGGCTCATGTCACCCTTATCAGCCCATGGATGCCACCCTATCAAAATGACAACAGTTTCCCGCCATCCACAGGTTTTCCTAAAACATCACATGGTCTAATTTTGACCCCCGATCACCAATATCTTTCTTCATTCTGTTGCAGGGGAGCAAGACCACCACCACAAACAACAACAACAATAA